>NC_141675.1:67337671-67937671 GCF_028749965.1 Puma concolor
AATGTTTATTGTCTCTTCATGTCTTCAGTTTTATAGTTTCAACATTTGAAAGATGTATATTCAATTCTTTTACTAGTTTGTAAGCTCCCTAGAGGACCCAAACCCATCTAATATATCTTTTTATTCACACAACACCTAGCACAGTGTTTGACTCAAAGTAAGAAAGCCATAAATATTTCTGAAATAAATTAAAAATTCTACCCCAAACCTGAAGCTCTAATTTAAGTCTCCTGCTACCAGGTGTCCAACAGCATGGCATGGGCACACATGTTAAATAGGGTGGCTTAAACCTTTCTTCAGGCCTTTTAGTTGCCCTTATGGAAATTAAAGCCGATAAAGTTGGGTTTGTATTAGGAAGGACATTTAGAGGTCATTTAGTTCATCTCCCTTTCAGATAAGAAATCTGTTAAATTGGCTTGTCTAATATAATGGAGCTGGAAATATGGCAAGACTGTAATCAGAAGTCAGTCTCCAGTGTTCCGTTTACAACATCCTTTCTCGTCACTTTTTTCTAGTAGTCAGGATGAGTGTATTTATAACAATGCTTAAGAAAACAAAGCACTTGGGTACATTTTGGTAATTTTCTCACTAACACACATCAACCAGCCTTCAATTTTTGTTAGCTAACGTTCAAGAGCCATTTTTTATGGTTTGTCATTAACCTTCCCTCTTGTCTCCTTGAAAGAATAGAGGTCATCAGCCAAGGTCAGTTTTTACTGCTGATTCCTTCTGATCTACAAACATCTAATTTCCTCTCTGCTAACCTTTGAGAAAAAGGTGTTTCTTCTCCTTTTCAAGGCCAAGAGTGCCATTCTCATTCGTGATCTCATTCTTGTCAATATCCAAGAGCTTTGTCCTATGGTCTATTTTCTCTCTCTCTCCTGAGGCTTAGACCTCTCCCTAGATACTAGCACCACAAGTAGGCTCAACTTTCTTCCATCTTAAACCTCTTGACCCTGTGTACTTGAATAACTACCTAAAAATTCCCCTTCTCATTGAAACATTTTGAACACATATGCTCAGTCTTCACTTTGTTAGCTTCATTCATTTCTTATCTCATTACCATCAGCCCTCCACCTCCAGAATACTACTAAAATGGCTCTAACCAAGGCCACAGGTTGCTTCCTAATTATTAAATGCAGGGGAAATTTCCAGTCGTTTGTTACTGTCTCATTTCTTTCTTTTCAAAACAACTCCCTATTCTTTTAGTTTCCATGACTCTGCACTCATTAGATTTCCTGAAATGTGTTTGAATCAGGATGATTTTTCTCTTATTTTCTATGTGGGTTTCTTTTTCTGCCTATTCCCAAAATGTCAGCTTCCCACAAAACATATAATCATGATTTCAAGTACCAGATATATACTGATAGCCACTAAATCTGCATATCCATCTCAGTTTTGATTTTGAAATATATGTGTTCATATACAGCCCATTTTCATGCATGATAAGGGCACCACAAACTCAGTATTAAAACTCATTACAACATCTTTGATGCTATCCCCCTCCTATTTAGTAGGATACCAAAATGCTATATGTGGGGTCCAAAAAATTGTGTCAGCTAAAATTCAAGGCCACATTATTGCAAGATTAATTAAAAAGTCATGCTATAAAATTATAATAGGCACAAAAGTAAAGATAGTGAAACATGTATTGAATATAGATGACCATACACTGAGAAAGTCTCAAATGAGCACATGGCACTTACTTCCCAATTACTTCCTGCTCTGTATTCCTGCCTTCTGTATTTTTTTTTCCCTCCTCATCTCTCCCTGTTTGAGAACTAGGGCTGGAAGGAAAATTTGACCCAATGATAAATTCCATTGTATCCAAATTTGTGTTATTGAGTAATTTTACTGAATTTTCTATCTTGCCTAAAGGTATCATCATCAACTAAATGATATCACTTAAAATAAAGACTGGCAGGGGAGTGTGCCTGGGTGACTCAGTTGGTCAAGTGCCCCAGTCTTAACTTTGACTCAGGTCATGATCTCATGGTTCGTGGGTTTGAGCCCCACATCAGGCTCCATGCTGACAGTGCAGAGCCTGATTGGGATTCTGTCTCTCTCTCCTTCTCTCTCTCTCTCTCTCTCTCTCTGCCCCTCCCTGGCTCATGTACCAGCTCTTTCGCCTCATTGTCTCTCAAAATAAATAAATAAACTTAAAAAAAAAAATTTTAAACAATAAAAACTTGGGGCTGATTCTTACATTCTCCTTTCATGACTATCTACATCCCATTAATCAACAGTTCTTGAAAATTATACTTCTTTAAAATTGCACTTATTTTAAATTATATTTCTTTTTTTTTATTTTTTTTAACGTTTATTTATTTTTGAGAAGAGAAAGACAGAGCATGAGCAGGGGAGGAGAGAGAAAGAGGGAGACATGGAATCTGAAACAGGCTCCAGGCTCTGATCTGTCAGCACAGAGCCCAACGCGGGGCTCGAACGCACGGACCGCGAGATCATGACCTGAGGCAAAGTCGGACGCTTAACCGACTGAGCCACCCAGGTGCACCTTAAATTATATTTCTTTAAAAGTCCTCAAATTTGTGGAATATTTCCATATTCCCTAACCTCTAACTTAGTCTTTTCCTGGATGACCCAAACATCCTCTATTGGGTCACTCTGCCTCCAGACTTGTCCCACTCAAACTTTAGAATTGGTATTCCAGAGAAAATTTAAGGTATTAAGGCCGCCTCCCTGCACTACACCCCATAATCCCACTCATGATTTCAAAATATGCCAAGATTTTTCACATGTTGGTGGTTTGCACCTTCTCAGCCCAGAATTCTGGATTACCTGATTGTTCTCTTGACAATTTCCAGTTGGTCTGGTAAGACTCACCTCTAATTTCACCTATGAAGCCATCCCTCTTCTTTCCCTCCTCTCTCCAGTGAATACAATTAATCTATGCCCTGTTTTGGGTGTCTACTCTTTATATGCAGGCATGGGTCTTTTAAAATATCTATAACATTTCATTATATTTTGTCATTTACTGTTTCCACTTTTCCACTAAAATTGTAAATGTATTGAAGATTGGAGCTAGATGTGATTTAACATTTGGTGTAGATAGTGATACAAGGTATATATAATTATTTTTTAAACAGTACATTTTATGTGTTATATAAGATATCTCACAACTTTAAAAATAAAGGGAAAGTAAAAGAGATTATAGAGGGCCACTAAGATCATCTGAAAGGCAAAAGTAAAATTAAAAACAAACAATAGGTAGGAAAAAGAGAAGCATAGGGACAACCGTACATAAGACAATGATACAGGCACAGTCTGTTTGCTCTCTGTCACTTTCCAAATCGTGACCACTCTTTTGAAATGACTCTTTTGCCTTGTTTCCTATTCGTTTTTCCCATCTAGAGCGAGAGAAAGCTCCAATGTCCAGAAGCCTACACAAATATTGATCACTCTATCTCAACATACAGATTTAAAACAACTAGTAAAAACATAAAGCCTGAAGTAAAAGAGAACCCCCCCCCAATTTATAAAACCCTCTAAAATTGCTTCAAGTGAGTATTGTTGAGTATAAATGACCTTACCCATCCTTTTATCCTTTTTTAATCGTTTTTATCCCAGACCTCTTAGGGATCTCAAAGAATTCTGATTTTACCTTTTTGTCATACTTTAAATCATAGACTCTTACAAATGTTAATATCCAGACTTACTTACTATTTTTCTTATCCTCTGGAAGTATCTTGGTAGAAGTAAGAAGTTTTTTTGAGAGCTAGGTGTTCCAATGAAAATGTAACCTGTGGCCACTTGAGAATTTCTATATGAAAGGACTTGGGGGAAGTAATTTGGCTAGAATGAGGTTCAGAGACTTATCTGAGAGATATGTTGAACATATGTTCTCACTGTCTAATTGGAGTGTGTGTTTTGAGGGGGAAGCTCAAGGAGTGGAATGTGGCCAATAGAGTTTGTAAAAGGGATAAATCATCTCAAACCATTCATGTGTGCTGACACTGAACATCCTGTGTACCTGGATCATTGGGATTTCTGGTTTTGCTTTTCATTTTATAAACACAAAATAAAATATCTGGAAATGAATCTGAGTGATCGTAGTGATCTGAGTGATGAATCTGAGTGATCTTTCTAAGCTGGAAAAATCGCATAAAATGACAATGGCAGGAATCCGTGTAAAAGTTTCCTTTCTATCATGTTTAAAGGTACAGAGAAATCAAGTAAAAAGCCCCTCTTCTACCTCCCTCTATATTCAAGCATTTTTAAAACATATTTTTAATGTTTATTTTTGAGACAGAGAGAGAGATGGAGCACAAGCAGGGGAGGGGCAGAGAGAGAGGGAGACAAAGAATCTGAAGCAGGCTCCAGGCTCTGAGCTGTCAGCACAGAGCCCAATGCAGGGCTCAAACCCATGTGAGATCATGACCTGAGCCGAAGTCGGATGCTTAACTAAGCCACTCAGGCGCCCCTATATTCAAGCTTTATGTGCAATGATTGGGCAATATCTCTCATTTTATATCACTTGACTTGCCTGAAGGACACTATTGCATGTATTGCCTGAGGAAACATAAAATTGTGGGATTCAGTGTCCTAAATTTCATTGAAGACACAATAAGATGAGCAGACTCTCTCACTTTGTCTTAGTTTTTATTCGAACAGTTGGAAGCGTGTGCCATCAGACAACCACACATTTTCCCTAAACAATAGTTTTTATTCCCTAAACTCTTTTTAGTTGTAGGGTGGCATAATGTGACAGTAAGTGTCTCCAAGTACTAGTAGAACCAAATTATACTCTTGAGCCTGTGCGTGCCCTGACTATTGATGGCAATGTCCCTGTTCTATCGTCCTTCCTCATCAGCTGTCTTGCTAAAATGTGCAGTGAGTAATGATTAGACGGCGATATTTAATGAAAACGCTACTCATGACTCTGAGCCAAATGTGACCCCTACTATTCTTCTACTATTAAAGAATAATTACCCATTCCCCATGCAATTGCAATTGCGGGCAGCAGAGATCTTGAGTTGCCAAAATATGCCAGTAAACTATTCAATTTAAAAATATCTCAATATACAAAATGCTAATATTGATATAGGAATACATAGGAAGTAAAAAGTATGGCTCTTGGGAAAATTAAATATAAATAACCTTGCTTTCACTAATTTGTGTGAGAGTTGCAACATCTTTTTAAACCAGCTTTTATGTAGGAAATGAAACAAAGATGCCAAATATTAATGCTGTCAATTTCGATGGCCAGCATGTATGCAAAAGGCAAACATATAAATCTAAAGCAAATAGAAGTGCATTGCTTAATTTCTGCTTATCATTCATTACACAATTGCCAGGAAGTTAACCATTACATTTTTTATTCCATCATATCTTAAATTCATCTTGGAAAAGTTCCTTCTTCCATTATTGTAGTAGGCTTTTATGGACCTTTGATGGCTCTCACAGTAATCAGCACTGGAGGACCTACAAGATTAACGTAGACTGAAGTTCTGAGAAAAAGAAGATGAATATATTTGACATTATACTCTAATTTTTTTCAGTGCTTCAAAACTAAGAGCATGAGCTTTTCATCCATTATGACACTTTGCTTTCAATGACCATAATTCTAGCAAGGAAAAAATAAGTTTAGGGTTTTCAGTCACCTTTTCCCCAATGTAGACAAAAGAGTAAGCAAATTGTAATTTTTCATAATCCCCAAAGCCAAATGTTCTTAATATTGGAAGAAATGGGTTAATATAATTTTAAAAGTAAATCTGTTTTGGGGGCTGCTGGGTGGCTCAGTCGGTTAAGCATCAGACTCTTGATTTCAGCTCAGGTCATGATCTTACTGTTAATGGGATCAAGCCCCACTTCGGGCTATGTGCTGACAATGTGGAACCTGCTTGAGATTCTCTCTCTCCCTCTCTCTCTGCTTCACTCACTCTCTCTCTCAAAATAAATAAATAAACATTAAAAGAAAAAATATTTTTAACAACAAAAAAAGTAAATGTTTTGTAACAAATTTTATGGCATTTATAAGTTGCACATATATTCTCTTATTTCTTATTCAATTTTTTATTCAATGCATTAGTTATCAAATTAATAGTAACCCTACTCCTTTTTTTTTTTTTTTCAGGCACTGGGCCAAATAATCGAGCTGAAGAGAAGAACATAGAAATAATTTCTGCCCTTAAGAAATGTGTATTTTAAAGGCGCTTGGGTGGCTCAGTCAGTTGGGCATCTGACTTTGGCTCAAGTCACAGTTCACGAGTTTAAGCCTCACGTTGGTCTCTGTGCTGACAGCTCAGAGCCTGGAGCCTGCTTCTGATTCTCTCTCTCTCTCTCTCTCTGCCCCTTCCTTGCTCATTTTCTCTCTCTCTCTCTCTCTTTCTCTCAGAAATAAATAAACATTAAAAAATTTAAAAAAAAAGAAATGTGTATTTTAACAGGTCAGATAGTATGGAAGTATTGAATCACTGTATTGTACACCTGAAACTAATATTACACTGTGTGCTAACTAAATGGAATTTAAATAAATAAATACCAGATAAACATGTATACAAAAAAAGACATCATACATGTAGTAATAGAAATAGTAATTCTCCATACAGTGGAGAATGTGGTCAATTTGAGAAAGGGAAAGGAGTCAGGTGGAGCACAGACTTGGCCTAAAGGCCTCATTGTGAAGGTGATTATCAAGAGGAGCCTTGAAAGGTAACAGGTATTTTCCATGTGTGCATGGTGGCCTAAAAACATGCCCACATTTTTTGACACTTGTTCTGTCAAGAGATGGAGTCTAATTCCCTTCATTCTGAAGATGGGCTGTCCTTAGTGACTCAGTGTCTGACTTTCAAAGCTAATATAAAAGATGATACAGCTATTGCCTGACTCTGCTCCTCCACTGAGGCACGTATTTTGAAGGCCCAAGCCAGCATGTAAGAAGTCTGACTCCCTGAAGCTTCTATAATGAAGAGACCATTTCAAAAGACCACATGAAAAGATGCCCAAAAAGCCAGCTATTCTGGATACCAGTTGTTCAAGTCCTTCAAGCCCAGCAATAAGACATGCGAGTTAGCAAGTCTCAGACAATTCCAGTTCCAGTCATCATCTGATTGCATCTACATCACAGACCTCACTGAGCAAGAACCACCTAGTTAAGCCCTGCAGACTCCCAGGACCACCACTAAGTGTTGGCATAATTTATAATATAGCAGTAGGTAACTAGAGTAGCAGACAATGGGAGCAGCCTGGGAAAAACAACCTGGTGTTTCCAAGCAAGAACAAGAAGCTGAGTACTGCCAAAAGACAGAATAGGAGTCAGGGGAAGTCCAGAGTCCAGACTAAAGAAAATAGCAGAGGCCAAGTCATGGAAGTCCTAGTAATTCAGGCCACAGAGTTTGATTTTTACCCTGGAACCGATGGATATGCATCCATATTTTAAAACATACCTATTTATATAGATCAGTTTATTACTTGTGAAAATGTTGTCAGAATATTAATTATTTACTCATGGACACACATGTACTCTATACATTGTCTATATATTGGTATCTATACATTAAGAAATAACATGTTCTGTAAATATGCTTGTTTTATTGGTTTGTATCCTCTTTAGTCTCTGGGAACTCTGAAGAACTAACTGCTTAGATTAGCACTTCACTTTACTGAAATCAAAGCATCCCATCCTGGATAATGGCTTGTCCAGACATATTATCAGTCAGGGGTTATTTTCTAGTCAGCAGCTTCAATGGCTCTGGCTTTATTTAGAAGGATTTCAGTGCCTTCGTTGAAATGGTTCATCTAAGCACTATGTGCATGGTTAACCTTTTATGGCTCTAAAGATTACTTAGTAAGAGTCTTTAATTATAGGAACCCTGAGTGGAAGAGAGGTTAACATATTTGCCAGGCTCATACAGCTATGCAGTACTAAGGCCAAAAGTAAGATCTATATCTTTTTTCAATTAGCAGTTCTTTGCAGGACACTTTTAACCAGCCAACTAGTGGCGATGTTGGGAAAAAAGCAGAATAAAATGGTAAATTCCTTAATGCTTGCTTGCAACTATTTCCATAGAAATATTGCTGTGTTTAGCAAATACTGACATTTTGATAATCTGTAGCTGCAATTCAATATTATATTTGTATAGGATAACACATAGCTTGTGTTCAGAAAAGAAACAGAGATAGAAATAAGTTTCACAATATAAGGTCTGGTTACTTTTTAGTACATATATATTTAGGGGTGCCTGGGTGGCTCAGTCAGTTAAGCGTCCTACTTCAGCTCAGGTCAAGATCTCGCGGTCCGTGAGTTCGAGCCCCGCGTCGGGCTCTGGGCTGATGGCTCAGAGCCTGGAGCCTGCTTCCGATTCTGTGTCTCCCTCTCTCTCTGCCCCTCCCCCATTCATGCCCTGTCTCTCTCTGTCTCAAAAATAAATAAACGTTAAAAAAATTTTTAAAAAATACATATACATTTATTGTCATATTGAACGTCTTAAAGGTGGGGTATTTAAAGAATGTGAATAGATCCACATAAGGTGAATTTGGAGAAATAGGATGTTATAGTGAAAAGACTAGGAACTCTAAAAACAACACAGCAGGATGTTAAATGGGTTTTGTCCTATTGCCTCTGAATTTCAGCTGAACCCTGAAGACTCAGAAAAATGGATGATAGGTACCCCTTACACTTTAAAGAAAGGTGTTAGCTATACGTATGTGGACCAAATTAAGGCAGCAATGTCAGTGTGGTAATTGACCCCTTCTTCCTGGCTATATAAAAGAACACTATCAATGTGTTTGTTTATTAAAGAGGTTAATCAGGGTAAAGAGTTATCAGCCTTGTTGAAGTATTTCCCTTCACACAAATCAAGACAAAGGAGAAGGAATAGGAAAATTGGCATAAATATTAACAGTTTCTGAAAGGGGACTTTGGACCCCAGCTGGCTATTGGGAGAACCTGACATATCTTCCTAGAGCCTATGCAAACATAGAGATTGTCCCCTGCCTCTCACCTGGACAGTACTAAAGCTGGGAAGATCCTTAAGTGGATTTGAACGGCAAGGTAAGTGGAAAGGGCAGCAGTGGGAAGCAAACTGCACTTCCACTGCTTTGTGAAAGAAGGCGCTTTAATTTCCCTCATGCCAAAGGATATCTCAGAAGGTAGGGTGTAAAACATATTGATGAAGCCCAGCCAAAAGGGCATCCCACAGGAAGAAGCTGGAAATATGGCTTACTGTGGGGGGAGTGAAGTTTCAAGAAGTCAGCCAGAGAGTGAATCCCCTGTGTCAGCCAGCATTTGGAAGCTTGCCATCAAAGAGGACCCGGGAAGATGAATTACTAGAGCCTACTGCAACAGAGGCATTGCTTTTTCCTGTTACCCTCCTTCTTTCTTCAGCTCCCTCTCCTCAGGTCCCCTTCCCCCAAACTCTGGAGCAGACAGCTATAGACTAAGTGGGGAGAAGGAGTGAAAAGGCCTATAGCAGCTCTTTCACTTCCAATCTCTGATGCCCATCTCAGGCCTTACATGAGGCAGGGGAAAAACTCTGAATTAGATGGAAATTTGGAGAGTTGTTTTAGAAAGGATTAGACTTGGGAATACCTGAAAATCAAAAGTATCCTTAAGCTGAAAGTGATTTAAAAGCTGTGCAATCTCCCTGATCAGGTAAGGGAGAGGCGCGCGCGCGCGCACACACACACACACACACACACACACACACACACACCTTTTCAAATGCAAACATGGGAGAAAAAAAAAAAAAAAGCCGCGTCCTGGTTATGACCTATCAGAATATTGCTCATTTAATAAAGTGGTTATATACAGGGAAGTCTGAATATCAACACTGTCACTTCAGATCTGTTTGAATCCGGCGTCACTTATAAAAATGGGATAAGAAGACCTATGTCACAGGACGTTGGGAGGAATGGTGAGGTAATAACATGTATAACACATAGCACATCATAACATTTTGTTTCTTCTTCCTTCTCTTGGTTACCATATTAAAACAAAACAGAACAAAACAAAACAAAAGTTAAGGCCACTTATAATTAGGTTGCTTATTTAGAAATTGAAAGTCAAAATAATTTTTAAAAGTGAGTGGCATATAAATCAACAAAAGAGCCAGGTTTGTAATATGATTAGGCCTTAAATTTGAATTTATTAGAGACTAGAACAAAAGAGTGACAAAATTCTTACTATCTCATTAAAAAATAAAAACAAAAACAAAAACAAAAACTTTCTAGTCCTTTAAGAGAAAGAAACTCTTTTGGGGTGTTAAACCCTAAAAACAACTTTATGATATTAACCTTTATTCAGGAGACTCTCCTTTTATTTATGTTGTCTAGAAATTCCAAAATTTATAATCCAGTTACATTGCAAAGGCTTATTATTTTTGTCTATAACTTGAAATTCAGAAAAATGTTCTATCTAAGCCAGTCCATAATATAAGCTATTTAAGCCACAGTATAGCTAATCCTTATGGTGTTATTGGCATGCCCTGACTTCTATTTTCTGGCAGAACAGAGATATTGAGTATACCTGTGTGTGTGTGTGTGCGCGCGCGCGCGCATGTGTGTATGCACCTACAGAGAAAATAGAGGATGCTTTTTAAAAAAAAATCTCTCTTCTTATATTTAATCATATCTATCTTTAGTGTGATTCCTGTCCTACAATGTCGTCCATCCAGGCCTGGCTTGCAACAACCCAAATACTCTATTTTCAAATGATTTGCTTTCCTTTCTCCAAACAAAGACTCATATTGCCAAAGGGCAGCTGGGTTTAGGAGGAAAGTAACTTGATTAAATGAATTCATATTTACATGCCAAGGCCTCTAAGCCATTTACCATTCCCAGAAATGTTTGCAATTATATCAGAGTAATTTTTTTTGAGTCCAAATATTCTAATTATAGGAATTTCAGGTAGCATAACAAAATACAGTAAGAAACAACTGCCAGAACGCAACCAATGTGGCCTATCCATTAAAGCTCCAAGTCTTTGTATGGTACCCATGCACTGATTTTCTGTGCTGGAAAGATAGAGCGACAGAAATAGCAGTCAATTTATGCAAGGGCTGTGTATGAAGTGGGTCTTTCTCATTGAAGACTGACTTCCTTTATGTAAAAAAAAGAAAAAAAAGATTGACTTCCTTTATTACAAAACCCCATTCTATATATACCTCTCATCTATATTGTATTTTTAATTAAATTGGATCATTTGCAGCATTTGTAAATGTTTCTAAATTGCTAATAATCAAGCTAAATGAGAAAGGAAAGTCTGCAAAAAGATAATCTCACTGAAAAAATGCACTTGATGTGTCAAATGGAGTGAGTTATCTAAAACGATAGCCAAGTAGCCTCTTAAACTGGTGAGGGCCACACAGCAAAGACACTTCATTCTTCAAAGAAACTTTGTGTTCCTGTTCCTTTCCAAGATTTTCAATGTTTTGGAAATAACAATAAGGCTGTTTATTTATGTGTGATGAATGATTTTCTGAGCATCTCAGCTCTAAATTTAGAGAACTTTGAAAGAAGTAAATTGTCCCTACAGCCAACAATGCTGGACAGGCTCCAGGGCTCAGAATAGTAGAAGGAGCAATGAAACATTCATCAGCCACCCTGATAACTTACCATTTTCCCTGCAAATTAAGACATTTTGTTTAATAACTGTTGATGTTTACTAGGTTGGGGCAAAGCATTGTGAAAATGGTTTTCAAACAAAGAATTTTGTTAAATTTCTCTAAGCCTTCCTCATTTTTTAGAGGCTGACAGTTATGACAGCTCGTAAGACAGAAGTCTGAATTCTAATACAACGTCTGTTAGTAAACCCTTGCTATGACTTTGCTGAATCAATGAAGTTCTCCTTTTCCTTTATTTTTAAAATATGAAGAATTACTATACTCTGTATGGATCCACTCATACAACATTACTGCTATCCCACAAAACTCACTTCTGGCTCAGGCAATTTTTTCGGGCTTTGCTTTCAACATTTTAGCTGACATACCTCCCAATGAATCAGCAACAAAGACCTTTTTGTCTTAATATCTTTTTAAGATTTTTTAATACTTATTTATTTTCAAGAAAGAGGGTAATAGAGCTTGAGTCGGGGAGGGACAGAGAGAGAGAAGGAAACACAGAATCAGAAGCAGGATCCAGGCTCTAGGCTGTCAGCAGAGAGCCCAATGCAGGGCTTGAACTCATGAATGGTGAGGTCTTGACCTGAGCAGAAGTGGGATGCTTAGCAGACCGAGCCACCCAGGCACCCCTTGTCTTAATATCTTAACTCACCTGCCAACTCATCTCATTTTGCCACTTTGAGATGTGGTTAAGGTATACTTTATAGCTATTCAGAAATCCTGATGTTTATTATTGTTCGTTAGTTCCTCTCGCTACTCCACAAGTAACCACAGCAAGAAAATTCCATACCATGACATTCTCTGTTACTTAGTACAAGCTACCGGGAAGCTATAGGCGAAGAGTTCCTGCTCTATCCAAAGAAGAGGGAGCATCTTTGAGTTCTAAAATACTATGATGACTTTTTGATCTTAATTTTAGTCATCCTATGGTCTTATACAATCTCTGAATTTAGTGCCTTGGGTTAATTCTTTTTCTCTTTAATAGCTAGAGCCTGTAAATCTACTTTGCAATTGAATGTATTGAGTGTCCTTTCATAATTTAAAATTATCTTTCCACTTTTATTACTCAGAATGTCCACTTCTTCTTCTCAAAGTAGCCCAGCTTTTCTTCATCTGATCCATTTAGATTTTGGATTCATCAGCACATGAATGAGAGCGGCTGCTCTGCTAATGGATGAAGTCACTCAGAATGAGCACAAACTGAGAAGTCTAGGGAGAGTAAACCAACACTTTAGAGTCAGGCAATAGAGGACACATTGAAGACAGAGATCACAAGTCAATATTAACAGCAAAAAAGAAGAAAAAAAAACCCACAAAAACAGTTTCGTGAGGGAAAAAAAAAATAGAGCATTAACCAGGAAGCCAAGAAAGAGGAGATAGTTCATGCGGGAAGTGAGGATGGGGCACATATAGGAAATAGAGTTCATGTCAAAAGACAATTTAAAGGGATCTGACAGGGGTGCCAGGCTGGCTCAGTCGGTTGTGACTGTTGATCTTGGGGTTGTGAGTTTGAGTCCCACCTTGAGAGTAGAGTTCACTTAAAAAAATAAAGAGATCTGATAATATGAAGATAATGAATCACAAACAGTTGGAAACAACAGATTGTGAAGGATTTAAACATGAACATGAACGGTAGATGAATAGTGTTCCACCATGTTTATAGGCGAATGAAAAAAGAGTTACAATGCAACAATAAGAAGGAAAAATTTCTGAAGAAATTGGTTTTTTTTAATTAATATTATTTAAGAAAATTTTAGAAGTAGCTAGCAGAGGAAGAGGTAGAAGATATAAGAAAGAGGGCAAGTGAGGCAAACTGCTAAAAGTGGAAAAAGAGAATGAAATCTGGAATCCAATTACGATATAAGTAAAAGTCCCCTCAATACAGGAGACTTTTTCCCACTTAACTTTTCGAAGTTATACAACTGTTGTTTTCCTTCCACTCTAGCTACATAATGACCTTTTCTATGTTTGCTGCTCTGTTTTGCCTAGTCTATACCTAAGTGATAGTAGCACAGTGCCCTTTACCATCCTAGTGTGCCAGTGCATCATAGTGTTTACCACACATAAATAAACATTTTAAAAGGACCTGCTTTAAATATAAATAGTTAGGTTTTATGTAAGTATTCTGTTGATTAAGCTAGTATTTTTATCTTGTTCTCTTCAGATTTCTAGGTAATAAATAAGAAAATATGTCCCCAAGGGATAATGTACTTTAAAAAACACGATTACATTAGAAGAAATGTATTCCCATGGAAATAAAACACACCATCGCATTTGACGAATGGAAGGACAGACTTTGAAGAATTCATGTCTCAGTTAAAGTATCTGCTGAAGCTTTGAAAGGGGAATTGTTAAAACTATCTTAAATTAAATAATACCCTACCGACAAACACCAAGAGGGTAATGTTGGGTTTTACTGGAGTTTAATACCTGACAAAATTATTGGATCAATGACAATAATTAGAATCATAAGCTACTAAATTACACAGTGAAGGGTGTATAGGTCTTGGTCTTTTAACACAAGGAAAAGTAGTCTCGGTCAACTTGCCAATCATTTCCTTAGATGCAGACTCTCATTTTGGATAAAATGTTACAAGTAATGAAGTGCTGCAAACTAAGCAGCCGCTCTGTATACAGAAACAATACGTGAAGGACTATTAAAATATAATGTAATTTAAATGCGACATCTGATGGAAATGCTTATACAGAGTACCATCCCAAATATCTGTCTTTGTAGTCTCACTCCAAAACAATTCCAGGTCAGCTTCTGTAGGACACCCCATGATGAGTTAAATGGTAAGAACCCACAGCGCCTAGAGCAGGGAGTCTACAGTGTTTCTTCCCCGCATGGAACAAATTAGCTCTCCTAGTTTCAATCTTCAGTGGGGATCAATATACATTGTTGTGTTTTTCTTCTTTTTAATTTAGACTTAATGTTGTGTAAGCTACCCTACCAGTGGCTCCTAGCTCTTCTTGTGGAAGAGAGTACTGTCAGGCACCAATTGACTGCTTCCAGTGTGATCTCACAGCTTTGTTCTACACCTCTAGTAGGTTAGAAAGTCAAGCCAATCTTAGAAAAAAAGTTCAGAGTTGATGAGCTCTTTCAATCCATAAACAACCTATTCTAAATAAATTCGGGACCACTTTGGCTTTTAGATGAAGCTATGTCAGTAACTGGAAATAGGCAAAGGTTTGTGACCATAATAGGATGAAATAAAATTAAAAGGGGGGATTAATGTCAGTAGCTGTGGTCTTGTTTCTAAAAGACATGTATGTAAAACTCAGGATTAAAATTGGAAATATGTATTTTTCACATGTCAATTTATTAATTATCAGGAAAGTTCAGGATTATAAAAATAAAATTTGAAGTCGTGTTTAAATAATTTTTGTCAGTTTCTGCCACCTGTGATTTCAAGAATTCAAATAAATTAAAACCTCCTCTTTTAGAACAAGTTATGATTTTAGATTTTATGGGGGTATGGATTATAGTATCTTTAAACATTATCAGACATGTGCCATGAGGAATTAATTAAACAAATTTCCTATTAATTAGTCTATATTGAAAGATTATTTAAATTCCTTATTATCTTTATTGTAAGGATGTTGTGAAAACCCAAGAAAGCAAGGTCTCTTGAATCTCATTTTTAAGAGAAGCTGCCCTTCTCCTGAACAAGTAGTAATTGTTTTTTTGTTTTGTTTTGTTTTGTTTTTTTATATGCTTATGTATACTAGAAGTCTTCTAACTTGCTTCATTTTCTGCTTTGACTGCTAAGAAACTCAGAAGAAATATGCAGTCCACCTTCATGAGAGAGCACAGGAGAACAACAGTATGAAATTTTTGTACTGGCTTTACCAAAGCTTTATCTTATCTATTCCTTCATTCCAAATTCTTCATCTATTTACTTTTTAATATTTATGTCAGTATGTTCTTATGGATACTTATTCTTTACTTTGGGTTATAATCCAGTACTACTTTGCTTATTTGGGTGCTCAAATGTTCTGTTTTGGCCCTGGAGAGCTCTCTCAATTGGTTCCTGTGTTCCACTGACATACTCTCATTATTATAGATTTTTATTTCTAAACCCCTTTTTTAAAATTTTTGGCACTAGTGGATTCTCCAGGATCATCTTGTATATTTCCTCCTCCAGCAAATCAGCCATTTCTCTAAGCAGTCCTGGATCCTTTTATTGGAGAATGGTATTAGAAACCAGATCTGAGCTCTAGGCATGTCATTGCTTCTAGGTCCTCTCAGCTGACAGAGCAAGGAAATATATGTGTGTACACAAACCCATATATACACACAAAGCTATAAACATTTCCATATATAACCATCTGTATCTTTTAACTAAATAAGTTAAAATTTATTTATACTGATATCTCTAATCCATTACCATATGGATCATTCTAGACTCCTTCACTTGTTTATCTGTACATTCCTACTCCAACAGTGAGACATCTGGCTCCTGCTGCCCACCACACATTTACTTGGTTGTTCATTTCGTATACATGTACTAAAATTTCAGAATTATTAACCCACCCTCTCATGGGGGAAAAATGATCAACTAGAGTACAATGCCATGGGCAGTTCTTTTTGCTGCTCATTTCCAAAAGTACTTAGGTCAGTGCTTTTCCCTCCCACCCCCTTCAGGAAGTTATTTCATACATTTGTAACACGGTTAAAGTCTCTTGTCACAGTGTGCAATCCTTCCTGGGAAACTGCAACCTAAAATTTTAAAAATCAAATTTATATACGTTAAGTTTCACTTGTTAGGCTATAAAGTTCTACAGGTTTTGACAAATGCATAGTGTCACACATCCATCATTACAGTCTTTTAAAAAAATTTTTTTTAATGTTTATTCATTTTTCAGAGACAGAGAGACAGAGACAGAGAGTGAGTGGGGGAGAAGCAGAGAGAGGGAGACACAGAATCTGAAGCAGGCTCCAGGCTCTGAGCAGTCAGCACAGAACCCAACACGGGGCTCGAACTCACTGACTGAGAGATCATGACCTGAGATGAAATCGGGCGCTTAACCGACTGAGCCACCCAGACGCCCCCATCATTACAGTCTTATACCAAATAATTTCACTACCCTAAATGTGTCCTCTGTGATTCACCTATTTCCCTCCACCACGGAACCCAAGAAAACCACTGATATTTTACAGGTGCTACAGTTTTGTCTTTTCCAAAGGTATTTAATTGGACTCCTATAATATGTAGCCTTTTCACATGGGCTTCTTTAACTTAGCAATATATAGTTAAGACTCACCCATATCTTTTTTGTGGCTTGATAATTCCTTTCCTTTTATTTTTTGCTGAATAATATTCCATTACATGGATGTACCACCCACTTTTTATCCATTCATTGATTGAAGGATATTTTATTTTTTCTAGTTTTTGGTGATTATGAATAAAGCTACTATAAATATTTATGCATAGGTTTTATGTGTCTACACTTAACCTCCACCAATTCATTAACAATACCTTTTAAGTATTTCTACCAGTTTATGGCTTGCTTCTACTTTAGGCGAGCAGGCCTTGACTATGACTCTGGATTTACCCATCTCTAGATATTTCTGGGTGGCAGTTTGCCCTGTGACCTCAATTACCTAATAGGTTCAAGAGAAATTGTTGATTTTCCATTTGTTTACCTTTTTATTGTAAGGATTAGAGGGCAACTTCCAAGCTCTTTCAATATTGTAACGGAAACCATATGTTCTATTTACTTTTTATGTATTTGTCAAAGCTATCCACATTATTACTTTTAATAGAGAAAAGTATAGAGATGCAGGGAAAAAAATTAACCTATAATTCTATTAAAGCCACAGTTTCCTCCTCAAGACTTACTGGTATTCAACTTTTTAATCTTAATATTATATTTCCCCATGTTTTAAAAAATCACCCACAAATTTTGCTGTATTTATCTTACATGATGAATATGCCAAGTTTGCTTCATGTTCTGCAGAATGTGGAGATAAACCTGTATTACTGTTTCCTCTTTTTAACTTTGTAACTGGTAGAAATTCCTACAGACACTGCCATGTAAAGTAAGAGATCTTTACCAAGTTCTACTCAGTCAGCTGCCAGATTAACTAGAAGTATTCATTCACCTTGTAAAACTTAGTAATATTCCCAGCATATGAAACCTCATGTCCAGGTAGCCACTCAGCTCCAACCATAGAGGCATATAATTGCATAAAATAATGAAGTGTGAATATAATATATAAGTATAGAATGAGAGTTGATGTTTCTATGAAGACTAATTTACATAAAAGCTAAGTTGGATACTTTGGGAAGAACTAAATCAAGATCATTAAATAAGGAGTAAGCTGTGAAATGGAAGGATCTGGCAAAAAAAAAATTCTAAAAATGTAGGAAGAGTTTGCAAAGATATGTTACTGCAAAGAACCATAGAAAATAGAAAATAATGAATGATTTTATATTATGGCTTTATATTATGTCTATGCAAGAAATTCCAGTCAGTATCCCAATCTTCTGAACATACTCTGTGATAACAGCTAGCACTCAATTAGAACTCACACATATTAAGTGTTTTGTATATTATTTTTAAAGCTTACATGAACCCCATGATACCCCCATTTTATAGATGAGAAAAGAGATGAAGAGGTCATAAGAAACTTACCCAGTTTACACAATTTATGGAACTCAAAGATGTAGTTGTTGTTGATGCTTATAGAAATGAAAAACTAAGTTATGAAGAAAACAATGTGGCTGTTTCACAGAAAGTTAAATATGAGTTTACAACCTAGTAATTCCACTTTTAAGATCCTACCCAGTGGAAATGAAATCCTATGTCCACACAAAGACTAACAGGTGAATGTTCAGAGCAGAATTACTCATAATAGGCAAAATATAGAAACAACTCAAGTGTCCATGAGTGAATGGAAAAATAAAATGTGGTTTATTCCTACAATGCAATTTATTCAGCAAAAGAAAAAAATAAATAATGAAATACTGATACATGCTATGCAATAAATGAACTTCAAAAATATTATGCAAAATGAAAGGAACCAAAAACAAAAGATAACAAATTACATGATTCCACATATGTGAAATGTCCAGAAAAGACAAATCTAATGAGACAAAAAGTTGATTAGTATTTGCCTGGAGCTAGAAGTGAGAATGGGAGTAAAATCTAAATGGACACAAAGAATCTTATCAGGGTGATGGAAATGTTCTAGAACTGAGTTGTGGTAATGGTTGTGTAACTCTGTAAATATGCAGAATTCTTTGAATTGTGCATTTTAAATGGAGGAGTATAAGATATGTAAATAGACCTTTACAAAGTCGTTTTTAAAAGTTATGGACAGGAACTAGGTAGAGGTGATGTTGGCATAACATTTTAATGTACTAAATGCCACTCTTAAATGTTAACTTTATGAGATTTCACCTAAAATAAAAACTAAATAACTAAAAAGTTATAGACACTGTCAAAATATGTGGGGTTTTTAATGTATTTTTAAGTTTGTTTTATGATTGCCCTACTCATATATCCACTTTTATATAAGCAATTCATTTTCATTATATAAAAAGCAGGAAGTGAAAAAGAAAAGCATTTTTAATTGTCCATTATTCCATCAAATAGCAATAACTTCAGTTACTTTTGGGGCATATATCCCTTGTGTGTATTTTTTTCTGTGTATTTTTACCAAAAACTGTAATCTCACAATACGTAGTCCTGTAATACACTTCTGCAGCTTAACAATATACATAAATATCATATTATGCCAATAAGATGACAATGGTTTTAAAGTTTGAAAACCAAATGCTTGCCTCACTTAAAGATGAAACCCACTCTGTGGGGAATACAATGATCAATCCACCAGGTATAGATTGAGTCATCACCCTCTGCATGTCATGTACTATAAACTAAATTGTGTCCCCCAGTAAATTCACACGTTAAAGTCCTAACGTCAATGTGACTGTGTTTGGAGAAAGGACCTACAAGGAGACAGTTAGGTTATGGGGCTCCTGGGTGGCTCAGTCAGTTAAGTGTCAGACTTAAACTCAGGTCGTGACCTCAGTTTGTGAGTTCAAGTCCTGCATCAGGCCTGCTTTGCATCCTGTCTCCCTCTCTCTTTGCCCCACCCTGCTCTTTCTCTCTCTCTCAGAAATAAGTAAACATTTTAAAAGTTCATATAAAAAAGATTTTTTAAAAGGAGGTAATTACATTAAATAAAGTCATATGGGGGAGCCCCCGACCCCATAGAATTAATGTCTTTATAAGAAAAGACACCAGAGAGCTCGTTCTCTCTTTCCACCACATGAGGACAGAGCGAGAAAGTAGCCATCAGCAAGCCAGGAAGATAGCTTTCACCAGAAACCAAATCGTCTAGCACCTTGAGCTCACACTTCCCAGCCTCCAGAACTGTGAGAAAATAAATTTCTGTTGTTGAAGCCACCCAGTCTGAGGTACTTTTTTAATGGCAGTCCAAGCTGACTGATAGACCATATCTTCTAAGCAATCCTAGTTCTTGGACTAAACAAGAAACTATGCAATAGCCTTTCTTGAGTATGAACTGTTATATTAGGTATTTAAAATGTATTACTTCATTTTATTCTTAGAACCCCATGAAGTCATTTTACAAATGAGAAAACCAAGATTCAGAAAGCTAACTTGCTCAAAGCCATGCAGCTAGTAAATGCCAAAGCTTTAAGTTGAACCCAGGCATGTCTGACTAAATCCTATGCATACACCTGACTGTTTGCTGCACAGTCCCGCCCAACAGGACAGGAGACTGCTGAAGCTAGGAGACTGTGCTAGAAATTAATTGTGTAGGATATATTTCCAGCATAAATTTTTACCTAGATTATGCTTTTATTGATCACCTGCTATATTCCAACTACAGTTTATGAAAGGCCATAGATGCCAGACTAGAATTTTTATTTTATCCTGTAGTCCAGAGGTCAGCTAACTTTTTTTCTGTGTAAAAAAAAAAAAAGGTGGGTGGAGGCAAAACAATGGATTTTTTTTTCTTTTTTTTTTTTTTTTTTTATTTATATATGAAATTTATTGTCAAATTGGTTTCCATACAACACCCAGTGCTCATCCCAAAAGGTGCCCTCCTCAGTACCCATCACCCACCCTCTCCTCCCTCCCACCCCCCATCAACCCTTAGTTTGTTCTCAGTTCTCAACAGTCTCTTATGCTTTGGCTCTCTCCCACTCTAACCTCTTTTTTTTTTTTTTTTTTGTTCCCCTCCCCCATGGGTTTCTCTTAAGTTTCTCAGGATCCACATAAGAGTGAAACCATATGGTATCTGTCTTTCTCTGTATGGCTTATTTCACTTAGCATCACACTCTCCAGTTCCATCCACGTTGCTACAAAAGGCCATATTTCATTTTTTCTCATTGCCACGTAGTACTCCATTGTGTATATAAACCACAATTTCTTTATCCATTCATCAGTTGATGGACATTTAGGCTCTTTCCATAATTTGGCTATTGTTGAGAGTGCTGCTATGAACATTGGGGTACAAGTGCCCCTATGCATCAGTACTCCTGTGTCCCTTGGATAAATTCCTAGCAGTGCTATTGCTGGGTCATAGGGTAGGTCTATTTTTAATTTTCTGAGGAACCTCCACACTGCTTTCCAGAGCGGCTGCACCAATTTGCATTCCCACCAACAGTGCAAGAGGGTTCCCGTTTCTCCACATCCTCTCCAGCATCTATAGTCTCCTGATTTGTTCATTTTGGCCACTCTGACTGGCGTGAGGTGATATCTGAGTGTGGTTTTGATTTGTATTTCCCTGATAAGGAGCGACGCTGAACATCTTTTCATGTGCCTGTTGGCCATCCGGATATCTTCTTTAGAGAAGTGTCTATTCATGTTTTCTGCCCATTTCTTCACTGGGTTATTTGCTTTTCGGGTGTGGAGTTTGGTGAGCTCTTTATAGATTTTGGATACTAGCCCTTTGTCCGATATGTCATTTGCAAATATCTTTTCCCATTCCGTTGGTTGCCTTTTAGTTTTGTTGGTTGTTTCCTTTGCTGTGCAGAAGCTTTTTATCTTCATAAGGTCCCAGTAATTCACTTTTGCTTTTAATTCCCTTGCCTTTGGGGATGTGTCGAGTAAGAGATTGCTACGGCTGAGGTCAGAGAGGTCTTTTCCTGCTTTCTCCTCTAAGGTTTTGATGGTTTCCTGTCTCACATTCAGGTCCTTTATCCATTTTGAGTTTATTTTTGTGAATGGTGTGAGAAAGTGGTCTAGTTTCAACCTTCTGCATGTTGCTGTCCAGTTCTCCCAGCACCATTTGTTAAAGAGACTGTCTTTTTTCCATTGGATGTTCTTTCCTGCTTTGTCAAAGATGAGTTGGCCGTACGTTTGTGGGTCTAGTTCCGGGGTTTCTATTCTATTCCATTGGTCTATGTGTCTGTTTTGGTGCCAATACCATGCTGTCTTGATGATGACAGCTTTGTAGTAGAGGCTAAAGTCTGGGATTGTGATGCCTCCTGCTTTGGTCTTCTTCTTCAAAATTACTTTGGCTATTCGGGGCCTTTTGTGGTTCCATATGAATTTTAGGATTGCTTGTTCTAGTTTCGAGAAGAATGCTGGTGCAATTTTGATTGGGATTGCATTGAATGTGTAGATAGCTTTGGGTAGTATTGACATTTTGACAATATTTATTCTTCCAATCCATGAGCAGGGAATGTCTTTCCATTTCTTTAAATCTTCTTCAATTACCTTCATAAGCTTTCTATAGTTTTCAGCATACAGATCCTTTACATCTTTGGTTAGATTGATTCCTAGGTATTTTATGCTTCTTGGTGCAATTGTGAATGGGATCAGTTTCTTTATTTGTCTTTCTGTTGCTTCATTGTTAGTGTATAAGAATGCAACTGATTTCTGTACATTGATTTTGTATCCTGCAACTTTGCTGAATTCATGTATCAGTTCTAGCAGACTTTTGGTGGAGTCTATCGGATTTTCCATGTATAATATCATGTCATCTGCAAAGAGCGAAAGCTTGACTTCATCTTTGCCAATTTTGACGCCTTTGATTTCCTTTTGTTGTCTGATTGCTGATGCTAGAACTTCCAGCACTATGTTAAACAACAGCGGTGAGAGTGGGCATCCCTGTCGTGTTCCTGATCTCAGGGAAAAAGCTCTCAGTTTTTCCCCGTTGAGGATGATGTTAGCTGTGGGCTTTTCATAAATGGCTTTTATGATCTTTAAGTATGTTCCTTCTATCCTGACTTTCTCAAGAGTTTTTATTAAGAAAGGGTGCTGGATTTTGTCAAAGGCCTTTTCTGCATCGATTGACAGGATCATATGTTTTTTCTCTTTTTTTTTGTTAATGTGATGTATCACGTTGATTGATTTGCGAATGTTGAACCAGCCCTGCATCCCAGGAATGAATCCCACTTGATCATGGTGAATAATTCTTTTTATATGCCGTTGAATTCGATTTGCTAGTATCTTATTGAGAATTTTTGCATCCATATTCATCAGGGATATTGGCCTGTAGTTCTCTTTTTTTACTGGGTCTCTGTCTGGTTTAGGAATCAAAGTAATACTGGCTTCATAGAATGAGTCTGGAAGTTTTCCTTCCCTTTCTATTTCTTGGAATAGCTTGAGAAGGATAGGTATTATCTCTGCTTTAAACGTCTGGTAGAACTCCCCTGGGAAGCCATCTGGTCCTGGACTCTTATTTGTTGGGAGATTTTTGATAACCGATTCAATTTCTTCGCTGGTGATGGGTCTGTTCAAGCTTTCTATTTCCTCCTGATTGAGTTTTGGAAGAGTGTGGGTGTTCAGGAATTTGTCCATTTCTTCCAGGTTGTCCAATTTGTTGGCATATAATTTTTCATAGTATTCCCTGATAATTGTTTGTATCTCTGAGGGATTGGTTGTAATCATTCCATTTTCATTCATGATTTTATCTATTTGGGTCATCTCCCTTTTCTTTTTGAGAAGCCTGGCTAGAGGTTTGTCAATTTTGTTTATTTTTTCAAAAAACCAACTCTTGGTTTCGTTGATCTGCTCTACAGTTTTTTTAGATTCTATATTGTTTATTTCTGCTCTGATCTTTATTATTTCTCTTCTTCTGCTGGGTTTAGGCTGCCTTTGCTGTTCTGCTTCTATTTCCTTTAGGTGTGCTGTTAGATTTTGTATTTGGGATTTTTCTTGTTTCTTGAGATAGGCCTGGATTGCAATGTATTTTCCTCTCAGGACTGCCTTTGCTGCGTCCCAAAGCGTTTGGATTGTTGTATTTTCATTTTCGTTTGTTTCCATATATTTTTTAATTTCTTCTCTAATTGCCTGGTTGACCCACTCATTCATTAGTAGGGTGTTCTTTAACCTCCATGCTTTTGGAGGTTTTCCAGACTTTTTTCTGTGGTTGATTTCAAGCTTCATAGCGTTGTGGTCTGAAAGTATGCATGGTATGATTTCAATTCTTGTAAACTTATGAAGGGCTGTTTTGTGACCCAGTATATGATCTATCTTGGAGAATGTTCCATGTGCACTCGAGAAGAAAGTATATTCTGTTGCTTTGGGATGCAGAGTTCTAAATATATCTGTCAAGTCCATCTGATCCAATGTCTCATTCAGGGCCCTTGTTTCTTTATTGATCGTGTGTCTAGATGATCTATCCATTTCTGTAAGTGGGGTGTTAAAGTCCCCTGCAATTACCACATTCTTATCAATAGGTTGCTTGTGTTTATGAGTAATTGTTTTATATATTTGGGCGCTCCGGTATTCGGCGCATACACATTTATAATTGTTAGCTCTTCCTGATGGATAGACCCTGTCACTATTATATAATGTCCTTCTTCATCTCTTGTTACAGCCTTTAATTTAAAGTCTAGTTTGTCTGATATAAGTATGGCTACTCCAGCTTTCTTTTGACTTCCAGTAGCATGATAAATAGTTCTCCATCCCCTCACTCTCAATCTAAAGGTGTCCTCAGGTCTAAAATGAGTCTCTTGTAGACAGCAAATAGATGGGTCTTGTTTTTTTATCCATTCTGATACCCTATGTCTTTTGGTTGGCGCATTTAATCCATTTACATTCAGTGTTATTATAGAAAGATATGGGTTTAGAGTCATTGTGATGTCTGTATGTTTTATGCTTGTAGTGATGTCTCTGGTACTTTGTCTCACAGGGTCCCCCTTAGGATCTCTTGTAGGGCTGGTTTAGTGGTGACAAATTCCTTCAGTTTTTGTTTGTTTGGGAAGACCTTTATCTCTCCTTCTATTCTAAATGACAGACTTGCTGGATAAAGGATTCTCGGCTGCATATTTTTTCTGTCTAGCACACTGAAAATCTCGTGCCAATTCTTTCTGGCCTGCCAAGTTTCAAAAGAGAGATCAGTCACGAGTCTTATAGGTCTCCCTTTATATGTGAGGGCACGTTTACCCCTTGCTGCTTTCAGAATTTTCTCTTTATCCTTGTATTTTGCCAGTTTCACTATGATATGTCGTGCAGAAGATCGATTCAAGTTACGTCTGAAGGGAGTTCTCTGTGCCTCTTGGATTTCAATGCCTTTTTCCTTCCCCAGTTCAGGGAAGTTCTCAGCTATTATTTCTTCAAGTACCCCTTCAGCACCTTTCCCTCTCTCTGCCTCCTCTGGGATACCAATGATGCGTATATTATTTCTTTTTAGTGTATCACTTAGTTCTCTAATTTTCCCCTCATATTCCTGGATTTTTTTATCCCTCTTTTTCTCAGCTTCCTCTTTTTCCATAACTTTATCTTCTAGTTCACCTATTCTCTCCTCTGCCTCTTCAATCCGAGCCGTGGTGGTTTCCATTTTGTTATGCATTTCGTTTAAAGCGTTTTTCAGCTCCTCGTGACTGTTCCTTAGTCCCTTGATCTCTGTAGCAAGAGATTCTCTGCTGTCAGCTATACTGTTTTCAAGCCCAGCGATTAATTTTATGACTATTATTCTAAATTCACTTTCTGTTATATTATTTAAATCCTTTTTGATCAGCTCATTAGCTGTTGTTATTTCCTGGAGATTCTTCTGAGGGGAATTCTTCCGCTTGGTCATTTTGGATAGTCCCTGGCGTGGTGAGGACCTGCAGGGCACTTCCCCTGTGCTGTGGTGTATCACTGGAGTTGGTGGGCGGAGCCGCAGTCAGACCTGATGTCTGCTCCCAGCCCACCGCTGGGGCCACAGTCAGACTGGTGTGTGCCTTCTCTTCCCCTCTCCTAGGGGCGGGATTCACTGTGGGGTGGGGTGGTCTGTCTGGGCTACTTGCACACTGCCAGGCTTGTGATGCTGGGGATCTGGCGTCTTAGCTGGGGTGGGTAGGCAAGGTGCACAGGGGCAGGAGGGGCGGGCTTAGCTTGCTTCTCCTTAGGTGATCCACTTCAGGAGGGGCCCTGTGGCAGCAGGAGGGAGTCAGATCCGCTGCCGGAGGTTTGGCTCCGCAGAAGCGCAGAGTTGGGTGTTTGCGCGGAGCGAGCAAGTTCCCTGGCAGGAACTGGTTCTCTTTGGGATTTTGGCTGGGGGATGGGCGGGGAAGATGGCGCTGGCGAGCGCCTTTGTTCCCCACCAAACTGAGCTCTGTCGTCCGGGGGCTCAGCAGCTCTCCTTCCCTTTGTCCTCCAGCCTTCCCGCTTTCTGAGCAGAGCTGTTAACTTATGACTTCCCAGACGCTAAGTCGCGCTTGCTGTCGGAACACAGTCTGTCAGGCCCCTCCGCTTTTTGCAAGCCAGACTCGGGGGCTCTGCTTGGCCGGCGAGCTGCCCCTCCGCCCCGGCTCCCTCCCGCCAGTCCGTGGAGCGCGCACCGCCTCGCCGCCCTTCCTACCCTCTTCCGTGGGCCTCTCGTCTGCGCTTGGCTCCGGCGACTCCGTTCTGCTAATCCTCTGGTGGTTTTCTGGGTTATTTAGGCAGGTGTAGGTGGAATCTAAGTGATCAGCAGGACGCGCGGTGAGCCCAGCGTCCTCCTACGCCGCCATCTTCCTATTTGACCAAAACAATGGATTTTTAAGCTTTGTGGGGCATCCAGTCTCAGTGGCAAGTACTTAATTCAGCTATTGTAGCAAAAAAGCAGCCGTAGACCATATATAAATGAATAAACATGTCTGTGTTGCAGTAAATTTCACTTATGAAAATGGACAGTAGGTTGGATTAGGTTCTCATGCCATAGTTTTCCAAATCCTGCTGTAGTCAAATATTAAGTGATTGAAGGTACTTGATGTGTTTTTTGAAGATAGATTTGGTAATAATGTACATTATAATTTGGAGGAGGGAGAAAATAGAAGCAGAGAATCCTTAAGACACTAAGACTTAACAGACTTGATATAAAGACACGAACAGCAAGGACCAATGTATATTAGGTATGAATATGTCAGGTGTTTAGATCATAGATCCCCTTTAGTATTCAACCTTAGAACTTAATCTTTTGAAAACTCACAAGAAAAGATTATGTGTCAGTTTAAGTCACTAGTTGGGTTTTTTCTTTCTATTTTTTTTTTCTCGGTCAAAAAATAAAATAAAATTCAATAACCAAAGAGTTTAAAGATATTTAAAGCAAATATCTCTCTCTTCTCTCTCTCTCCCCTTTCTCTCTCTTTTTCTCCGTGTGTGTGTGTGTGTGTGTGTGTGTGTGTGTGTATGATAGAGTCCAACGAATCACACATACCAAGGAACACAAGAATATCCATCAAATGTCTTTATTTGTAATCACATTACTTAGTGAATCAACCAAAGAATAAAGATGTTAAAATAAGGGTGATGCTGAGGAGTTCATGGCTCACAATTGCCGTAATTCTAACACAAACTGGATTGATGAATTAGAATAAAGTCATTTACAAAATCTTCCTTGGGAAGAGATAGGAACTAAGCCATTTCATCCTTTCTTTCTCTATATAAAATCCTCTTTTATAAAATTGTCAGCATGACAATTTCCTTGTGAGGCAATGAACAGGCAGAGTTGACTATACTCTTTAGCAGGTGGAGAAAAGAAGATCCAGGGAGATTTTAATTTACTTGGTCAAGATCATCCAATTAAATATTGCTTTATCTAGGAAGAAGACAAAACACTACGAATTTCTATCTACATGAACTGATAGCCACAGACTGGAAAGTGAACAATCCAGTTAATGAGCCAATTTTTGTCTAGGTGATGACAAAACATTGGTTTGATTCATATTACTTTTAAATTAACCAGCTGTTTAAGTAACATGGTACAAGACAACTGGCATTCCAAGCCACCCATTAGTTCTTCCAATTAAATTGTATTGCCTTATAACTGTTAGCAAAAGAGCATTCACTCATTTGTTCATGCATAGTTTACTGGTTAAACAGTTAGTGAGCACCAGCTGTTTCCCAGGGCAAAGCACTGTTCTTAACAATAAAGGAAATACAGAGATGAGTGAGCCACAACCTCCACCTGTAAAAAGTTTAAAATCTCACTAGTGACATAAGACAACAAAACAAATAATGATAAATTAATGGAGAATATGAAAAGTGTCATATGCTGACAAAAATTCAGGTGCTTACAACCTACTGGGCTTCCATCTTTCTTTTTTTAAGTTTGTTTATTTATTTATTTATTTATTTAGAGAGAAAGTGTGTGTGTGTGTGTGTGCGCGTGAGCAGAGGAGGGGCAGAGAGAGATGGAGAGAGATTCCCAAGCAGGTTCTGTGCTGTCAGTGGACCCAACTCAGGGCTCAAACTCACAAACCATGAGATCATGAGCTGAGCTGAAATCAAGAGTTGGATTCTTTTTTTTTTTTTAATTTTTTTAACGTTTATTTATTATTTAGAGACAGAGAGACTCAGAGCGTGAGCAAGGGAGGTGCAGAGAGATCGGAGACACAGAATCTGAAGTAGGCTCCAGGCTCTGAGCTGTCAGCACAGAGCCCGACGTGGGGCTCAAACTCACAAACTGTGAGATCATGACCTGAGCTGAAGTCGGTCGCCCAACCAACTGAGCCCCGCTCATGCTCCGTGTCTCTCTCTCTCTCTTTCTCTGTCTCTCTAAAATAAATAAACATTAAAAAAAATATGAGGTTCAGGTGTTTCTAGAGTTAACATCTGATCCAACCAAGATTGGATTTGGTTATAATGAACAAGTCCTATGGGGCACATTTATCATGGTATTGAAATTCCCTGAAAAGACTGTAAAAGAAATAGTAAGTAGCTCCGTGATATGTCCTGCTTCACCAAGTTCGATAATAATGGATCTGTTGAGGGATAACTCTCTCTAAAGCTTGTAGAACACATGGTCAGCACCAAGCACTAGGAGATATTTAAACACACCAAACATGTCTCAAGTACAATGCCTTGAGGAAGCCAGAAAAGAAAAGTGGAAGCCAGAAAAGAAAACTATCCTTAGTTCCCTCCTCCTTTGCACGGTTCTAGAAACTCCCATGGCCTGAGCCCTGTCTTCCTGCACTTTGTGGTATCTTCAGCATTTGAGCATAAAGATGAGTTGAGGTGAAAATTGAAGTCAACCCCTGCAAGCCTGCTGGGTTGCTTGGGATTTGCCCAAGGGGATCAGCACACCATCATGTTAAATGACTCAAGGGCATTTCCAGAACAATCTAGGACGATTACTTTGTGAAAGATTAATTACCTAAGGGATCCTGTTAAAGAACTGTTGGCTAACAGGATCATTACTGAATCATAGCCCATATGCCTCTCCAATTTTTGTAGTGAGAAAGGAGTCTGGAAAAAATTGAGTGTGTGAATTATCATACTGTTAATAGCTGAACTCAGAGTGATCAATAGACTACTTGGAAAGAACACCTAGAGTTCACCTTGTTAGATTTTCAGAGTGGGTATTCCCCGATAGCATTTCCAGCTGATGAGGATAAAGAGAGTAGAGCTTTTATCTGAAGAGCAAGGTTTCATCCATCTGCAATGACACCTCAGGGTCTCTCAAGGGGCCCTGCTGTCACCCCTTAATGAAAAAGGTTATTTGTGATAAGAAGTAGCTTCAGGCATATTCTTCCCTTGATCAGAAACATCTAAGTTTCTTGAGGGTAATAGGTGAATTACTTCTCACCTTGTGTTAGCAAAGGCCCCAACTCAGAAAGCATTTGCTGTCCATGTCTCACCTATATATCTTCTCACTGCTTACCTCTAAGCTGAAGATTGCTTACCGTGAATAAGTATGACTCCTTACTGAAGAGCTGCCTTTTCTTTTTCTCTGGCTTAGTAGCACAATAGGCCAGCTATCAAGGTAGGACAAAAGTGATAAAGAATTAATTTCCTTAGAAGCCGGCCTCAACCAATGAGGAACACTCATCCCTCTCTTGAGATAATTCTAAGGCATAGTCTGCACAGAGTTCCCCAATGAGATTATGCTCCAGTTGTCAACAGTGGTAACTTGGTTGATAATTTGCTCTCTCTTGGCCTCCTTCTTTTTCCTGCCTCACTTTCATATTCCCTACTGGTGTTTCCGGGGACTACCTTCCTACTGAATCTCAAATCTTTGTCCCAGTATTTGTTGCTGGCAGTATCCACAGACATTCAAATAAAAACCAATCTCAAAATCTTTTTGCTCTTGGTTGTACCTAAAGATTAGGAGCACAAACATATATACATGTCTAATTTAATGCAAGGCCTTTCATCTTTTTCCATCCCTTCTTCCAAGATAGAAAGGAGGTTCAGGAGAAGTCTATAATTTCAGGACACAACTCACATCTTACCTATGCAGTGGTCATCTGAGCATCCTATCTGAGGGAAAATGGGAAATAGGAGCTCAAGTCTGTTGCCTCTAGTTCCTTTAAAAACTTTCTCCTCTGGGGCACCTGGGTGGCGCAGTCGGTTAAGCGTCCGACTTCAGCCAGGTCGCGATCTCGCGGTCCGTGAGTTCGAGCCCCGCGTCAGGCTCTGGGCTGATGGCTCAGAGCCTGGAGCCTGTTTCCGATTCTGTGTCTCCCTCTCTCTCTGCCCCTCGCCCGTTCATGCTCTGTCTCTCTCTGTCCCAAAAATAAATAAACGTTGGAAAAAAAAAAAAAAACTTTCTCCTCAAAGTTTATTCCTTAATATTACCCTGGACCTTGTTAGGAAAGCAGAATGTCAGAGCCCACCCAGACCTACTGAATAGGAACTTTTATTTTTTTAAACAAGATCTCCAGGTGATTCATTGCACATTATAGTTTGAGTGTCACTGCCCTCAGACACAGGGTTGTGGTCTTTTGGAGAAAGAAGGAACAGTATTTCCATCAACAGATCTTAGCAGCTGTAGCTCTCTACTTAGTTGTATCATGTAGATACGTGCTGCTACGTCAAGTAACCCAAAGGGGAGTCCTAGAATTTCCCTTTATATGGAGTTACCTAGGTATAGATGAAGTTTTACCAGTTGCCAATGGGTGTAACAAGGTGTCAGGTATAATAATGTCCTCCAGCCAAAGACCCAAGAACACTTGAACAAGTTGGGTTTATTATTGGTTTCCAGAAGAAGTAACACACATCATGGGGAATCCTGGGATGTCTCAGTAAGAGAAGGCTGGAAATGAATTATTATAGGATTTGGATTTGGGTTGAGTGATTTTGGACAGGGTCCAAGGAAGTAGGGCTTTGTCATGAATCACGTGCTGTCAGAAAGAAGGGATAATTCTGTAATTGGGTATCTCAGTAAATCTTAGCTATAGAAAGGACAAACTAAAGTGAGGCTAAAGTCATAATTGGAAAAGCCATTGAGGGAGAGTGAAACAGAAGATATGAATCTGCTTTTTCCTTTGTAGGCCTCAGATCCCGTATGCTGAATTTTATCAACCTAAATTTAGATTAAACATACATACTATTTGTACAACATGGCCTTTAACAAACCAACTACTTCTTTTAATGTTCAACACAAGAAATAGTAATATGGGTCTAAAGTAAAAAAAAAAAAAAAAAGTTGTATTGGATTTACTGAAAAATTGTGTCATTCAACCATTTATTGAAAAACAGTTCTTAACTGTTTAGCTACTATGCACCACACTATTTTCCCGTTGCTCAGAGATACATGGTGAAGAAGACAGAACATGTATCTACTGTAACAGAGTATGTAAATAATGGAGACGGACAGACAATAAACAAATAAGATAAAAATTCAAATAGTGCAAGTGCTATGAATAAAATGAACAAAACATAGTAAGATAGACAAAAATGAGAAACATGAGAAGGGGCAGCTTTATTTAATTTTGTCAGGGAAGAGTCCTCTGAGGACATGACATTACAGCTGAGACATGAATGATATGTGAAAGAGCCAGGTATGTACAGATCTCAAGGAAGAGTCTTCAGGACAGAGAGAGCAGACAGTGGAAAGCCCAAGAAAACATAAGATTGGTGTTTTCTAATAATAAATAAAAGGTCAGTGTGTCAGGAATATGATGAATCTGGAAGACACTGGTGCAAAAAGAGGCTAGAGGATAGAGAGATGATCCCTACAATTTTGTTTGCAATTTCTGAACCCGTGAAGTTTGAGGTGCCTAATAAATAAATGGCAGTTGAGGGGCGCCTAGGTGGCTCAGTCAGTTAAGCATCGTTCTTAGGGTCAGGTCATGATCTTGGGGTTCGTGGGTTCCAGCCCCGTGTAGGGCTCTGTCCTGACAGCTTACGGCCTGGAGCCTGCTTCGGATTCTGTGTCTCCCTCTCTTTCTCTCTGCCTCTCCCCCACTTGTGCTCTGTCTCAAAAATAAATACACATTAAAAATTTTAAAATAGATGAAAATAAATAGCTGGGAATTGAATATTTGAGTTTGGGGTTTGAGTGAAGAGTTCAGACCCAAGATATAAATTTGGGAGCCATGAACTAAATCGTATGCTCTCTTGTTCAATCCTGACTTCTGCTTAGTCTTCAGTATATAAATTCTAGATATGAGGTATAACAACCATTAGGTGAAGAAGATAAAATAATGGGAAACTATGGCTATAGATTTAAGCAGATATCCTTGGAATAGAGCAAAAGAACTGTAAGGTCTTTGAAATGTTTTCCAGATAGCATGTCTTCCAGCTGATAAAATCCTGAAGAACAGTATCTTCGAGTTGAATCTGCTTATCACTCTCTCGTTAAGGTGGAGAGTGGCTGAAACTAGGAGATGTAAAACCCAGTTCTCACAGGGCAGCAGGAATGGGAGGAGGGAAAAAGTGAAAGGGGGAGGACTCTCAGGTAGTATTAGTCAGGGTACTAAGAACACCCCTGTGCACTCATATAGTACAAACTTTAAAGGAGGAACTACTATTTAAAGACTGGAACAATAGCCTTCAAGTGGTAGTAGGGGTCATAAGTATCTTCAGATTTGGGAACTTTGTTTCGGTTATCTCATTAATATGTCCTACCTTTGCTCTTTCTGGTATGTCTGTTAGTTAGGTCTTGCTCTTCCTGGACTGATACTTGAAGTTTTAATTCTAATTCTCTCATGTTTTGGTTTTTGGTATTTTCTACCTATTTTCTTAAAATAGTTTTCAGAAAAAAATCTCTTAAAGTACATATAAATCATGTAAGTAATTTTTAAAGTTTCATGTGTAAACAGAAAATTTAAAACAAATGGTTATGTTTAGAAATATAATGATGTCCTGTTCTGTACATTTTTTACCATGTGAGTGAGTTCTTTTTTTCCGACTAGTTTTTTTTTTTTTTTTTAATCAAAGAGACTGGAAAGCACATGGTGAAGAATGGATATAAGCTCCTACTATTTGATCAAAAAGTTCTACATTCAGTAAATAATCAGAAATACAGACAGAAGTTTGTGTGTGTGTGTGTGTGTGTGTGTGTGTGTGTGTGTGTGTGTGTGTTTTAAAGTAGGTTCTATGCCCAGTGTGGGACTTGAACTCACACCCTGAGATTAAGAGTCAGGTGTTCTACTGACTGAGCCAGCCGGCCACCCCCAGGTAGAGTTTTATATGAAGATACTCAGTATGACATTATTCAGTCAACATACTCATTAAATAAATTTATTTTTTGCCTACTAGGTTTCAAGTGTTATTTTTAGCTGGCGTGCAGAATAAAAAGTATCTGCCCTCATGGATTTTACATTCTTATTTAAAAATATGTAAAACTGTGCAAACAGTCTTAATTTTCCATAACATAGAAATGCTTAGATAAATTACACCCATATGATAAAATGCTAAGTAGTTATTAAAAATAAAGTTTATCTACATGTATTAATTTAAAAAGTTCCCAAAGATACGTTATGAAGGGTCTAAATTGCTTCCAAGGCTGAGCATATAGTGGGACGCCTGGCTGGCTCAGTTGATTGAGCAACTGACTATTGATTTTGGCTCTGGTCATGATCCCAGGGTTGTGCTACCCAGCCCTGTGTCCATGCTGGGTGTGGAGCCTGCTTAAGATTCTCTCTCTTTCCCTCTGCCCTTCCCCTGCTAGTGCACTCGGGCATTCTCTCTCTCTCTCTCAAAATAAATAAATAAATGAAATAAAATATATCATCTCATTAAAAAAAAAAGCTGAGCATATAGTTTCCCAAATGACAATATCTGGCATACCAATAAATATTTTTAAATATTAACATGTGTTCTGTCATCTTTGAGGGCTTAGAATATAGTAATATATATTTTCTTAGTTATATATTCTGTCATTTCAAAACACCACTACCAGGTATTGTATCTATAATCAATAAATGTATGCTACTAAATGTTAACCGTATCATTTACTAATAAGTAATATTACTAATATTTTAAAGTATTAATAATAAAGGCTTCTTTCTAGTTGTAAATGGAAGGTCTAATATAAACCTGGAAAAGCATTAATATTCACAATAATTTCAAGAAAACTTCATTAAAGCATTTAAACCATTTTTTTCTGGGTCTGCTTTCTTTGGGTACTTACCAGGAAAGTTTCTTCAAAGATGAATAATTTGTGTTTGTTTTAATATTTGTCCATCTTCTCTCACTTAGAACTCTTGTCCTATCTCAAGTGGAAAACCTGAAGTATTTCCATTTTTCATGTGGGACTTCTTATAGATTAAAAATAAAAATTTCTGCCATCTCATGAGGCGCCTGGGTGGCTCAGTCTGTTAAGGGTCTGTCAGGTCACGACTTCATGGTTCATGAGTTTGAACCCCACAAGGGGCTCTGCATTGACAGTGCAAAACCTGCTTGGGATTCTCTTTCTCCCTCTTTCTCTGCTCTGTCTCAACTTGCAGTCTCTCTCTCAAAATAAATAAAGACACTTTAAAAAAAAATTCTATATCAAAAAAAAATTCTGCCATCTCACATAAAAATTTTTTATGGTTAGATTCTTGAAAGTATAAGGCAATGCAATGACTTACTTAAATTTGATGGGGGCAGTGAGAACCCTGAAATAATAATCTTAATTTTAATGACTACTATCATGAATTAAGATCTAAACGTATTTTGGGAGTTTTGCTTTTTATACATTACATGCATTGTTATTTCTTATTCTTTCAAGAAATCTGTTCAGTCACAAGTGCTGTCCAGGTGGTCTCGCCTGGTCTCAACACATTGCTCTCTCCAAGTGGGGTCCTTGCAAGCCAAGAGGGCTGTGGAAACAATAGTAGAGGCAGGGTCAAGAGCTTCTGACTGCCACCTGGGTCAAGCTCCCAGGTCAACTGGTGGTCATGTCCTCTCGATAACCTCCTCCAGCAGTTACTTAACCACTATAAATCTCCATTTTCTCACCTGTTAAGTGGAGATAAGAAAAACTACCTTAAAAAATTGTATCATGTACATTGTAAAAGATAATGCATTAACATGCTTAAATAGCACGTGGTATTATATAAGTACTCAATATTTGAAGAAACTTCTTCAGACCCAGAAATATTATCTCTGAATGGTTAGTCTTTTGGGCTAAAACAGCCTGATTGAACTGTTGGACTAAAAAGTCTGATTACAAATAAAGAAGTATGTTTCTTAAACAATGATACAAACCAGTCAGATCTCTCTCCAGGCTGGATTGGTAGGACAATGACAATTAATATTGTCTTATTAAATTAAATTAAATTAAATTAAATTAAATTAAATTAAATATTGTCAGTGTTGGGGCGCCTGGGTGGCTCAGTTGGTTAAGCATCCGACTTCGGCTCAGGTCATGATCTTGCGGTCCGTGAGTTCGAGCCCCGCGTCGTGCTCTGTGCTGACAGCTCAGAGCTTGGAGCCTGCTTCAGATTCTGTGTCTCCCTCTCTCTCTGACCCTCCCCATTCATGCTGTCTCTCCCTGTCTCAAAAATAAAATAAACATTAAAAAAATAATAAAAATAAATAAAAATAAATAAATAAATATTGTCAGTGTTAAAAAGATGCAAAAAGAGAAACAAACCAGTAACTCTCAAACTTTCATTAATGTAGGAATCTCCTAGAAACTTTGTTCAGCTGAGAAAGTCTTAGATAACATGCAGGAATTTGCATTTTGAGAAACACTAGCATGAAGGTAAGTCTCAAATAGCTTGGAGCTTATAAAATGACACTTATTTTCTTTGCCATTCTATAATGCAGAGGTTTTATGAATCTGGATAAACCTTAGCAAATAATATTAATAAATGAAGTTTTACTATTGACCCAAATTCTGTGTTAACTATTTATTGCTGTAAGTATTTAATAATTACAATTACAAAGGGTGTGAACTTGTGGTTTATATAACTGATATATTAGTAGTTTGGAAGGTAATATTCATTACCAATTCTCTTAAAATGTTGCACAATAAAATAGATTTACTATTTTTGTTGTTATATAAATACTTGATCATTACAAAATAGTTGAGACATACATAAAAGATTAAAGATGAAATTAAACATCATCTAAAATCCCCAGCCTGAGGTAAAAACCATTAATCATTTAGCAATCGTGTATTCGTGCATTTCTTTATGAATATAAACCTATACACACATGCATATTTAGTTGTATACATTTGTATGTTTGTGTACATCCATAATGTATGTACACATACATGCATACAAACATACATAATTTTATATAAAAGAAATACTATCACATACGCTGTTTTATCTTCAACTTTTCATAAAGCTGCTTTCGTGGGTTTTCTTGCTATCCTTCTTGCCCTCTATTCCCTCACTCGATCTATATACTTCCCCAATATTACATGTATCTCCTCCACCATGTAACCAATTCATAATTTAATATTTATCCTTCTCATGAAAGCATGTGCATAAATTTATCATTCTTTATTTTGCAAAAATATGATCATCTTATGTACAACTCTTTATTATGTACAACTCTGATATTATCTTTGCAACTAGTATAGATCTCACTCATTATTTTAAATCCCAACCCAATGCTTTGTAGCTTTGACTTTGGGCAAATCATTCTGTTCCTGAGTTCTCACCTGTAAAATTATAGTATCTACTTCATTGGGTTGCTATTAGGTATAATAAATATATAGAGAGTGCTTCTAAGCAGTACATTTGAGTAACAGTACATTACTCAAAGTAAGCCTTTTAAAAGGCTTAGGTATTATTATTTGCAATAATTGCAAAATATTACTTCATAGTATAGATGTACCAAAATGCATTCAACCAGAAAACTTCTAATGAAATAATGAATCTAGGCAAAGATCATCAATGGATGCTAAACCCTTTGGGTAAAGAGTAGATTGGTCATCAGATAGACAATACCTGAATACATTAATCAACGTTAACATTGAAAAGTGGAATAACTAGATATCGTATGCTTGCAAATGTGATGCGAAGGAAGTATTTAGCACTACCTATGACATATTTCTGTCTAGACAATTTAACTAAAACCTGGTAGATCTTCAGTCTGTAGCGATTGACTCATTTCCAAAGAAGGGAGGAATCAAAGAGAATGTTAAATAAAACCACAAGGAAACAAAGAGCTAAATCAAGAATGTAGAAAACGCTACAGAATGAATAACCAAGTTTCTTCAACAAACATATTGCATAAAGAATCTAGAAGGAGGAAACTCTTATAGATTAAAAGATGCTTGAGAAATATACCAACAAAATGCAATGTGTAGACCTTGTTTGGATTCTGATTTAAATAATCAATTGTATAAAAGCATTTTTGAATCAAAGAGGAGATGTGAACATCAAATGCATATTAGATATTGAACAGCTACTATTAATTTTCATAGATATAATGATGTTGTGGTAATTACTTTTTTTTAAGAATACTTATTTGAAGTGTTTATGGGTGAAATGATATAATACTGGGATATATTTTGATATGCCAGGAAAGAAAAAAGCGAAGGGATAGATACATAAAATAAAATTGGAAAAAATGTTGATAATTTTTAGTATATGTGCTGCCGAAGCAAGCACTGTTGATAATTTTTAAATATGATTTGATGTATTTGTAGGGATTCGTTGTATTATGCTATCTACTTTTATGTATGTTCAATTTTTCCATAATAAGAGGTTTTCTCTCTAAATTTTTTTTAACGTTTTTTATTTATTTTTGAGACAGAGCATGAACAGGGGAGGGACAGAGAGAGAGACACAGAATCGGAAACAGGCTCCAGGCTCTGAGCCATCAGCCCAGAGCCTGACGCGGGGCTCAAACTCCCGGACCGCGAGATCGTGACCTGGCTGAAGTCGGACGCTTAACCGACTGAGCCACCCAGGCGCCCCAAGAGGTTTTCTCTTTAAAAATGTATTCAAACATACCCATATCAAGGGACGTTCACTTGCTTCTGGTTTTTTAACATTAAGCAGTATGCTGTAATATACTTGCATATATATATATAGTTACACATTAATGCTTTCTTTTAGTTCTACAGATTTCTAAGAGTAGAATTGCTAGATCAAAGGTGCATATACATTTTAAAATTTAAAGTCTATTGCCATATTTATTTCCAAAAAAATTGTAACTTTACATTTCTGTCAGCAATGTATATAGCTTTATTCCATCTTACCAACATTGAAGCTTAACACTATTTTTATTGTTTACCATCAGATGGATATAAAATAACATAGTTCATTGTTTTTTAATTTGCATTTTCCTTACTACTAGGGATGTTTAACACATTTTTAGTGTTTAACAGTCATCTAGATGTCCTCCTTTGTGAATTGCATTTTAATATTCTTATAATTTTTCTGTTGGGACATTTGTTTTCTTGTTACCAATTTATGAGTTCTTTGTGTAATAGACATCAACTTTATTTATGATGTGTGTTTCAAATATGTTTTGTTATCTATAATTTGCCTATAAACTTTGTTGATGATATGTTTTTCTAGGCAATGTATCTTAATGTATATATAGCTAAATATGCCTACCTTTCCTTTAATATATTTTGAGTTTCCCATCTTGGCTAAAAATTTATCTCTAAAGCCTAAGTTATACATTTTGTCTTCAAATTTCTCTTTCTAATTCGTATTATCTAATCTTTAAAAAACTATTAAGTATTTCATCAGGAATGTATTACTCAAGCTTCTAAAGGATTTACTTGTTTTACTTTTTAAGAATCAAATTTTGGACTTATTTATCCTATTTATAATTTTTTTTTCCATTTCATTAACTCAACTTATAGCTTTAAGCATTCCTTTCACCTATTTCTTTTGATTTTGAGGCTGTTTTTATAAATGCTTTGAGAGGTGCCTGGGTGGTTCAGTCAGTTAAGCATCTGACTTCAGCTCAGGTCATGATGTCTCAGTTCGTGAGTTTGAGCCCCGCATCCAGCTCTGTGCTGACACCTTAGAGTCTGGAGCCTGTTTTGGATTCTGTCTCCCTCTCTCTTTGCCCCTCCCCTGTTCACACTCTGTCTCTCTCTCAAAAATTAAATAAACATAAAAATTTTTTTTAAATAAAAAATGCTTTGAGATGGATGCTAAGTTCCTTTCTTTATATTTTTAACTATAAGGACATTTAAGGCTAACTACATTCCCTTAAATATTCTTGCAGTGTTCCATAGGTTTTGAAACTTTTCATTTATTTCTGGATAGTTTGTATTAAGTTTTTATTAAGTTTTATCCTTGAGCTAAGAATTAAGATATATATTCCTTCATTTCCAAGCAATTAGGGTTTGTTTGTTTGTTTGTTTGTTTGTTTTAACGTTTATTTATTTTTGAGACAGAGAGAGAGACAGAGCATGAACGGGGGAGGGGCAGAGAGAGAGGGAGACACAGAATCAGAAGCAGGCTCCAGGCTCTGAGCCATCCGCCCAGAGCCCGACGCGGGGCTCGAACTCATGGACCGCGAGATCGTGACCTGAGCTGAAGTCGGACGCTTACCCGACTGAGCCACCAGGCGCCCCAGCAATTAGGGTTTTAAGGTAAACTTTTATTATTTATTTCTAATTTTGTTGGATTATAATTATATTATAGAATGTAAGGTAAAAATTTGTCTCTCTAAAAAAAGTGTTAAAGTTTACTTTGTGGTCAAAGAGAGATTTGTTTTTGCAGTTTTTTTTTGGACTTATGAAATTTTTTTCTTCAAACGATCTAAAGTTTATGTATGTGTATATATACACATATGTATGTATACATACATGCATTTGTAATCAAGTTTGTTGATTATCTGCTTCAATTTTTCTATGACCATGCATTTTTAATAAAGTTTCTAAGAATATATATATTAAAATTTTCCACTAAAATTGTTTTTTTTGGGCCCGTATTACATTTTTAATGTTTTGCTTCATTTATTTTGCTGCTAGTATTATTGGATGCATAGAGATTTACTGTATATTCATTCATTAAAATATGCTTTTATCATTTTAACTTAAATTTCCATATTGACTGACATTATTATTATACTTCTTGCTTGTTTTTAGGGTTTTTTTGGCCTTGTTTGTCTTCAGCTATTCCTTTATCACATTTCACCTTCTTTATCATTGCTTGTTATAAACAACATATACCTTCGTTGGTTTTTTTTAACTGTAATTTCTGGGGGTTTTTTAGTGCCATTTCTATCTTGAAGGCAAAACATTCAGTATACTCACATTTAGGCAATAACTGATATAATTAATATTACTCATCTTACTTTGTTTCCTGCCTAGTGTATTATTTTCTCTTTTTCCTTGTCCTTATTTTTTCCGTTTTTTAGTTACTGTTCTTTCTTTACTTGTTTTTTTTTCTAAGTTAAAGTTTTATTTCATTTATCTATAGTTATTTACCAACTATCACTATATTTTTAGAGACATCCATAATCAAACATATATCTCTCCCAAAATATGAACACAAGGTACCAAATATTCTCAACAAAGATGCTGTAATTCTCAACTACTTCTTCTTCCCTTCCCATAAGATGGGAACTTAGGGGACACCTGGGTGACTTAATCTGTTAAGCCTCTGACTTCGGCTCAGGTCATGATCTCACAGTTTGTGAGTTCGAACCCCACGTCGGGCTCTGTGCTGACAGCTGGAAGCTTGGAGCCTGCTTCAGATTCTGTGTCTCCCCTCTCTCTGCCCCTCCCTTGCTCATGCTCTGTCTCTCTCTGTCTCTCAATAATAAATAAACGTTAAAAATTAAAAAAAAAAAAAAAAAAGATGAGAACTTAGCATGCCTTTACTTCCCACCACACATCCCTGACCAGCCAATCCCTACTTTCTACTGAGATGGTTTGGTACTATTGGCAATCTAGCAAGCTAGGCTAAATTGCATACTGTACTTGTAGTTGTCTACGGTGGTCACACCACCAGCTTTCTACTGATGAGAAGTTTAATGCCAATTTGATTTGTTTCATTAGGTAAGCAACTTTTTTCTTTCCATCGGTAGCGTGTAATGCTCTTTATTCTCAGAATTCAGGGATTTTATTATGAAATGTCTGATCTCTCTTTCCCCCGCAATCCTGTGTGGAATTTGCTAAACCCCTTCAGTCTACAGACTACCAACTAGCTTCAGAATAGGACATTTTCTTCAATTAAATAATTTCTCTTTTTCTATTGTTTTTTCTTTTTCTAGAATCCATAGTACTTGAATTTTAGGATTCTTGAATTTTTATCTTTTATGATTTCCTTTATTATTTACATTTTTATCTGTTTATTTTGTTTTGTTTTAAGATGTTATTTTATTTAATCTTCAGGATCACTTATTCAAGTCTTAGCAGTGACCATTTTCTCTTTAAAATTATCATTAACTTTTTAGTTCAAACACAAAGTCTCTCTGCTGAGGAGAGAGAGAGAGAGAGAGAGAGAACATTATTTATCTCCTCAAGTACTCATCAGTCCCCTCCAGCACTACTTGGCTAAGAACTGAGAGACTAAGAGAAAAATTACCAGGTGTACTCACAACTGCAAAGAAAAGACCCCCCCCCCCCCCCCATTCCCGAAACCAGCCAGGGCGTGCCCAGTTGTAGTCTGACCTAAAGGTGGGAACCAATCAAGTTCTGCTGAGTGGTTTGAAATAAAGGCGGGAACCAAACAAGTTCTGCTGAGCGTTCAAATTTAAATGTCAACCAATAACAGCTCTGTAACCTCAAAAAATCCCTAACTTGTTTGTGCCTGTCTATAAAAGAAGCTGTAAGATCCTTGCTCGGGGCCTCTTAGCGTCACCGGCAACGAGTGCGCGGAGGACCGGGTTCGAACCTGCAATAAATGACCCTTGCCGCTTGGCTTTGACTCTGGACTCTGGTGGTTTGTTTCGGGGGGGTCTCTCGAATCGGGGCATATCAGACCCATGATTGGTGGAGTTTTAGTTTTCTCAGTGAGATCTGGGTATAGCTGCTAATCTAACTTAATGATGATAATACCACAGGTGAGGGGAGATACAGCTGTCTCTGTCTGTAGACTTCTCGACTTTAATGTGTCTATAGGTCATCTGGGAATCTTGTTCAAATCCTGGTTCTGATTCAGTAGATCTGGGTTGAGGGCTGAGATTATGTATTGTTATTAAACAACTAAGTGATGCCATTGTTGCTGGGATCAAGGATCACAGTATATATATCAAGAGATTAGCATGTACCAGCCAGCAGTCTGTCAGTTGCAAATGGAAACATCACAAAAAAACTTCATTTTGCTTGCAGCGTCCTTCTGTGCAAAAGCCAGCATTTTGCAAGCCTTAGTGTTACAAAAAACCCACACCATCTGCTTGACTTCCCTGCTGGAAGCCAACTGGTTTTCCCAGGAAACTTCATCTTTCCCCCTGGGCAAATCTTCCTGGATTTTGTGAGTTTCTACAGGGCAAACTCTCTCCAGAATTTAAATAATTTTGATCATCATTTCAGCTCTCTCCATGATTGGTCTTCAGAGGCATCATAAAACAAAGGTCAAAAGGTCTTCCATTTCCTTTCATCTGTCCTGGAAGAGATAAGACCTGGCTCATACTCAGCAGGCCCCCAGTCAGTTGGTCCAACAGTTGTTTGGCTCAAGAAAAGTTGTATACTACTGATTTGGATTTGGGACACATGTTCAAGTTGGCATCTTCACATATCAATAAAGGGCCTCCACCATATTTTTTAATCCAGGAAGTTGTTTTCTCGATAATAAGGAATATATACATAGCTTTTAAGTTTAATGTCTGTGAGTCTGATCTAGGCTTTCATAAAGAGCCCAGATGTTAAACAGAAAAAAGAAGGGAAAGGTCAGATGGAATTACATCACTGAGCTACAAGGAGAAAGAGTTAGCATTCTGTTAAGGGAGACTCCATTTGACATTCCACTGAAGAAGTCAAGATGGTATTTTATACCTTGGGATCCTGAACAACTAAAAAAGAAGAGAAGAAAAAGTGTGAGTAATTGAAAATTAAAAAGAGTACAGAATCATCTTATTTTCTCATCCCTCTTTCTTCTGTGGGAGGATCCTGACATTGTTGACTATATGGGTACATGAGAATGAAGTTGATACATTGAGTTTTTCCCTCCATATCATCTAGGAAGTGTGGCATCATCTTTTGGTACTTTTCCTTTGCACCATGGAAAAAGAAAGCCAAACATATATGCTGTGTAGAAGCTAGCAGTCTTCTTTTGTTTTTATGTCCTGGAAATGTCCAGACACAACTTGTACAGTATTTTCTTTTTTTTCCAAAACTCAAACTGTATTTTTTATATTTAAAATAGCTGGTTAAGCCAACAGTGATGCACTTTCCATAAGAATCATTTTCACCCTGTTTTAATAAGGTTGGTCTGCATGGAGTACAAGGGAACAGAGAAGCTGTAGGCAGAATAAATGGGGCTGCTATGAAGCAGGGAAGGTCTCCCTTAGGAAAGAACTGTGCCGTTAACAGTGTGACCTAATGGAAGAGCTCCAGACATAAAAATGCAGCCTTCCCAAGGCATGAAGCTTTCATTCTCTTATAACTGCTGTGGTGAGAAAAACTCCCAGAGAGACTGTAAAAGAGCAGTGGTGTTGTCATTATCATTCCTGTGTAAAGGAAAAATCTTTTACTTCTAAAGGTGTTTTTTTTTTTTTTTTTCATTTGATAAGATGAAGATGTCTCTGTTTGAAAACTTTTAAATATGATTTTAGGACTCTGCTTCTAACAAGTATGCCAGGTGTCACACAGTAAAGACTCAACGTCAGCTACTCAGTGGCTGCTCTACATAAATTGTTTTCTTATAAAAGTTCAAAAGATCATCTATTTACAGCCTAAATACCACCTCTGGGATGCTATGGCATATGTGTGAACCAATGGCAATGCAGTAAAATTTCATGAACCTGTAGATAAACTCTACAATGATGAGAATTCATGTGTTAAGCTTTATTTTGCCTACTACCCTGGTAGTGACATAATCATAAGACTATAGATCTAGAAAAAATCTCTAGAGACTCAAATTTATCCATTTTTCTCCAGATATCTCAATGCCATTCCAGACTGATGGTTGTTTGTTTTCTTCATAAACATATTCCACGACAGGTATTTCATAATTTTCAAGTTCTTTAAATCATCCAACCTATAAGAAGGGCTTCTATTTACCCACTTAAAATCTCATTTATTTTAATGTATTTTTTTTAAACATATAGGATTTTTATTTTCTATGATAACCAGGGACATAAAATGAGGAAACTGAGTCCTGAAGAGAGTGAGCAGGATTAGAACTCTTGTCTTCTTACTGCTAACTCAACATTCTTTCCAATATCATATGCCACTGCAAAACTGGACAAAAAAATATAATGCATATGAAAAGGAGCATAATCCCCCCCCCCCCAAAAAAAATATTCTCTTTGGCATAAGGACTATCTTGAGTTGGTTATTTTTTTTTAATGTTTATTTATTTTTGACAGAGAGAGAGACAGAGCATGAGCAGGGGAGGGGCAGAGAGAGAGGGAGACACAGAATCCAAAGCAGGCTCCAGGCTCTGAGCTGTCAGCACAGAGCCCGATGCAGGACTCAAACTCACAGACCGTGAGATCATGACCTGAGCTGAAGTCAGAAGCTCAACCGACTGAGCCACCCAGGTGCCCCATTGAGTTGGTTATTTTTAAGAAACAGCAGACACAGGAGAAAACTGAGTAGAAGTTACCCTTTTGTAAGAGACATTTACATTTATAAGGGAAATCTGTTTGTAAAGATGTCTCCCTCTCAGTGCCAGGAAAAGAAGGATGAACAAATCTAAAACTCTTAGCAGTGGGGAAGACAACAACTTAAATTTGCATAACAACCTTAACCTTATTTTCTGACTCCCTACCCCCTAACCCAACATCTTTCTTTTGTCTTTAGCTGGAGATGATATTTAAGGTGGTGATGTGGGCCATTTCAGGGAGTTACTCAGTTTTCCTGGCTATCTCTTGTGTATTCAGCAGTATTCATGTTATTAAAGCTCTGTTTGTTTTTCTTATTACTTTACTTTTCATTTGTGTTGGGGGAGGGGGAGGAAGAACTTTCTTAGCCAAGAACCTAGAAGGGTAGAGGACAATTTATTTTACCTCCTCTATACATGCAGTAATATTTTAAAGTACCTTCATCCATTACTATTCAGAAACATTTTCTTTTAATTTTTAAATCCTTAGTTCTGTCACCCTGCGGGTGCAATATAAGAAGGAATCAAAAAAGAATGTGTAAATGTAACAAAAATTTTTTAAAAGGTATGCTATGATTGGTTAACAAATTCTTGTGAGCTTAGAGAAAATTGCTTCATCCAGACTATTTTACTCACAAGCAAAATGAAGAAATTGAACTAGGTGATTTCTAAGGCTGCTTCCCGTTTTAACACTATTTGAATCAACTTGATCTTATTTTATGAAAGTTTTCCTAATGCTTTCAACATTAAATGTCATCCATCATATCCACCATGAAAATACCCAAGGCTTCATGATATGTACCTTTAGAAAAGGAAACTGACATGAAATTTACAATTTCGTGTAGTGATTGATGAGGTTTTTTGGGGTGATAGTCGGGTTTGTGGGGTCCAGAGCCGACGACCAAGAAAGAATTCTTGAAGATGTCTTTGGTGCAAAAAGGTGATTTCATTAAAGCACGGGGACAGGACCCATTGGCAGAAAGAGCTGCCTGTGACCAAGAGGAGAGACTGGTTTTATACTATGGAGTTGGGGGAGGTAAAGTCCAGGGGAAGTTTCCAGTGAGATGTCCATATGCTAAAGAAGACTCACCGGATACTGGAGGCCTTGCTAGTGTCAAGCTGAGGTTGTTTTCCCTTATTAACATTAAGACTGTAGGGAGTTCCTGGAGAAACATTTTACTCTGCCAGCCTCAGGTATTTGTCAATGGGCTGCAGGCTATAAGTAAATTTAGTTCTATCTGCCATTTCCTCCTTCCTTTGTTTCCCACATCACTATGGAGGGATGATGGAGACTTAGGTCCTGCAGGACTATGATCTCTAGCAGTTAACCATTTGTTTTTTCACTTTCCTTTGTGCTTGGGCAGCCAGGAGTGCCTGAGGAATATCACACATATCCCCCCTGCTTGGGAGGGGGGTGGCGGTGTTTGTGGCCTGTCAGCTTGCCTTATGCTCCCTTATCAGTGATCTCTCTGAAACCAGCCTAGGTTTCATTAACAGTAAAGATGTGGGTTTGCAGTTATGATCTTACACTTCATGTTTTCCAGTTATTTTTTGAGATCCTAAAGAATTTGGGAGAAATCAAGGTTAATCAACCCATCAGAGATTCGTAGGACAGTCATCTATAAGTTATGATTCCTTTTTATACTTGAAAGTTTCTCTCACACTCTCAGGAATATACTATAATTTCAATGACATATTCTTTATAAACAGAAGACAGAAATGAATGGGGCTTGGGGAATGGATAAGAATTGGTCCTTGCAAACTAAGAGGCTCTCAAGTCGCACATTCTTATGATAATCTGCACTCAGTGAATACTATTGTGGGTCTCTTGCATCCTGCCTCAGGATTTCTTTCTGCTAATGTAACGAAGAATGGAATGGTATCTCCTCCTTATGGTACAGGGACAAAGAGTAGAATGAACAATGTCAAAATCATCACAGCCTCCTTCAATTTTTCCCACTCTACTCAAGGCTTCAACTTTACCCCATTAATCCCCTCACTGCCAACAGATGTCCAGATTTTACAATGTTGCTGTGATAACATTCCCTGATTATAATTTCCTCAGCTTCCTTCCTTTTTCCTACCTGAAAATCTCTAACATCATTCATTCTAGTTTCCACATTATAGAGAGGAAGCTGCTAGAATTTAACAGACAGCTCTGCCTGGGACTATTACTTACTATCTAAGCAACCTGTGCAAGTTATTTAATCTCTCTGACCCTGAGTTTTCTTAAAATGGGAATAACAATGCTTCTCCCATAGGAAGCTATAAGGATTGGAGATACAGTTACTTCTCTATGTAAGTGTGCTTAGTAGAGTGGTTCTAGTTGGCACCTCATAGGTACTTAATAAATGGTTATTGCAAAGTGTCTTTGGCAAGGCTAATTTCTTGCATCTTTAAATGTCCTCTACTCATGCTGGGATTTTTAATGATTAAAACAGGGTTCCTCTTGGGCTTACAAACATGTTCTACCCTTTTTAGAGTACAACTTTGTGAGCTTTTGTTCAAGAAACTGGACTGGATCACCTGGCAGAAGAACCAAGCAGCACTTGGAGATCTTGGGAGGCAGCAGGTTTATTTTACAGTTGGGCTCAGAGATCATTCTCCAGAGGTCTGAGTCCTGAGCATAAGCAGCGGGGACAATTTATAGTCTTTATGAGCTCTGCAAGCGGGGTGGGAAGAAAAACCCAGAAAGTCTTAAGCAGGGACTGGAATTCCCCTATCAGTCCTGTGGGCCATCTTATAACAGATTTTTCCCTATCATTTTAACAAGTGTATACAGTCATGAAACTACCACCATAATAAAAATAAGGTTCAAAAAACCCCACAAAATCCTCTGGGTCTTTCCCTCATCCTCAGATTAGGGCAATCACCAATCTGTTTTCTATCCCTGTAGTTTTGCTTTTGTATATATGTCATGTAACCTAACTTCTTTCATTTAGCATAATGCATTTGGGATCCATCCATGTGGTAGCATGTATGAGTCATTTGTGTCTTTTAAGTAGTATTCTACTGAATCAATACACTACAGTGTACTCTTAAGTTGTGGGAGTTCTTCATTCTATAGTTGAGAGGTATTTGAATTATTTCCAGTTTTTGGCAATTATAAATAAACCAAGGCTGAGTTTTAAGCTGCTCATATAGTTTAAATTACTTTTCATTTTTGTATTAACTGTTTGAGATTGAGAAGCCGTCACCTTTTCTATCTCTACAAATCTATAAATTCCTAGATTCCATTATACCTCTTCATTTCTGCTTGCAAAGTGGCAATTTCTATCTGAAGCAACTTTCTTGTAATATTTTGCCAGACTCAGGTTATGTCAACCAACACTTGCTACTATCATTCTGTTTTCTAGTCTTTTCCCCCAGGACAAAAAGTTCATTAGATATATAATCAATCATCCACATCCTTGTGAGCAACAGTTTTATGATAAGTTTTGCTACTGCAGAACATGGGAAATATTCCAACTCCAGTAATAATTTTCTTCCCACCTGCTTTCCAGCCTCAATGCTAATGCAAGAAGTTTGGGTTTTTATTAAAGTATCTCCAGGGCAGGGCGCCTGGATAGCTCAGTCAGTTAAGCGTCCAACTCTTGGTTTCTGCTCAGCTCAGGTCAGGACCTCACCGTTTATGAGATGGAGGCCAGTGTTGGGTTCTGTGCTAACAGCACAGAGCTTGCTTGGAATTCTCTCTTTCCCTCTCTCTCTCTGCCCCACTCCCGACTCACATGCACTTTCTCTGTCTCTCAAAATAAATAAACATTTTGAAAATTAAAAATTAAAAAGAAATATCTCTAGGGCTGCCAGGATGTGAGCTCAGTCAGTTAAGGGTCCGACTCGATTTCAGCTCAGGTCTTGATCTCAGGGTACTGAGTTCAAGCCCCGTGTTGGGCTTTGCACTTGGTGTGAAGCCTACTTAATAAAATAAAATAAAATAAAATAAAATAAAATAAAATAAAATAAAATAAAATTAAATTAAATTAAATTAAATTAAATTAAATTAAAAAATAAAATTCTCTAAAGTTCTAGATAGCAATTTTTATTTTAATCAGTTTGTGCTGTGGTGGCAAACTCACCAAAATCTAGTTACTTAACACAATAAAAATTTACTTTTCCCTTGTGTATCCTATCCAGTGCAGGCAGGTAGGGGGTGTACTGCTTATATGGCACTCAGAAAGCCAGCCTTACAGAGGTGTTATCTCAAGATGCATTTCAGTTATCACTGCAATAGCAGGAGAGGAAATGGTGAATTGCACATCCACTGCCTAGAACAGATACACATTACTTCCACCTGGAAATGACACCTGCTACTTATGCTTACATCTCATTGGCCAAAACAAATCACTAGGCACATCTGGCTTCAAAGGTAATGATGAAGTATAGTCTTATTTTGTGCCCCAAAATAGAGAGCTAAAAGTATGTGAAGGACGGTACTAATGACTATAATAATAGTGTTTAATTTTCCCCCAAGCATTTAGCCAATTTTTCTGACACCACTTATTAAAGATTACATCCTTTGCCCAGCAAATTTAAGTGGCGTCTCTATTATTTACTAAATTCTCATATGTAGTAAGTCTGTTACAGGACTCTATTCTACTTAGTGCCTTGTGGCTTCCCATAACTGTACCTAAGGTACCATAAGTATTTAAAACCTTTTAGTAGTGTAGGGCAGGTTCTTTTTCACTATTCCTCTAGTTCAAAACTTTTATGGTTTGTTCAGAAATATTATTTATTCTTTATAAGACTTATTTTTATCAATATTAAATACACAAGTGACATACGGATAAAAGTAATCCAACAGTAAAGAAATGCATATAAATAAAGCTTGGATGTTCTTCTTCAATCCCTTTTCCCTTCTCATTCTCCTAAGAAGTGATCTTTGATCTATATTCTGCCAGGTTTTTTTTTAATACATGTATATGTATATTTTGTGGATTTATAGTATATTGATTTGTGTGATCAATATTGTTTAACATAAATAGGATTACACTGTACATATTGTTCTACTACTTTTTAAAATTTAATTTGGTTGTGGACAGGGAACGTGATGTCAAGACTTTGAAATTTGTTAAGATTTGTTTTATGACTCAACATGATTTATCTTAGTGCATGTTCCAGGTGCTCTTCAGAGGAGTGTATTTTCTGTAGTTACTGGATATAGCATTCTGTAAATGTCAGTTATGCCAAGTTGATTGATAGTGTTATTCAAATCTTCTATGATGATCTATATTGATATTTGGTCTACTTATTCTATCAATTACTGAGAGAAGTATTAAAATCTGTAACTTTGGGAAATTATCTATTTCCCCCTTTAATTCTGCCCATTTTTTGCTTGGTGTACTTTTTTTTTTTTAAAGATTTTATTTTTAAGTAATTTCTACACCTTGCATGGGGCACAAGCTCACAACCCAGAGATCAATAGTCACATGCTTTACCGACTGAGCCAGCCAGGAGCCCCTTGCTTGGTGTATTTTAAAATATTATTATTAAATGTATTCACTTTAAGATTGTTATGTCTTCTCAATGAATTGACTCTTTTGTGATTATAAAATGACACATTTTACATCTGATAATGCTCCTTGTCTTGAAGTCAGTGTTGTCTGGTGTTGTTATAGCATACCAGCCTTCATACTCTTAGTGTTTGCCTGGTGTATCTTTTCCATTTCTTGTGTTCTGTCTTTATCATTATATATCCAGTGGATCTCTCGTAGACAGAAAATAGTTGGGGTTCACTTTTGTATACAGGCTGATAAATTTGAATTCAAATCATTGCTGTAATTAAGACTGTCTTCATCATGGTATTTATTCTCTGCTCTGTTTTCTTGTTCTTCCTTTCTTTCTTTGGGTTAATAAAATTTTAATATCCCATATTATCTTTTCTATTGGCTATTTAGCTAATACAGCCTTGTGGAAGTTTTTTGTTTGTTTGTTTACTTTGGTTTTTCATTTTTGCCATGTTTCCTCTAGAGGATACAATATTCATTCTTAATTAATTAAAGCCTTCTTGAGTTATGATTGTGTAACTTCACAGATTAGGTAAGAAACAACGGTAAAATTCCATTTATACCTTCCTATCTTTTGCAATATTTTGTCATATATTTACTTCTAAATGTGTTATAAACCCCACAGTATACATGGTCTATGACTTAAAGAACTTATGAAAATGAATAAAAGATAACATTTTATATTTACCTATTTTATCTGAATTCCCATCTGGTATCAATTTTTTCAATCTGAAGACATTCCCTTAGCATTTCTTGTACAATGGCATATTCTGCTGGCAACATGTTCTTTTAGCTTCCATTTCTCTGAAAGTATATTATTTTTTCTTTCCTTTTCAAAAGATATTTTTGCTGGATCTAAAATGCTAGGTGGAACTTCCATTTACAGTCATGAGGGAATAAGACGGTCCAGAATTGCGTCTTGCTGTCAACTAGAAAATGGAAAAATTATGGAAAACAAGTATTTTCAGATAAGGGAGTATAGTTAGCAAAGGACTGTGATCCCTAAGAAAAGGAAAGAGGGGTGCCTGGGTGGCTCAGACGGTTAAGCCTCTGACTCTTGATTTCAGCCCGGGTCATGATTTTAAGCCCATGGGATCAAGCCCCGTGTGGGGCTCTGAGCTGAAAGCACAGAGCCTGCTTGAGATTCTCTCTCTCGCTCTGTCTCTCTCTGCTTTTCTCTCTCTCTCTCTCTCTCTCTCTCTCTCTCTCTCTCTCAATAAAGAAATAAGCTTTAAAAAAAGTTAAAAAGCAAATATAAAACTGTGCTTATTTAAAAAAAAAGGAAAGGAAACATTGCTTTGGCTATATGACTGGAAATTATTGCCAGATTTTGATGCAGGGAAGGCAAACCCAAAAAGAGTCCAATACTCTCACTGAATTGAGGAGATAGGTCTGAGACAAATGCAGCTCGAATTTTCAGAATTCAGAATAAGGAAATTCACAGAGAAATATATGTCAATCTACCTGGGGTCCCCTTCTCCAAGGTTCAAACTCCCTCCAGTTTCTGTATGATTTCAGTTGCCTTTGAGCAATCTTTTTCAAATTTCAATTTATAATTGTTGTCAACAGGAGGATGAATCTTATATTCCTTTGTTACTAGAATCCAGAACCCTAATAGTTATTTATTTTTACCTGGAATATGTCTTAGAGATATTTTGCATCAATGTCGCATACCACATCTCATTCTTTTTAGGGCCTGCATAGCATTCCCTAACATAAACATTGCTCCATTTATTTTAAAGATTCTTCATAGAAAGACATTTAAGTAACTATAGGATTTTATATTAGAAATAAAGTGATGATAAATAGAATTACAAATGTACCTTTTGCATTTGTTCTAACAATTTTATAGGTTAAAGTCTCAGAAGTGGAATTCCTGTGTCAATGGCCTAAATATTTAAAATTTTTATAGATACTTATAGGCTTTATCAAATTAAACTTTACAATATATATTTTCCTGTTTAATTTACTCCTCAAGAAAAACTTGAGAGTCAATGTATCAAATTCTACTTTAAATACCATTAGCATGTAAATTTAGATTATTTGCTTATTTTATTTGTATGTATGTTTACATTTATCTTAATTTTCTTTTATATTTTTAGCCCATTAGAATTTTTTTAAGTTTGTTTTTAATGTTTATTAATTTTTGAGAGACAGAGACAGGATGCAAGTGAGGGAGGGGCAGAGAGACAGAGACACAGAATCCGAAACAAGCTCTAGGCTCTGAGCTATCAGCACAGAGCCTGATGCCAGGCTCGAACTCAGGAGCCATGAGATCATGACCTGAGCCAAAGTTGTATGCTTATAAGTGACTGAGGCACCCAGGCAGCCTAAGCCCATTAGAATTTTTGTTGGTGGTGGTCCTCTTGGTGGTTAGTTTTAATGTTAATAAACTTGGTCTTATATTTCTATTATAGTTTAATAAAATACTAATTAGGGAAATTTTGAAAAACACAAAAGAAAATATTTTTAAATGAAGATAAAATCATTCATTTTCATTTTTGTTTAGATATTTTCTTCCAGTCTTTTTACATATGCACAGGTTTTGCTTTTAAATATTTTGATCATATTATATATAAAACATTGTTAAGATACTTTTCCACTTACCGTTGTATGAAAAGCATTTCCTCCTTTGTTAAATACTCAGATGCTTTTCGGTTTTGATTATTTTAAGTAGCACTGCAGTGGTTTTGTACAATCCCTTTATAATAGTTTTCCAGAATTGGAAGTGCTTCATCAAAAGTTTTTGGGATCAATTTAATAAATATTGTTAAATAGTTTTCCATTTTTTAATAGTTTGCACTCATATTATTAAATTATCTATTTCATTACATCCTTGACAAATTTTTTTTGACAATGATTTTTTAAATCTCTGCTAATTTCATAGGCAAAATAAATGGTTTCCCATTTTTCTAATTTATAGTTATTTTATTAATTGTAAAGTTGGACATTGTTTTATAGGCTTATTAATCAGATAATTTTCTTCTATTAAAAATTATTAATGTCTTTCAATGAGTTATTTTTGATCCTTACCAATACTACTCTCATCTCCTCACATCCTGATCACTGTCCCTCATTTATTAAAGACTTTGTAAAATCACTCAGACATTTTGTACTTCACAAACTCTGAAAATCTTTCACTGTGTGGCAACTTTAAGGGTAGCAATTTGCATTAAAAACTATCATATTGATACATTGATACTATACATATCAAAATAACATTTCTTCAAAAATCGAATTATATTTTTACTTACTTGGTTTTACTGATTATTTAAAAGAGTTTAAGAATTTTATTCTCGAATTTTTTAAGTTTCCAAAGTAAATAAATTTTAGGTTAATTTAAATATTAGAAACAGGAACTATAAGCTCACAGTTCATATGAATTCTTATAAGATTTCATACTACCTATAAGAACAGATTCCTTAAAAAATTTCAAATATACTTGAAGACTTGAAATTCATTATTTCATGCACCAGATGTCACTGTTTCTCCATGCTAGTAAAATGGACCAATAAATTTTGGCAGTTAAAAATACCAAACTTACTTCAGATTTTTATTCTTAAGTGTATACCCAATAGAAATGTGTAAGTGTATAAACAAAAAAATAAGACCACAAATGTTCATAGTGGCATTATTATTTCAGACTAGAAACTACCCAAAATGCCAATCGAGACTGGAATGGATAAATACATTTGGGGGTATATATACACAATGGAATACTATGCAGCAGTGAGAATAAAAAACTATAATCACATACAATATATCTTAAAAATATGTGAGCACAAGAAGTCAGATTTTTAAAAAAGTGTATATATTGTAAGATTCCATATCTGTTATTAAGTTCAAAAATATCCAAAACTAGAAGTCAGATTAGCAGTTTCCCCTGGGGGAAATTGTGACTGGAAGAGGGTAAGAGGGAGTTTCTGGGGGTGCTGGTAACATTCTGCCTCTTGACTTGGATGTGATCATAGGGGTTTACTCATTTACTGAATGATGAACACTTATTGAACTATAATCTTATGATTTATACAATTTTATATAAACATATTAAACTTTATTTAAAAGTTCAATAAAATATTAAGTAAGGATTAATTGAAACTAGTTAATAAGTTAATAACCTCCTGAAGGCCTACTCAGAATATAATTCAAATGTAATTATTACATATGTTGGGTAAAACTTAAGAATTCCCAAGCTTTTCCCTTCAATTGATTTCAAATCCCCAGATACTTCGGTTCTACTCCCATGACTGCTTCCTCCCATAATTCAAAAGAAATTCCTTTACCATGGGTTACTATTTCATCCTGCTGTGTATCCAAGGAATGCACTCTCATTGATCAGCTCCATTCTCCATTATCTCAACAATATCCTGTATATTGACACTTTCCCCTTAGCATGTAAGCCTTTTAAAGCTTCTTCAGTCTTCAAAAACAAAACAAAACAAAATAAAAATCCTCTTTGCTTCTCAGCTTCCTCTAGCTGGTATAGCTATTGTCAGGATAGGAAAATATTTATTCTCCACCCTCTTATGTTCAGTATTTGGGAACTGCAAATTAAACCGTCAAAAGACAGATTAGAAAGAGAAAACGCTTTTTTTTTTTCTTCCTTTTCATAGCTGGGCTTCCTTGACTCCATACCCTCACCTCCTAAGCACATCTCCTATGGCAACACATAACTTCATGAAAATTGTTCTCCCTAAGTTAGCAAGAATCCTCTGTATTACAATTAATTAGCCTTTGTGTTATTTCCTAAAGCATTTCACACTACTGATGATTCATTATTTCTTGGGTAGAGCTAAGATGTCTGGAACATCAAAGTCCTCACCTAATGGGAAATGGGGGTGAAATTTTAGTCTTATGTAATAATTTAAGCCACATTATTAGGTCATTTTCTTTAGGTAAAAAGTCCTGGTTTCTTAGATATTAATTGCCATTCCAGAAACCACTCCAAGATGACATCTAGGTACAAAGCGGGGAGTTCCTTATTGTTTCTTCTTGGCAGTGAGGATAAATGGAGATCCTTTAATCCATTTAATGTACTTGTGTTTTTTGGCACTATTGTCTGCTGAGAACATTTCTTGTCTGATTTCTACTCCCCTAACAGCATGTGTGGTTGAAATCTGCAGGATATAAATCAGTGGTTTTCCATGAAGATAGTACTACCCTCTAGGGGGATGTTTTAGAAATATGGAGGGGAGGGGGAGAATTAGTGTTGTTTGTTACATTGATCAGTAGATGATACTGGTATTCATTGGGTAGAACAGGGCTGTTAGATGTTCTGCAAAACCAAAAATTGTCCTGCATTCCATAATACCTTATAACATGCCACCAGATGGTTTCCCAGTCTAATATTAGACCTGACTTCATTTTATATGTTGAAAAATTTATTTCTGACAAATTTAACATACACTGAATTTTCCAACAAAGCAATTACTGAGGGAAGACTTTGCTAAGAGTGTTCACCATTGCTGAAATTCACAATGACAATATTAGTTGTAATCCTTAATATGGCATTAAAACATGTTTCATCAGTCCATATTTATAGTTACAGCATTCACAGTGATTATACATATAGGTGCAAACAACTGTCCATTTTATTACATATTGCAGTAATTAAAGTTATGGAACATTTACATATTGAAGTACATACTAGTTTGTGAATTGTTTTCCTTTCATTCCTCCTTTATATTACATTAAATATGTTGATTGATTTTTATTATTGTGTAGATAGGTTATATAAACTATAAATTTAACTTTTGCATGATAAAGAGAGTGCTACAAAATATTTGTTTAAAAAGGGATCCACTGGGGGGAGAAAAAGGACCCATTGTATACAATAAGTTAAGAACCATTGGTAAATTTTTTTTTTAATTTTAGGGAGAGGATATTGGAGAGAAAGAGAGAGAGAGAGAGAGAGAGAGAGAGAGAATCTTAAATAGGCTCCATGCACAGCACAAAGCACAACACAGGTGTCAATCCTTGTCATGACCCTGTGATCATCACCTGAGCCGAAATCAAGAGTCAGATGCTCAACTGACTTAGCCACCCAGACACCCCTAGAATCATGATATATTTTGTACATCAGCCACTTTCTGCTTGTTGAGAGCCTGGTGATGCTCTCTGACTGATCATTACCATCTTCTACTTTCACAAATAATCCATAATGATGGCCAGAGGGCTAAATAGAGACTTACTTACCCATAAAATATTCTCATTTTGAAACTGATTAGTCTCTTCAGTACTCCCAATTGCTTTGTTCTATCCAGGGCCTGAGGTGTGTCTTCAGGGAATATTTGCAATAATTCTTATCATTTTTATCTCTTGTATGTCTTGCCTACTACCAACAACCATGCTTTTATAGGTAGAGGTTAAACCCAGTCTAACTTAGCCACTTAAACTGTCCAAATGTTAGGGAAAAGAGTCAAGTTTTCTGTGAATAAATAAAATAAAATAAAATTGTTCTTATGGTGGTAGAAGCATGTGACAATAATTATCTGTTCCAGGCACAGGTCTAAAACTGATGTATTCTCTCAGTTTACCCCTGCTATGAGGGAAATACATATTATCATCCTCATTTTATAGATGAGGAAATTTAGGCACAGAGAGTTAGGTAACTTGCACAGGGTTACAAAGATAATTTTTAAATGAAAAAACATTGGGAATATGAATTCCTAGTGTCCTGCTTAGGTCTAGGGAAATTCTTACTATGAAAGTCAACACTATACAGATATCTAACACAAAGAGTAACTTAGGGGAGGATGAGACTACCTAAGTGATGCCACAAAATCAAACGTGGCAAAGTCTATTGTCACATTAAATGGGAGCATAAGATGTAGTTGGCACTATCAAATCTAGTTTCTGTTTTTGCTTGTTGAGTTTTTTCTTTGCAGAAAAATCTGTTTCTGTTTGTCAGGATGAGAGACCGTTTCATAGTATATGCCTCTATTTCTCCCTGCAAAGAATCTGAGCAGAGGAGCTTCAGTAGCCCTGGGAATGGCTTCAGAAAGTCTTTTGCTCTTTCATCTTCAGATGGGAATCCAGAAAAGAGGTTAGTAGAAAACTACAGCCTTAACCACACAGTGGTTCAGTTAACTACTTTCATCATTTAGATATTTGAAAAGTTACACTACTTTTCAGACAACTACTTTTTCTCAGCATTACAACCCTTTTTTTTTTTTTTTAATTTTTTTTTTTCAAGGTTTATTTATTTTTGGGACAGAGAGAGACAGAGCATGAACGGGGGAGGGGCAGAGAGAGAGGGAGACACAGAATCGGAAACAGGCTCCAGGCTCCGAGCCATCAGCCCAGAGCCTGACGCGGGGCTGGAACTCACGGACCGCGAGATCGTGACCTGGCTGAAGTCGGACGCTTAACCGACTGCGCCACCCAGGCGCCCCTACAACCCTTTTTTTAATCCCAAAATTCCTAATATAAATTTTCTATATGAAAAAATAATCTTGACACTATGGCTTTGGGCAAAGACACACCAATTTATTTATCACAAGATTTTCTAGTGAGCGAATATCATATGAAAAATTTGAATTGTGCACTATGTTTGGATATACACAAGAGGAATGAAGAGGTAGAATCTTCTTTGATTTTTCACCCTATTGTGAACTTGGGCTATTTCCACTTGGGCTATTTTGTAGCCCTGAATATTTTGGCTTTATTTTGCCCTAAAGTTGTTTGCCCTAAAAGTGAAGTTTTATATAAAACATATATGAGCCTCAGAAGGACTGAAAAAAAAGGTTTAAAATGGAATAAAAAAATACACCTGCCAAAGAATGATTCCCTTGCACCAGCCCTCTCTCTTTGCCCTGCTAGTCACCATCTTTTATCAAGTCTTGTCTCCCTTTATTGGGAGACAAGTTAAATCATAGTTAAATTTTAAGTACAAACTGGGGCGCCTGGGTGGCTCAGTTGGTTAAGTGGCCGACTTCAGCTCAGGTCGTGATCTCGCGGTCCATGAGTTCGAGCCCCGCATCAGGCTCTGTGCTGACAGCTCAGAGCCTGGAACCTGTTTCAGATTCTGTGCTTCCCTCTCTCTGACCCTCCCCAGTTCATTGTCTGTCTCTCTCTGTCTCAAAAATAAATAAACGTTAAAAAAAAATTTTTAAGTACAAACTGAAAACACTTTTAGTTTTTACTTATTATTTATACTTGCTTGTTTTTGTTGTTTAATTGAAATTTTTTATATTTATGAATATTCTTTGGTTACCTTGGAATAAGATAGAAAGAACACATCATAACATTTCCCATTTCAACTAATGGAAAATGGCTTTCTTTAAGAGCTTTTGTGTTACAGTTTTCAGGAAAAATTCAAATTGCTTAGCAAAGGACAGGTATATTTATCCTTGACTTCTTAACACAAACTCAGGTTTCTTCTCTTGTATCCTCATAGAGTTGTCTACAGAGCTCCCATTGTACAATGTGAATCTTAGGCAGATGCTCCTGATATGACCTGGAACTACAATTGCTATTCAGTTTTTTGTTCCCATCCAAAGAACACAGAGTAAAAAGAAACTTTTCTATAAATATGATACTTCAGCTGAATATTTTCTTTCCTGTTATCTAACAGTCTGTCAGGAATTTTTGGTAATATCTCGTATGTCATGTCATTATTATTAGAAATTGGATAAATTAAGACAAGAAAAAATAAGGAAATTTAGGACAAATTAATACCACCACTGATAAATCTCCTTTTATTTGTTGATAAAAGTGAAGAGTACAAAGTATTCTAAGAGTTATAAAGGCTGAGAACACAAGAGCTTGGCAAATTTCCCCTCTGTGGCTTAATTTTTTCTGTTTATTCCTATCTACTACCTGCTTCCCCAGCCCCATTTCAAAATAATAATATGAAGGGAAAATTAATAAGTAGTATTATACCAACGGATATGTGTATAAAAATATGTAAACACTGTTAGATTAAACATTCCGCTAATACTCAATTTCATACAATGTAAAATGCCTAAAAATTTTTTCTGCACAATTATATTAACTTTTCAACCACATATTATTATTTCACTATAACTTTATTTTCTTCAAACTTTGCCACTGTCCCTGTATCATTAGAAGCTAAATAATTATATTTTGTGTAGGGAAAACACTACCTTTTATATCTGTTCGACTGCAGTTAACAAAGAACTTCCCAAACACCATCTGTCACCCTATTCTTCCTTGTGTAACTTTTCTATTCTCTTAACTTTGATGCTAATGTATTAGATTAAGTTGCAAAAATTGTCTTCCCCACCCCCCATTTAAGAAAAATGGATATAGTATGAACTCACATGAATGCAATGGCCAGAACTATTCATTATATCTCATTTCACTACCATCAACAAAGTTCCTGAACATCTGCAGAGCACCTAGCACCGTATTAAGCACTGAGCATTGAGAGAGGAACACAAAAGAGAGAAACTGCCTTTAAGGATATTAAATCTAGTGGGAGAGAGAGACGATAACCCAGTAAACAAATAAGTATGTATACAATTACAAATGGTGATAGCGGTATGAAGCAGACAGGGTACAGGAAGAGACAATGATGGTGGTGGTCAAGGAATTTCCCTAAATCTAAGACCTGAAAGTCGAAAGTTGGGAAGTAGTTCACCATGTTTATAAAATGAGACAAAGTAAGGGTGCCTGGGTGGCTCAGCCACTTAACCATCCGACTCTTGATTTCAGCTCAGGTTATGATCTCACAGTCTGTGAGTTCTACCTCCATGTCCTGCTCCATGCTGAGCGAATGGAGCCTGTTTGGAATTCTCTCTCTCTGCCTCTCCCCTGCTCTTTCTCTCTCAAAATCAGTAAATAAACTTTTTTAAAAAGTCTTTAAGAAAATAAATAAAGTGGGGCAAAGGAACAACATTGCAACCAAGGAAAATAGCAGATCAGAAGACCCTCAGAAAGGAGAAAGCTGAATATGTTCATAGAACTGATTAAGCTTTTCCTTTACCTCTTATTGCCAATATGAGACTGGGAGATTGGGAATATATGAACCCTGCTATTGGAGATTTGCCTGAGGGTTCTTTATCCTAAGTACAAACCAAGGTAACTGTTTCCCTCGTGAATTCTGAATCCTTACCATTCATAGGTCCCATCCTGAATCTTGAATCCTTTTCTCTTTTCTAATAACTCTGCTTAATCCCTCCCTCCCCCAAGGCTCAAGACAAGTCCTTGGAGTACTTGTCCATCATTCCTTCCTTCCTTCCTTCTTTCATTCCACCAGTCAAATAAGAAATATTTATTTATTGAGCTTCTATTCTGTGTCAGTTCCTTTTTTTAGGCACTTAAGATATAGCAGGAAACAAAACATACAAATTCCCTGATCTTATGGACATTAGTAAAATAATATTCAGTGATATGAATGAAATAAAACAGAATAGTTCCTGTCAATGCTTAACAAAGCATTTATTATTTTAATTATTTCATTGCTATATCTATTTGTTGTCCAGGTGTAATAAAGTTGAAATTCATTTCGATATATGTATAAGTAAACCCAAATACTTGAGACTAGACATATTTTTTTTACTTTGCCCATGTGTGAGATCAGGTTCTTCCTCACCAGCTTACAGCTGAGCAGTGGTACTTGCCTTGGTAACTAGAAGTCTGTTCCCCCAAAGTGACTCTGGATTCAGTGCTTGCAAGGTCTGTTTCAGCCTGTTAGCTCTCCCTGGGGTGACCAACTCTGTGGGTCCTAGTGTTGCCCCTGTTGGCCAGCATACTCCTCTCTTATAAATGTATCATGCACGGCTAGTTTAGTCCACTCTTGGTACTTCTAGTTGATCCTCTTGTTTGAGGCCCAAATTTTCCCTTCTTTCCGTGCCCCTATTTGTTTTCTTTTTTTAAGCCAAAGGTGAATGCTTATAGATCAGATAATTTCATTCATGCTTCTCATCTTAATAGTCAAGCACCATCATTCAAAATGCAGATTCTCCTGGTGTATTACTCTGTTCTGTCACTTAAAGATTTACGCTGCCCATCCCAACCCCTCTCCCATTTTCTTATTGTTGATTGCCATCCAGAAACTTTCACTTTGCTCTCTGGAGTCTTATGTCCTTGGCAACTTTTTTTCTGCATACTCATTCTCTTCAGAGAAAGTTCTCTTCATCTCCTTGCTCTAAAGTAGTGCCTCAAAGATTACTTCAGGGTGTCCGTTGGGTAAATATTTTAATTTTAATAACTACATTTTTAATGTGTATTATAAAAATATATATCAGAGTCATCTTTGCAGACATATTATTGATTAGGTTAAAAATAAAGGAAACTTTTTGATTAAAAAAAGGAGAGAGATGGTGAGTTGATTTAAAGAAAAATACTGAAAAAATAATAGTTTATGTAGAAAGTAGAGATGACAAAAATCCCAAATGGTTGCATTTTAAGAAGTGCTACCTTAATTTTCCATTGAAAGCTTCAGTTTCCGTGTCACTTTCTCCAGTGTGTGCTGTGCTTTTCTCCTATCCCAGCTTCCATAAGGCCAGGCGATGTCAGTTGCAGTCTCTTATTATCTTTTCCAGATCTTGACTTTGTTTGACTTTATCTGGAAACTGTTTCCTTTGAAGCCCACATCTTCAAATTATAACTCTTTATATGCCCATTTTTTCTCTGTGGACTATTGTCCTTCAGATCTGTGTTTTATAGACATAAAAAGCTTGAGCAATCAGCTCCCATGTTTATACCCTTGTGGTTAGTCTGTGTATATATGGGTGTGTATTATTAATAAAAGTAATGTATCCCCATTTGTGAAAACTTGGAAAACACAGAAATTAATGCTGTTTATCATTATTAATGTTTTTAAAAGATTGCTAATAGTTTGTCATATTTTCTTCAGATTATTACTGCTATTACTGTGTTTATACTTAATAGCTTAACAGTACATCTTAAGAGTTTTTATATTATTAAGGTTGTCTGTCTTTATAGCATAATGAATCCTTAATAGCCTAGGATAAATAAGTAGCATCATTTAATCATCCCCCTATTGTTGGACACTTAAATAGTAACAAACTTTATTATACAATTTTTGCAATGAACATCTTTGTACCAGTTTGAATTACTTTATTGGGCTAGATTCCCAGAAGAGTTGCTATGTCAAAGGTCACAAAGGTCATGAAAAAATTTGAAGTGTAACTGGATAAACTGAGGACTCCCCAGGGGCATTCATAAAGAACAAAGGAAATAGCTAACAACCCTGCTTTTGGTGCTTTTGTGGTCTAAAGCTATTCCACATGCTGGCAGCCTTTTATTATGTTGAGTGGGCTTGGTGCACTGAATAGACTTTTTGAGAAACCCAGAGTTAAGGAGACAGAGCGGGGAGTGAAGCAAAAGTAGAAGAGAGAGATGTGAGAGTGACCAGGGGTAGTGAAACTTTGTAAGAATGAACAGGGATGGTTAAAGGAGATATAATGGGATTTAGGAAAAATCTTTTTATATGGAGCCTACATTCTCTTTCACAAAAAGCTTGTAATGTTTGTTCACACTCTGTCTTCAAGAAGTTCAGACAGGTCACATGGAAATTTACAGAAGCTGGTACACAAAGCCTTATAAATGCAAACTTCAAAAGAATATCTGCAAAGCTTGCATGCTATGAATCTATAAAGTAGGTATCTGGGTTAAGGCTGTAAGCTTCTGGAACACAAAAAGCCATAAAAGAGGCTTTTAGCTGCTGCCTAGTGGTTTTGAATTTGGAAGGTACATGTGGGAGTGGGGCTTATAAAGAACCCTCAAGTTTACACATTTAAGAACTAATTACAAACATATACAATTTTCAACGGCATCACTACCCAACCCCATCCCCACCTCTACCCCTACCTGTGTTAAAAAAGGATTTGGTAACTTCTGATTGGCAGTTTCAATCTACCATTGTGCTTAAGATCATGGACTGAGGAACCAGACTACTTGGGTTCAAACCCAAAATCCAAAACAAGGAAAGGACAAAAATAAATTTTAAACGTTTACCAAAACAAGGAAAAAGAGAACAGGAGAGATAGTCTAGGATAGAAGCTAAAAAATTCAGAATCATGTAATGTCCTGCATATTTTTTTTGAAAAAATAATAAATCAAAGGATGACAAAAAAAAAAAACATGCTTAACATTTGAAAACAAATTGAAATGCATCAATCTAAGTGTATATCTGGTTAAAATCATAAGTCTATGAACAAGAATTATTCCAAATTAACTTGAAAACAATATTTTGACTGTACATCACTAGTAGATATACCCTAAGGAAAACAAACAAACAAAACCAAAAACATACTGAGATTATTTTCAGTGGTCTTGTTAGTAATGTTGGTGTCATTATTTTGGTATTTGGCATACTGACATTATTATTTTGAAACTATTACATACATATATACAATGATAAAGCAAATGAATATATTATTTAGAAACCAGGTTTTTCAAAGCAACAGAAAAGACATACAAGTATAAAATTAAATACATTAGCAAAATAAATAATAAACTTATTAGTAAAATAAATAATAAACTTATACTATATTTATTAAAAAATATTCATTTCTTAGCTCCATTTACGAAAGAACAAAATGAGCAATAAAAAGATAATGACTGCGGGGTCCCTGGGTAGCTTAGTTGATTAGGTGTCTGACTCTTGATTTCAGCTCAGGTTATGATCTCAGGGTTTGTGGTTCGAGCCCCACATCGAGCTGTGCTGCCAGCTTGGGGATACTCTGTCTTCTTCTCTCTCTGCCTCTCCCCTTGCTCTCTTTCTTTCAAAAATAAAACAAACATTTAAAAAAAAGTAGTGACTACACTAGACCAAAAAAAAATGTCTCCCATATATAAGTTTATATATATAAGTCCTTAACTTCATAATTATATTAAAAAAGAAACTCATGGGGCAGCTATGATAGTTGCTAAGATAGGAACCTTATAAATAAAAGAAAAAAAACATTTATTTATTCTGTCTTTTCAAAGTGTATTTCAGAATATCTCCCCCCACCAGCCCCCCCCCAAAAAAAAGATGGAAGTTCTTCTTTAAAAAAGAATAATAACTAATAAATTCAGGAGGAATATTAGAATTGAAACATTACCATTTTGCAACTTATAACCAAATAACAAATGTTAAATCTGTTAGATGAAAGATTTATGGTACTTTTTTTTTTTTTAATGGATGGATGACATTTGAACCATCTTAACCTAAGTAAAAGTGGACAATCATATCATGTTCTTGGTGAGACGCAATAGGAAGTATGCACCGTATCGCCTCTTTGTGGTTTGTTACTGATAAAAGAGAGAGAGAAGCAAGAGCTGAATTTAATGCAGTCCGGATCTATTGCCAGATTACTGCAAAAACATGGGTGTGGAGGAACATATTGATACCACACTGATTCTGAAGTACCAAATGCCCTGGCAGCTTTAATGAGTAAAACGACATAAAAGAGGGTGAGGAGAGTCGTTAGCATGCAATACAGAGATGATCACACTGCTCACCCAGTCTCAGAGGCCTGAGCACATGCCTCTTTCCTAGGCCTCCTGGACCCCAATCTTCTCTTTCCAGACTTCTGACCAAACAGCTGATCTGCTCACCAAAGCTTATGATTCCAGGTACACTGTGACTGTGGACCACTTCCGTCTCTACACAAAGTGAATGACCAGATGAACTGGCTTGAGACGATTTCCCTTTCAGGGTCATTCAGGGTCTTTTCATTTCAGGGTCATTTCAAGGTCATTTCAGGGTCTTTCAGGGTCATTCCTGAGGAGGTCATTCCTGAGGAGGAGATGCAGTTTTAAAAAGTTTATTTGCAACTTGCAACAGTATACCAAGACAATCCATTCATGAATCAAGTTTAAACTTTCTTTCTCCAACAGCTGGCAATGGAGAACCCGTCCCACGAGGCTGAAGGATAGCTGTTAATGCAACGGCTGCAGCTGGCATGAGGGTCTAAGCCATCTGTTCTTGCAGGTTACTTGTGCCCTCTGGACCTAGTTGAGCCTGAACCTCAGCATACCACTTCCATCTTACAACAGATTGCTGTCAGCCTTGCCCAATGTTACGACCTGATAGCTCTGACTCAAGACAGATCATTTTTACTACACGGTCATTTGATGTTCTTGAGTCAGAAGCTCAGTTTCTGAGTCCAGTAGTATGCCAGGACCTGTTTTTAAGTGCTGCTTAGCTTTCTTTTGTAAATCTTACATCCATCTTAGTACTATGAAAAGAAAGAAATGACAGAATAATTTGAACAGGAAAAGTTTAATGTAAAGAATCATCAACCATAAGGAATTAAAATAATGAGGAATTGGTTAGTAAGAAGTAAGAAAACTTAGCAGAATATAGGAACAGCAAATACAGGGAACATCCAATACAGCCTGGGGCTGAGATCAAGTACCTAGGGAAGAGTCTCACTACTCCACCCCAGCAAGGAGGTATAGGCTTTCTGTCAAAAACTGAGAAGGGCTTAATATTTTGTCCTCCTTGCAGGCTAACAGGTTAGCCTGCAACAGATATGTAGACACTGGAGAAAAACACAAGACTCTAGAATCAAAGACAGAGGACTTCATTACTCAAAGCACAGAATAGGAAAATTCCTTACTGGATGCATTTTACCACAAACCCCTACCTTCCTCCCTAAGAAGGGATACTAGGGGAAGCTGCTGGCTACTGGGTGATGATGGGCGGTGTGCACTGAAGGAGCCAGGCACTGGAGAAGCTACAAGGGCTGCAAAAGCCTGGTGCTAGGGAAAGCCTCACATGCCCTAGTGGCACTGGGACACTATATGCACTACGGGAGCCTGCCTACCAGGGATGACAGACACAGGAGGCACACCCCTTTTTTCATTGCAGTGTCTCTCCAGTACCTTCAACTGACAAGGCTTTGGTGCCAGCTTCCAAAAGGAAGTTGTTTAAAGGGCTCAGCTGTACTTTAACAGAGCAGACAAAGGTAGGAATTTAGAACTGAGAGTAAACAGATGGACAATCTAGCGAAGATAGCATGACCATGATTCAGAATGTAGGGATCTACATGTTGACTCTGCTTTTCATGCTTGCCAGAGGTTCCACAGAGCATCTTTCTCTGCCAAAGATAACTCTAATACCTTTGGATATTCTACGTTATATGATCCAAATAGATTTACTTATACCACAACCAGGACATGCTCTAAGGACATCTCTTATTCTGAGTCTGAGTCCTAAAGCTAGTAGCCTTCCACATCATCCTATAAATCATTTTGGGTAGTGTTCCAGGTACAAAACACACTGCTTCTAGAATACAAATGGAATTACCAAGCATTGTACTTCTTTCTTATTTGTACATTGTGTAATAACTTGCTGTTTACTTTGGAAGAGAAGAGATACCCCAACATTGTGACCAACATACCAATGTATTGTTTTGTGCTCTGTTCACATGACCCAGGTCCCTCTTCAATATATTATTACAGAGAGCATGTGAATTTGCATGGTCTTGAGGTAAAACCACCAATGTATACGGTTGTCCATTCAATGAATGCATACTGCATCTGGTCCTCTTTTCTGCTGGGAATGGAAACTCATTCCATGTGCTAGAGGCTTTGTCAATCTACCCTGGGAAGATACCACAGCTAGTGCAGCAGATGTAATTAGGGTCACCACATGACTAAATTTGAAGCAGTTCACTGCCATCTGCCATGATTCATCCAGTTTTTGCAGTAGTCAACCTGGTAAATTAAATGGGGGGAAGGGATATGATGAAGATTTCTTATTACAATAGCTTTTAGTTTAAGTTCAGTGAACCAATGCATGGAATCTTCCAATTGCTAAGTACATCCAATCTAATTTTACATTCAGGACTGGGAATATTACCACCATTTTTGTTCTTTAACCAGCTGCAAGATGGACCTTAGCCAGATCTTCTATTCTAATTGTGGGATGCATGATGGGACTCTGGGTCCAGCATAAATTCAGACCTGTTAGCCATACACTCTTTCCCTAGTGTATGTTTATCTCAGTATATAGTCATAGGTCATTTTCAATAGCAAGAATTATGACTATATATATTTGCTGTGATATCATTGAGTTACTCCTCATGAGGTACTCCTCATGACCTCCTCATGAAGTCTCTTATTAGGTAAGTGAATTGTGGGTCTGAGAACTGGCTAAGGTCTGAAAATTGGGAATAAAATTAGAACTTTCTATGAGATCAGCTAAACTTGGCCTTTGCTCACTCATTCTTGATCTCTTTGATTATATATTTACATTTTGATTATATAAAGGTGTAACTTCATATTGGCTTCCTAGCAATAGACAATCAATTGGCTGCCTAGGAACCAGGTTTTCTGAACCATTTTAATAAAACCTTTTAGATCAGACCCACTAGCTAACATTACAATATTCTAACTTTGCTGCTCATTAAATCTACAATCTACCTTGCTTTTGATAGCTAAATGCCCCTCCCAAGTACCAGTCCAATACCTATCACCCTCCCCACTTTCATTGATACTAGTAAGCCCCGTATCTCCTACTCAGCAATGCTAGTGACCCTTCACCCATGCATTCTTTTTCCACTTGACAGTGTCTTCCACTTCCCTCCTGAGGAACATGGTTAACTTGTGGATACTTTTTGGCTTTATATACTTGATGTGTTCTAACATGCCCACTTCTTAAGACTTTAGATTCTTTTCTCCACAATGTACTTCATTTATTAGGAAGAATTAATTTTTCCAAGCTTTGAGAAGATATCCCAGCAGTGAACTAGGAACATCATTTGGGGATCTTACCAGGGTATTAAACCCTGTATCATGGGGTTGCTCTCCAATATCAACAAAATCTCACTTGCCCAGTTTTATATTCTGTTACTCATCCCTAACCCTCGCCCCTGGCTCCCAACCCATTCAGCATTCCTGGGAACAACACCCAGGTTTATTTCCCCCACACTTGCCCCTACATGTTAGCCATATCCAGTAGCTATTTTGGTGCACAATTCCCTTCTACCTGAGCAGGTCCAACACTTCCCCAACTGGGTTATGCTAAACATTGATGAGTTAACCTCAGCTGAGGGTAAGCATAGTCTTGTTAAAACACCTTCCTCACTCTGCATCATATTTAAGCATGGGGATGGTGGGTTCTATCATCCAAAAGGGAGAATGGGCCAATTTGACAAACCAAGAGGGTCTAAGGGATCTAAGCATTCAAAATTTTCAATCACATCTATCCAGACACTCCTACCACAAGTATCAGAGTTCCACTTCTCTATCAAAACCCCAACGTTGGTGTAGGAGATGCAAATAAATAGTGAATTTAGCCTTTTCCGAAGTTTTAAAAATTAAGTCTCATTCTTGATCTTCAGCTTTGTTGTCCGGCTGCAAATGAGTGGTTTCTTTATATGCCGTCAGGAAGGCTCTTTGATTCTCACAATTGTTTTAAGTTGTTGATTAATAGATTTGAACCTGTCACTTTCTCTTTCTATACATTAATTTCTTTCTTCAATATATCAATGGCATTCAGCAATAGCCAACAGTTCCACAGTGTTTAGAGCCGCCATTTACCCCATACCTCTAAAATTCCTGAGACAGTGTACCATCTATTGCATGTCCTTCCCTCATCCTGGTTAACTATAGATGAAAGTGTTAACAATTGCTAAAATAAATAAAATAAATAAATAAAATAGTCTACCTCTCATCCATCTTTGGGCCTTTTTGCCACTGAACTGTGAGTAATCCAACCCCAAACCCCAGACTTAGAATCTGCTTCCTAGCACAACTGCTGCTGTTAACTATCTCAGTTCAGATTAGAAGCAGAGCCTAGAATAATGATTTGTGTTCAAGTGATTTTTTGAGAAAAGGAGGAGTGCCTAAAGAAGAATGAGGAAGGCAGTCTAGGGCAGTGAAAAATAGCTAGCTAAGAATGTAGTCTTAGCTGGAGACTAACTTCCATCTTATGCCCAAGGTAGTTCTGAAGAACCTTGTGAACTCATGTGTCAGTTTATCATTGGGTCAGCCAAGGTTTTCCCCTACCTAGGTGTGGGGGTGGGGGACAGGGCAGGGAGTGGGACAGTCTCCTTGTCAAGGTAACTCCCATTTTGTCCAAGACAATTCTACAGTAGAGGGAAGAAGCTATAAGATATTAGCCAACACTCACAGAACCTGAGATGGGTGCACCAGCTAGTGAAGTGTATTTGTACGGAATTCCAATGGGGAAAGCATATGATACCTAAGATTGGCTTTAAAATATTCCAATACAGAAAAAAGAAGGAAGGAAGAAATTGAGAAGGGATGGAAAGAGAGAGGGAGGAAAAGGAAAGAGAGAAGGGAAAGGAAGAAGGGAAGTGAAGAGAAAGGTTACCAGTAGGGGTAAATAGATAAAACAAGAGCAGTCAAAAATTTGCAGTCCTTGAAGTAAAGTGAATGGTAAATAGGAGTTTACTATGCTATTTTTTTGAGTGCTACTTAAAATTTTAATACTGAAAGTTTTCTCATTTTCTTTTTAAGTCAGTCTCTCCAGCATTTCCTATGTACACAATTTTGGGCAAGATACTTAGCATTTCTGTGGAGCAATTTCCTCATCTGTAGAATGAAGATCATAGTAGTAAATTATCTCAATGGGTTATTTTTGGAAATGCCTGATTTAAACACATGTAAAGTGTTTGGGATAGGTCCTGACATAAAGTAAGCACTTTGTTATTATTGTTGTTTTTTTAAAAGCCTGTCCCACACAGCCCTTTAAGCAGAACTATGAACTTGTCTGATAAGAGAAAAATTCTCAGGTCAATTTCTGCATCCACTAGGTATGCTGCACATTAAGTTTTAGAGTCATAGCTATCTGGACAATCTGCTTATTAACATGGAGAGAAGACATTGTCTTGGACATCTGATGATGATATACCATCTCTTGAACTTGAGATAGTCGAAGACTCCAGCAGGGTAGGGGAAGTAGCAATCAACACTGTGTGGCTTTCCTTTCCTTTATATTTATAAATCCCCAAGACTTGTGATAAATCTAAGAGGCATGAAAAGATTGGTCTAAGAGTTCTTCTTGCCTTTCCCAAGACAGAAGAATTGGAGGAATTTTTTCCAGTGTGAATGTGATGCAGTCTTCATCAGTACAACCTGCATGTGTTACTAGTGCTTTTGGAATTAGTTTGTTGGCTTTCTTGGCTTAGCAAGAAGACTGTGCTAGACTGGCCTCAATACAGATTCAGGGTAAGAGCAGAGATCGACAAAGAGGCCAAGTTATATTTAAATTACATAAGGGCCTTGATCCAAATTGCCATATTATTACTGGAAAAATAGATTATTTATATTCCTCTCCCAATAATGTGTTAAGATTTCCATTTAAAAATATGCTCACCAGCACTGTGATTTGTCCATTTTTCATCTTTACTCCCTCGATAGGCATATAACCATCTTCCTTTTTATTGAAAAAAAAGACATCACATCTGTATATATTCCTTTAACTCTCTCTCTCTCTCTCTCTCTCTCTTTTATAGCTACAAGGCTATCTACAATTATGCCTCTCTTTATCTCCTTCCCTTAAGCCTTAGAAATTGTTGGTATCCCTTCTCCTTCTGTTTATGATATGATTCCTATACCCATGCATTTTCTTCTGGAACTTGCTACATTAGTTTTATACTCTCAATGGTAACTTTACCTTTTCCTTCTCACTATTACTTCCTTTATGCCTGAAACACAAATGAGTCTCTACGATCTTAAAATTATTTTTTCTTGATCCTGCATTTACCCTCATCTTGCCACCTCTTTTGTTTCTTTCCTTATCCAAAGTTCATTAAAAAGTAGAATTGAATTACTGAACTAAGACTTCTATGTGTAATTCCTCACTATTGGTATCTTGGAAAAAATTTCCAAATACCTCCCTCCCCCAGTTCATAATTCTAATAGCCACCTTCCAGTTCATGTCATATTTCATTTCCAGATTATTTGGCAACAATGGCACTTTTCTTCCTTTACTTTTCTTTTTTTTTTCAGGTTTATTTATTTATTTTGAGAGAGAGAGAGCATGTATGAGCAGGGGAGGTGCTGAGAGAGAGAGAGAGAGAGAGAGAGAGAGAGAGAATCCTAAGCAGGCTTCCGCTGTCAGCACGGAGTCCCATGTGGGGCTCCAATTCACAAACTGTCAGATCATGACCTGAGCCAAAATCAAGAAGTGGTCCCTTAATGAACTGAGTTACCCAGGCACCCTTATCTTTTCTTAAACCTGCTCTCCATTGGTTTTTGTGCTAGAAATTGTTTTATTTTCTGCTTTTCGGTTTTTGTCATCAAATATTCATCACCACTCCTTTTTATTCTTTTCCCTGTATTGCTGCAGCTGGAAACTCCAGAAACTGTATTTCCCAAATTCCCTTCCCACCAGAGTTCTGAAGTGATTTACATTCTGATAAAGAGAATTTGTTCAAGATTGGAAAGACAGAAAAGAAGCAAAATTCAATGATTCTTCTTCTGAAATCAGTAGGTATATGCAAAGGCTTCTGCAAACATGTGGATACCTGTGATTATTGCAGCAATTCTCTGTGGTTCCTGACCCAAGCAGCAGTAGAAACTTCCTGTTTCCCTGAGGTAGTGGTCTTCTCTGACTTTCCCCTTTTCAAAAGTTTTGTATGCACCTGAGTCCTCCTAAAATATCTCTACCTTATTGTCACAATCAGAGGTGTTTATGTTGTTCTGACCAAAGCCTTACTAGTCAGCTCCCATGAAAAGTGTTTGGTATTCATTTTGATCCTCCTCCTATGTTTCAGCCCATTCATTCTGTCTCCTTTGCAGGGTTCACTCTTTACATGTTTTTGATCATGGGTGTTCTTCTTATTCTATATGATCTCTCTAGTCACTATCTTACTCTATACCATCTCACCTCCCCCTTCTCTATATTGTATTCTAAAGCTCCAGACTCATGTAAAATAATGATCATATTTATCAACTTTGCCTTGAGGTAAGGGATGATTCTACAATTTCAATAGCTTATAACAAGCAACAAATGTTTATCAGTCACTTGGATTTCATGTCAACTGTGGGTCATTATTGAATTGGATGTGAGTCTGAGCCCCTAGTTGAGATATGCTGTTGTCATATGGTTTTCAAAGCTTCTGCTTAGATGTGGTACATATCACATACATGTCACCTGACCAAGCATAACATGAATGGAGGAGCTATGTATTTTCTTCCCATGGAGGCACCACAGCTCACAATTGTAATTGCAGCAATTATAGGAATATAAAATCTTCCTACAAAGATGAGGAAATGCATATCTAGGGACCATAATTCAACTTGCTGCAATATTGCTACTACAAATACTATTGATAAAAATAGCTATAATATGTAGCACTCCCACTATGGAAATCTTCAGAATACTTTTTATGTATTACTTCATCTAATATATACAAAAAAGATAAAAAGATAACAAAAAATCATGACTTTCTTGCCATTTTCTTCTTAGTTTCTTGCATTTCAACTGTGAAGTATAATTGATATGAAGAAGCAACTGGGTGTTGGTAAAGCCTGGGGCTTTATTGAGATCTGTGGCAAATCTCTAGTTGTCTGTTATTATCATTCTCCTCTTTCCATGTAATAAAGTTTTAAGTGGCTATATATTTGCCCAAGTAAAGGTTATAGTTTCCAGATATCTTGCAGTTAAGCGTGGCCACATGACAGAGTTTTGTCTAAGGAGATGTAAAAAAACAAGTACTCTGTGTCTTGTACTAAAAATAATTGGGCAGAGGCTCCCCTGTCCACTGGTTGGGAACTGGCAAGCATTGGAGCATCTTCCCTGAGTTATATGTAGAAGTCCAAGCCATGAGTTGGATATGGCAGAAATGACTACAAGGCCAAGACTGCCTGTTTAATTTCTGGACTGTTTACATTAGCAGGGAATAAACTATTATCTTATTGGATCCTCTTTGTCCTTTCATCATAGTAGCCTAGCTTGCAGCCTAAGTAATATGGGCTTTAGTGGAGAACATTAGTGTGGAGTATTTCTCCTTCCTCTATTCCTTCTCACCCTGTTGGTGGGCATCCTATTAGGAGACTGGCATTCAGAATGAGTGCACCCAGGAGGGAAAGGTTGACAATGACCACACATGGGCATGTTGGGTCTCTAAATTAGTGCACAACCAGACTCCTATTCTCCTTTATCCTGATTTTTTTTCTTACCCTTTTGAATGAATTTATAAAAGTCAGAGAAGCATATATTAATCCTGGCATAGTTTTAATTTTTAGAAGTCTTTAGAAATGTTAACAAAATAAAAATAAATAGAAGAATATTTTGTAAAAAAGGCATCTGGCTACAAATGTGGTCCATTTAATCGTAGGAGAAAATTGATAACAAAGCTTTTTAATTATTTGCTTAAGACTCCAATGCTCATGTTATTAGGAAGTCCAGGGTCTCTTTCTTAAGGCTTCCTCCCCTTATGTATTGTCCAAAACCCCAGGCAGAAGAGAGAAATAGAGTGTGACCAGTCCCCTGAGAGGACCCACATTAGGTTTGCCATTGTCCCCACTGCCACTTAAACTGGTTCTTTAAACATTTTCCTGCGCAGACTGGAGCATCACTGCCCTCTGTTGGCTGCCCTCAGTTATGTAGTTCCCATCACAGGCTTGGGAAGAGGAGGAGGGTTGCACCATGCTTAATGCCCCAAGGTGAGAACCCAGGCTCAGCTATTGGGACCAATGTATACAACCAAATGAGGTCATTTGATGTTGAGACAATGGTCACATGCATCTGCTCCAAGGAGATTTTCTGCACTTACCCATGTCAAGGGGAAATTGAAAATGCATCTTAATGTTAAATAAATGAATTAATGTTAAAAAAAAAAAAAACTTTCAAAAACTCCTAGAAGTATACATGTCAAAATATTTGTTGTGTCTGCATGTTGAACTTGTGGTTGATTTGGTGTTTGATTTTCTATATATTTTCAATGAAATGAATTACTTTTATAACCAGGTATTTAATGCTATGAATTTTTTAAAAAGAATAATTAGAAATAACCATTAAAAAAAGTTATTTGGGGCAGTGGTTGGACACATAAGGAAATGTAGAGGATACAGGGCAAATATTCACCCCATAAACTATAGTCAGATATACTCAGAGAGAAAAATCAAAAAAGATTTGGTTCCCTGGAGTAGAAGCCAAGATTCCATAGGCTAATATGAACATTTCAACAAAATCTTTGAGAAATTGCTGGAGGCACAGTGCATGCTATCATGAGTGTGAAAGGTTTCCAGAAGTTGTAGTCATAGGAGGACCCCATATACTTGCAGGGTTTCCCTCAGGAGCCCTGTCAGGTTCTCACAGGAGAAATCTAAGAAAACCTCAACATGGAATTGCCAGGGGGAGAGAAAGAGTATCCACTGAGAAAACCTCCCAAACTTTCTCCCCAATAACAGTCAATTCTGATATTTTATCTCATCTGGAGGAAGGGAAATCTGCCCTAATCCAGCCCTATCCAGGTTTCTGGTCTCATGTAATGGAGATGGGTGGGGCAAAGCCATATTAAGAAGGAATAAGTAAGCCATAGTTAAGAAGGGATAGAGGAAATAGTCTGGAAATTCTGTACCTAGAGAAGGTTGGGGTGCTAGAGTGGGAGGAAACAGACAGGCAAGGGACGAAAGCTAGAATGAACCATGGTACATATGTACTAGATTAGAATTAGAGCTCTGTGTGCTACAGGGCCTAGAAGTTATGAAACCCCTGTAGCAATGAGCACACCCATCATTGGTCTCTAACACCTGGCAAGGATTTAGCCCCACCCTTTCTTATCCTGGGATCCATGAATATAGTCTATCTCCTAGGTTTCTTGAAAGTGTTGTTCACTTTTCTTTTACTAATGGCTATATTATTTTTCTGTTGCCTCCATTGTGTTTTTAAATATTCTAAAATATATGTTAGAAAGCATGATGAAATACAGAGTGAAAGGGTGGCAAGTGAAAGCTTTTAATTTCTAGACTCTTGTTTGTGAATGACAGAAATCTAACTGAAACCAGCTTAAGGAAAATAGGTGTACACATGGCTCATGTACCTGGGAGGTGTAAGGGCTTAGGCTCAGGCTAAGGCTGATGCATGTTATCAGGGCACTTTCTGTCTCAGCTCTGCTTTCCTTTAGAGATTCTCTGTGAAGTGAGGAAACTGGCCCTCAGCAAACCTAGGCCTAGAGTCTGTGGAGCTTTTCAACAGTCAACTGATGCTTTTGGATCATGAATTTTCCTCTGGTAATGGAGGCAAGGCCCTTTCCTAGGTAGTCCTATCAGTTTCATATGGATGGAGAAAACCACTTCCCAAAGCAAGGACATATATCAGCGGGGAAAATTAACATGTCTATGGCACAGACTGGGATGGAAGACATTGAAAGTTATATCAATAGATAAAATTCTAAATTGAACAGAAAAAAAATCATAAAAGTGGTGAATTGAGGGAATCACAATTCATACATATATATATAGTATATCTATGAATTGGAGGACAAATATTATGTAATATTTGGGTGGTTATTTAGTCTGCCTATATAAGACTTATTAAATCATTAAAACCAATCTGTATTCTAGGTGTCTTTTTTCCCCTTAATCATTAGAGAAATATTTTCTTTTTTTTAAAGTTTATTTCTTTGTTTGTTTATTTATTTATTTATGTTTTGAGAGAGAGAGAGAGAGAGAGAGAGAGAGAGAGACGGCGCAAGTGGGGGAGGGGCAGAGAGAGAGAGAGAGAGACCCACGCAGGATCCACACTGTCAGCACAGAACATGACATGGGACTAAAACTCATGAACTGTGAGATTATGGCCTGAGCCAAAATCAAAAGTCAGGCGCTTAAACTGACAGCCTCCCGGGTGCCCCAGAAACATTTTATTTCTATATTAAAGAGGACTCTACATTATATTTAGGACTGTTTGCTATAGCTATTTAAGACATGCTTTACTATGGCAAACTTTCGCAGGTATTCATGCTAAGCCATCCATCCAAAAAACAGAGCTTGGCTGTACTTGCTATTTAACTTTTTTTTTTCTGGTTCATTTGCTATATTTACGGAGGATGAAAAAGAAAGTCTCAAGTCCTTTTTCCACCTTGTAGTCTAGCTATGTATCACTAAAAAGTGGATTTTCAAGATGTGATCATATTTTAATGGGTTTGTAGTATAGTAAAAAAGAGAAGTGGCAACCATGCAGTTATTCTTTTAGTTAATAAACCATTTTGGAATAGCAGAAATATAATAAATAAAAAAGCAAATTATATTATACATAAGAGGGAAATGGGAATAGAGGTAAAGAAAACTTGCCTTTAATTTTCTGAATGATTAAATTTTTGACTTTATGAAAATTCTCTGATTTTTTTAAATACAACACATCTTTTAGACAGAAAGAAACCCTTTGAGCTACTTGAAGTGTTGATATTTTGAAAGAAAATTAATCAATAGTAATAACAATAGTGATAATAAACAGTTGTAGTAGCAATAACATTTAAAAAAATAGTATCCTTATTATTCAGACATAGGAAACAATTTCTGAATGAAGACAGAAAACTCAACGCATCAATCAAACATAGAAATATGTGTATTAATGTTAGATGTTAAAAGGATAGTTTTTGTGTAGATAACTGTTTCAGTCTTTAATTCTTTCATGGGTGTTTATAATTCTTTTATTTTTTGTTGAAGGCAAATTTCCTGCTTGAATTAGTAAAAATAGACTGAAAGTTAGTACAAACAACACTAAAATCTCAGTGTCTTAATGCAGTAAAAGTTTATTTCTCACACTCAAAGTCTAAAGCAGATGTTTGGGGTGTATTGGCTCTCCTTTAAGAAGAAAGTCAAGGACTTCAAGCAAGTCTTTTCATTTAGTGGCTCCTCCGTGGTGGGAACAGGGATTTGACTTCCAGGAATGCACATTTATTCTGGGTATGGATCTGCTTTACTTGCCAGCAATGCTTTGGCCAGAAGGCACTATTCATAGACTCGCGGAATGCTTAAATTCACCATCTTGAAATCTCACATAACATTGTTTTACAGCAAAAGAAGTGTGGCAGAATGGCATTCATTGGTCTTTCCATATATGTCCCTGACTGGGATACTTTCCTACAGCATACAATGTATGTTTTGAACACACATGGTGCTGTTTCTCTCAAGGTCAGAATGTATGGCTTCAAGAACCAAGAGGAAGGAATATAAATAGCTCCTCTGACTATTACACCTAATTATTCATTTCTAAAAACTTTCTTCCCATCTTTGAAACTTTGGACTTTTCTGATTCTTTTAGCAATATCAGTTCCCAAGGTACTAAGGAATGTTACCATCAGGATATGTGGCCATTTTTCCATTGAATTGAAAGTTGAGACCACCATATGGCAATTTTGAGTTTTTCATATCACTGAATTAATTGTAAAAGACAAGGATACTTTATTGGGTGAAGCGATCGATCCTAATTATCAAGAAGAAATTAGCCTGCTGCTATACACTGGGCACAGAGAGGAGTATATTGGAACTAAGTGGATTCTCTGGATTACTTCTTAGCACATACATCTTTAATAGTAAAAATTAATGGAAAACTACAGAAGTGCAATAAAGATAGAATTACTGAGACATTAGATTCTTCAGGAATAAAGATTTGAGTCACTCTATCAGCTTAATAACCATAACAAGCAGAGATACTGGCTGAGGTCAGAGGAACATGCAGCAGATAATGGAAGAAGTTGTAATTATAAACTTTTTTTCTGACTAGTTACAGAAACAATGACTCTAGTAATAAGTGTTGCATACAGTATTTCCCCTTTTTCCTCCTTATGTTCTTATTATAAATAAGGATTGGTGATGATGGCTAGTGCTTTTACTTTTGTGCTAGTTATAAAGTATCCAAGGTAGTGTTATGATTGGAGCAGCAGAGGAACTAACTTAACCAATAAATCATTAGGGTGATGTTGACATTCTTGAGTGTGTCTTCTCTTCTGGAGGAGATGATTAGAATATTTTCATTGGGATAAATGTGGAAGCATGAAGTTCTTGCTAAAGAAATTGAAAAATGTGAGGAGGGTTGTGTACAGTACTGAAATGACAAAGGTAAGAAGTGTTCTGGGTATTGTTTCTGCTCTAAATCCAGCCTTCCATAGTGTCTTCTGTATTTCTAGGGCTAGGATAGGTTACATTCTTCTTCTTCTTCTTCTTCTTCTTCTTCTTCTTCTTCTTCTTCTTCTTCTTCTTCTTTATTGTTTATTTAGTTTTTTGAGAGAAAGAGAGAATGAGTGAGGGAGGGACAGAGAGAGAGGGAGGCAGAGGATCTAACGCAGGCCCTGCGCTGACAGCAGAGAGCCTGATGTGGGGCTCAAACTCACGAAGTGCTAGATCATGACCTGAGACAAAAATCAAACGCTTAACCGACTGAGCCACCCAAGTACCCTGGATAGGTTACATTTCCGAGACACCAATTCATTTCTGCTAATAGGCAGTACTAAAGGAGTTTTGGAAAGTGGAAAAGAAGAGAAGAGACTTTCTTTCATCCTGCAGCATGGTTTGAGCAGCCCTAATCAGACACCTTTTCAAATATGTTTTGTTACCCCCAAACCTGGACTTGTGCTTTCTCAGAGGTGTCAGCTGCAGCCAACTGTGTGTCTTGTTAAGAGGTCAGAGTACCATCTCCTGGAATCCCTCCTCTGTGCTCCCGAATTACAATCAGTACCTGGGAGACACCTAGTAATAAAGAGTCTGATTTCATTTTTTGATATTTGATTTCTGACATTTTTTTAAGCCTCACCCTCCCTTTCCCATTTGGCCCCACATTTGAACAAGCTAACAAGAAACCCCAACTGTGCCTCTTCTTTGGCAGCAGCGAGCAATTCGAACCTTGCAAATTGCCAACCCATGCACAAAAACTTTTACCTTTTAGTCCCAATATAGGAGCCACTATGAGGGTCCAACCCACTCTGTCTGCCTCACTAAAGTCAGCATGGACCTACTTGTGAATGCTGTTCTTTCCCAGGAGTCTTTGTGTCAATAATAAACTTTTTCTCAAATTTTCTTGTTGTGTGGAGTGTCATCAGCCTCTATGTTTTACCTATAATTGGGAAGGGGTCTATCCCACCTACATCCTCCTCACAGGACTGAGAGCCAAGTTACATACGGTCACTCTCTGAGTTCCTAGGTTTTGGTTACTCATCTTTTCCCTTTTGATTCCCTACTGTATTTGTCATTATTACTACATAACAAATTACCCAGAAACTAGTGCCTTACAGCAAACATATATTATTTCACAGTTTCTGAGGATTAGCAATGTGGACACAGATGGATGCCTCTGGATCCAAGTCTCTCATGAGGTTGCATTCAAACTGCTGACAGGCACTGTAGTCTCACCTGAAGGCTTAACGGGGAGGAGGAGAAATCCGTTTCCAAGCTCTCCTATATGGCTGTTGGCAGGCTACACATCTTTGCCACATGAACTTTCATCTCTTTTATCTCCAAAGCACTGCTTCATGACTTGTCAGCCGGCTTTCCCCAGGTGAGTAATCCAAGAGAGAACGAAAGCAAGCATGCCAAGAGAGAAGCCATAGTATCTTTATATCCTAAACTTGGAAGTCACATCTCGTTATTTCTGCTTTATCCTTTTCACTGTAAGTATCACTAAGTCCAGCCCATTTTCAAAGGGAAGATATTGCATAGGGCACGGATACCAGGAGGTGGAGTCATGGAGCCTATTTTGTAAGCTCTACCACACCCAGCTCTAGAACGGTAGTTGTTGCCTGCAGTTACTTCTGAGTTACCTGAATGTTCCCTTTCTGCTTCTTCAGCTTCACAGATTACACACTGTATAATGACTGTCCTAATATTAAACCTCCTATCTTTGAATAATGTGGTTTATTTTTCCTAACTTGATACTGAGGGGTAGAGTACTTAAAGTCCTTTGGTGGAGCTTCTCCAACCACCCAGCACAACAACTAAAGAGATCATGGCATACTTGTGTCCACATTCCATTGGGCAGAACTCAGTCATATGATAAATATAACTGTAAGGGAGGCTGAAAATGTATGGAGTGTATAGATATTAGTGAGATTGGCAGTTTCTGTCACACTGCTTAATTTTCAAGAAGTCATACACACATTGTCAACATCTCCTAGATACCACTTTCTCAGCTAAGTAACTTTTTCTTTTTTTTTTTTAATTTTTTTTTTTAATGTTTATTTTTGAGACAGAGAGAGACAGAGCATGAACGGGGGAGGGGCAGAGAGAGAGGGAGACACAGAATCGGAAGCAGGCTCCAGGCTCTGAGCCATCAGCCCAGAGCCCGACGCGAGGCTCGAACTCACGGACCGCGAGATCATGACCTGAGCTGAAGTCGGACGCTTAACCGACTGAGCCACCCAGGCGCCCCTAAGTAACTTTTTCTACACAAATAAATGTAGAAAATCAAAACACTCTGTAAGCAGAGTAATTAGAATTTCTTTTTTTCTTTATTGTCATTAAGTTCCTCACAATGAGACCATTAACTTCCCCAAAAGCATTGGAAATAGCAGGACCATTATATAGGTAACAATTAAAGAAAGTATGTGGTTCAAAGGTATTTATGTAACAATGATTTTCTTTAAGCCATTATAGAATTAAATATTAGTATTTGCTACTATACCATATTTTTAGCAAAACCAGTGAGTTGTAGAAACTCTGAACAATTTATTAGCATAAAATACACTGTATTATATATATTATTGGGAACTTTATTTATTTATTTATTTATTTTTTAAATTTTTTTTTTCAACGTTTATTCATCTTTGGGACAGAGAGAGACAGAGCATGAACGGGGGAGGGGCAGAGAGAGAGGGAGACACAGAATCGGAAACAGGCTCCAGGCTCTGAGCCATCAGCCCAGAGCCCAACGCGGGGCTCGAACTCACCGACCGCGAGATCGTGACCTGGCTGAAGTCGGACGCTTAACCGACTGCGCCACCCAGGCGCCCCATATTATTGGGAACTTTAAAGTCATTAGAGAGAAATGAAAATGAATTTCAACTATTTTCAAATACTATAGTTCTTTATAGTCAAAACAGATATAGATAGAATTCATAGTTTAGCTTTCAGGAATTCTTCTCATAGTAAACTTCAAGACTTTTGGAGTTATGACAGGGAGATTATTCAACTACAGAATAAGTTTCCTAACTTTATCTTTTTATACCTAACATATACTATTTAGTATTTGTTTTCTTTTTTAAAAATTAATTTTCAGGGGCACCTGGGTGACTTAGTCAGTAAAGCCTCAGACTTTAGCTCAGGGCATAACTTCATGGTTTCGTGGGTTTGAGCCCAGCATCGGGCTCTGTGCTGATGGCAGCAGGGCCTACTTGGGATTCTCTCTCTCTCCCTCTCTCTCTGCTCCTTCCCCACGTGTGCTCACAGGTGTTCTCTCTCTCTCTCTCTCTCTCTCAAAAAAATGAATAAACTTAAAAAAAAACTAAAAATTAATTTTCAGGAGCACTTGGCTGGCTCAGTCAGAAGAGCACACAACTCTTGACCTTGGGGTCACGACTTCAAGCTCTAGGTTAGGTTACTTAAAAAATTAAAAAAATAAATTAATTTTCAAATAGGTAATATATTTATACGGAAAGGAAAACAACAACAAAAAAATGCAACGAAGTCTCTTTTGCACCTGTTTCTCAGTCCAATGAATACATTTGACTACTCCTTTACTGTGAGTAACTACTGTTAGTTTCTTATGTTCCCCTCAAGAATTTATGAATGTATAAATGAATATAAACATATTTCTTCTTTGCAAGTACAATATTTTGCACATTGTTTTTTTTTCTACTTTGTGTATCTTGCATTTCCCAAAACTGTTTACAGAAAAGTTCATTCAATTCCTCCCCCCTCCCTGACAACTACAGTTGCATACAGTACATTCTATTGGATGAATGTACTATAATTAATGTAACTAGTCTCCTACAGATGGACTTTTAGGTTATTTCCAAACTTTTGTTGTTACAATGAATAATGTTGTACATGTGTTATTTCTACAGAAATCAATTCCCAAAAGTAATTTGCTGGTTCCAGAAGAGTGTAATTTTGGTGTTTTAATTTTGTTACTAAATTGCTCTCTGTAGGGGGTTATAATAACTTATACTCCAATCAGAAATGTATGAAAGGGCTTATTTTCTACAATTGTTTATGTTTCCAATGAAAATTTTAATTAACCCGAGAATCTGTAGTTGTGACATTGTCCAAAACCGAAACCATAAAGAGATCATTCTTCAACCCACTTCAAATGTCTAAAAAAGATCAGTGCTATAGATATGAATAATTTCAAATAAACCTCTTCTAAAATACGTAAGATTTCATAAGTACATATAGATTCATAAGTACATATGTGTTGTTGCTGTTGACAGAGAAGAACAAGGATCTGTATCTTTAAGATTGTCCTCCCTTATTGAGCCGGATTAGCTAGGAATCTTGTAACATAATGTTCTCAGCTAACACTCAGTTTTGGCTTGAGAATCTCACTTCAGCTTTGCTATAGTCGTTAGTAGCATTCCTGAAATTAGTTTTCAAAACTAAATTTTGTTGAGGCTGTTTATTGCTCCTATTACTCAGTGATTTAGCAACAGGTAACGTAACAGTATTTGGAATGTGGCAAGAAACCTTTACTACACTGGAGTTTTAAGTTAGAACAATGTTGACTTTCACAATGCAATCAGTCCCTTCCAATAATAATCTTATATGAAATAAGAAATTTCTTAATTAGAAATCATATTAGCACACGAAAGTTTAATTCAGTTGTGTCAAAGAAACTTGTAATGTCATCAATTGATACAATTATAACCTGTTATATTCTATCTATAAAAACCTTAAAAAGCAGGTCACTCTGCTTTACGTTATTAACATTAATAATGATGGAATAAGAATTTTAAAAGCAAACACTTATTAGTCAAAATATACTTTTGGATAAATTCACAAAATGCTCAAAAGCCCGTGAGCCAAGGTTTAGTTCACAAAGTGCCAGGAGTCCTACTAAAAAATGCATTCAAGTAGATTCTGGTGATTGAGGTGTTAATGGGCATACAAAACCAGGTGGTGAGTTTTTGTCTCTACCTAAAATGAATGGAATTATCTTCTCAGACCAAAACATTTCAGGCAAGGTAAGCTTTTTTATCTGAACTGACCAGATCTTTTTGGTTTCAGCTTTAGTTTGTATCTCCTATTTGCCTAAAGCAAGTCACAAGCATTCACATGACAGCCAAAAGTTCAAAGGTTCCCCTTAGAAAAAACTTCCTAATCTCTTTGTTTATTTTCTGGGCTTTGGTTTTGTTTTCTTGCTCCTTTTAGTTTAAGGGCTTCACACCATTTAAGATTTCATCTCTTTTTTTCATTAATAAAGGTTTAATGAAAATCTGTTGGACTCAGCCTTAAAGCTTAGCAAAACTGAAACAAAGAAAGTGGGATTCTTATCTTAGGGTTTTCCCCAATTCTGCAAAAATTAATCCCCTCAAATATTTTGCTGGTGTTTTTCCCTGAAAGAGGCACCTCCAAATTTTTTACCCGGCAGGAGACCTCCTAGGAATTCATTTTAAGAATCTGATAAAGGTTTTTTTTTTTTTTTTCTCTCCTCTTTTCTTTCTTTTGTTTGTATTTGAAAGGCTGGGTGGTAAAGCAAGATACCCATTTTTCTTGATCTGATAGAGAAAACTTTCCTCTAGTCTTCCGTGCTTCCAGTAATTAGGGAATAGAACTCTTTCTGATTTCTATTCCATTCTCTTTTTCAGTCTATTTTCTTGTTTGTCTAGAACAACTTCTGATTTCACATCTGCCAATTTACCCTTGCTCTCATTAAAACTTCAACTGAAAAACCTTTCTTTCAGAAAGTTTGACCTTACTTAGAGAGGCCTAGCTAAAATTCCTTCCATGCCTTAGTATTAATTAAAACCACGTTTCCCCTGGGTAGGTTCATTGTATAAAAATGATATAATAAAAGTGGATAAAAAGAAATACATTAAAAGCAGAAACAAAGGGAAGGGAGAACAGAACTGGGAGAAATGATTACTTGTTTTGCAGTCTTTAACTGTATGCTCATTGTGGATGGATACTCATGTAATAAATAACTAGCTTAGCTTTTATTTTCAAGTTCTCTTCTCAAATCTTTATTCAGATTCCTTTCTTCCAAAATTGACAGTACAGAGGGAACATCATACAGTTATTAAAACTAAGCAGAATGCATCCATCTGGCATGTCTTTCAGGAATCCAGCCCACTAAGTTTTGCTATGGGTTTGATGACTCAACCCACTAAGATGCAGCACAAGGAAGAATTTCCTCATTTTGCAGAACTGCCAAATCTCATTCATTGGAGCGAAGTCTCCTCATTTGGGGCTCATTTTGAGACAGTTGTTTATCTGTTTAAATATTTTTTAAAAATCTCCCTCAGCAGAGGGAGTTTGTCATGATTTTCTAAATAGCAAGTAAATATACTCCTCCTCCATTCCTCATGAAGCTTCAGATGTCTGGTCACTGCACCTAGTTTTCCTCCCCCCTCCCCCTTTTTTCCTTTTCTTTTCCTTTTTCCACCTCAGCTACATCTATTGACTTCACTTATTTTTTTAGAGGCACCAATTTATTTCCTTCCATTGAGGCATTTGTGTAATTTACCCCACTTGCAAAAAGTCCTTGCTTTATTTTTGAATCCTTCCTTGTAAAGCTGCTCATCTAGGCTCGTCTTCACTTAACCCCACTTTATTTTTAAATCCTAATAATTAACGTTTACTACAGGCACTATGCCAAGTACCCTCCAAGCATTTTCTGTCCGGAGGGAGGCACTTTTATTATCCTGTTTGACAGATGAGAAACAAAGGCAAGGGATTCAAGTAACTTGCACAAGGTCTGAGAGCTGCAAGTGAAGCTGAGCGTTATACACCATTCACTGGCTCCACAGGTAATGCACTTAAAGAAAAAAAATCTTTAATAAAAAGTTTTATTAGACACAAAGAGTATTTGTAAACTATTTACAAATTATAAAAGAAGCTCATATCTGCCCCACCTTGAGACAAGCTTTTCAGTTTTGTCCCCTTAAAAAAAATTCCTTTCCTATTTTTGAACCTCTTGCCATTTAACACGGCTCCTCGAGGCCCCTCTTCCCACTCCGCTCGGCAAACGTGTCTTTTATTATGACTCAGCCCAGCCCGCTCCTTGCCAAGCGGCTGACGCTCGCGGCGGAGGCGCCGGGGCCGCCGCTCGGGGGCGAGGGCTCGCGCCGCGGCTCGCGCGCTCTCCTCCCGCTTTACGGCTGCTGAAAACCCGGCCCGCGCTCGGCAGCCGTACCGCAGACGAGCCCGCGCCCGCGCCGCTCAGGTAAACGAAGTCTTTCTGTTTTCAAAGTTTTGCCAAAACCAGCTAGGCGCTCTGAGGCGGCGCGGTCTGGGCCGAGCCTTTCGGCCCTTTCTCCCGCCCAGACTGGCGCGGCTGTGGCGCTGGCCGCACCCCTGCGTGGGTCCCGGGACGCCGACCGGGCGTCAGGATCCGGGCGGAGGGGCGCCCGGGCGGCGGCAGGGCGGGGGCAACCCCGAGGGGCGGCGCGCGGGGCACCTGGCTCCGCCAGTCCCCCCGCCATTCGCTGGCTGAGGGAGCCCCCATCCCCGCCTCGAGGCCCCCGCCCACCTCTCGAAGCCGATTGTCTACGAGCGGAGCCTAGCAACTCCCGAGTGCCCTTTTCTGACACGTTCACACATGCACGCAAGCCGGCTGGGCTGTCCCACGCGACACCCTAGCGGGACGCAGGTAAAGACGAGCGGCGCTGCGGACCGGTGTTTTGGGGATGGCTCGCCCCGAGTGACGCCCCGCGTGTGGAATGCCGCTCCGGAGGACGCGCAGGACCTCTTTCTCGAGGAAGTTTATGAGAAAGTGTTGAAAGAGCAGCCTGTGATTAGCGCCTGCGCTGGCTTCTACCTTAGCGTCAGCCTTAGTACATGTTTGCCCTGCGGTCTCCTTCTTGCGTAGCTCCATCCTCTAGCCCCCCTGACCCCTTCGTTTTCCGAATTCTGTACTTTTCCCCCTTCCATCACCCCGTTTGTTGGGTGTCTCATCTTTTGGTGTCTGTGTTCTTTTGTTCCTCACTGTTAGAATAACAGGCACACGTACAGTATCATTTACTTTTCTATCCTCCCTTTGCTTCCTGTGACTTGTGCATCCTGAGAGGAGTAATAGATCCTGGACCTGCGCGTGAATGTCCTACTGCCTCACTTAGACATAACAGAAGACGTGGGTTTGTTAGAAACCGACCGTAGAAACCTAGATAGCGGTGCTACTTGTTGATGGACTACATCTTGACAACTATAAGCAGTTATGTCACAGGTTTCTGTGGTATTCACTCCATTGAGTTCAATCCAGTAACAGTTCTTTGAATGCCGGTCATGGATACTGGATGACGGGTTAAGAGAGAAACAAGATTCAGTTCTTGTCCTGCAGAGACTCCATATCCAGGAGAAGGGACCATGGTGAACACTGCAAAAGTGATACAAAGTGCTCTGGGTGAATGGTCAAAAAGGATTAAGGAAAGGATTGGGTTTTATGTTGGAGTGGGATTTTCTCCATTTCTTTAAAATCCCTTAAGAATTCTCAATAGGAAGAGGATATCTTTAACAGTAGTTTCAATTGGCAGTAATCTCTGATTTCAAGATTTCTGAGAAATAAGAAAGTAACTCCTCTTCACAAGAGTGATCTAATATATTCCTGGTACCATACAAAGAGTATTATGGACTTTTATTATAGGACTAACAAGGATGAAATGATCAATTTGTTACTTGCTTACAAAAGCATTATCAGATTTACATAGAGACATGAATACTTATTCATTTAGTCAACAAATATTTATCGAGTGCCCGATGTGTGCCAAGCATTGTTTTTGGCGCTGCAATAAAGCACTGCTTTCTTGGAATATACATTCTAGTATATTGCCTTCTTGGAATATACATTCTAGTGGAGGGAGACCGTATATACAATACATAGAAAAATATGTGATGGTACTATAGTAAGTGCCGTGGGGAAAGCGTGTGTGTGTGTGTTTAGTAGTTTAAAAAAGGATTGTAAGGGAAGACCTTCAGAGAAGGTGACCTTTCATTAGACTTGGAGTAGTTGAAGGAGTCAGCCATGTGATATTTGGGGCAAGAGCTTTCTAGGTCTACAGAACAAAATGGTGTGTTCAGAGATCCACAAAGAAGCCAGTGTGGGTTCAGTAGAGTGGAGGAAGGAGGGAAATAGGCTATATGGTCTTAAATGAAAGAGAGACTAGATTGTACTAATGGTCTAGTAAGCTATTGTAATGACTCTAGATTTTACTTGAAATGATATGGGAAGCCTTTGGAGTGTTTTCATCAGAACTAACAACTATTTAACACCATTACTGTGGCATAATGAGAACAGATTGAAAGAAGGCAAGGGGAGAAGCGGGGGGGGGGGGCAGTTAAGCTATTATAATAATCCATGTGACAGATGATAGTAGGTTAGACCAGGATGGTAACAGTGGAGGTGGTGAAAAGTTCAGATTCTGGATGTATTTTGATGGTACAATGCACAGGATTTGCTGACAGATTGGGTATGGAGTGTGAAAGCAAAAGAAATTTAGGAGAACTTAATTGCCTAAGCAACTGAAAATATAGAATTTCCATTTACTGAGATGGGAATAGAGCAGGAGAACGATATGGTAAGGATTAAGAATTTGGGTTTGAACGTGTTAAGGGTTGGATGCATGTTAAATATCCAAGTGGGGATGTCAAGCAGGCAGTCTGAAGGCCAGGCTAATGATAATTTATGATTCTTCAGCATATAACTGATTTTAAAAGTGAAGAGATTGGATACATTCATAAAAAAATGTGTGAGCTTAGAAAACTGAGGAGGACCAAGGACAGCATTGGGGCACTCACACATTATGAGTTGAGAAGGAATGATCAAAGGATTCTAAAAACTAGCTGCATACTTGGTAATAGGAAGAGCTGGAGAGTGTGGGCTCCTGGAAGCCAAATGAAGGAAGTGTTTGAAGAATTAGGGAGGGGACTGGTCACCTGTTTTAAAGATGAAGATTGACAATTGACTTAGCAAAGGAAATCATTGGTGATTTGATGATAGTTTCCATGGAGTGGTGGATGGTGAAAGCTAGTTTGGAACGTGATAGAGAAGAGAAAATTGAAGAGCATGATGGTATGCATCAAAAATCTTTGAAGATTTTTATTGAAAAGATAGGGAGAGAAATGGAGGATTTGTTGGAGGGCTGTATGATATAAAAAGAGTTTTAATGATGTGTGAAACAATGGTATGTTGTTATGCTAATGAGAAAGAGCCCAAAGACCTGGGAAATTGATGATGCAAGGAGAGAGAGGGATTGTTCTTATGTTGGAGAGGATGCAACAGTCGAGAGGTTATCTATTAGTAGGATGGACTATTTATCTATAGTAATAAGTGGAGGAGAACTGTGGACACAGATGCAGGTGGGAATGTGTGTGGATGTCCTCTTTGGATCTCTTCTCTTTTGTCATTGTGGTGAGTGGCAGTTGTGGTACATTAGAAATTTGTAGGAAATATTATCTTTTTTCCTCTTGGTTCATGGTATATTTGATGAGCACATACTTTAAGATTGTGAAAATTTCTTGAAGCAAAGAAATACGTGTTTGTTGAGGAAAGAAGAGGGAATTTCAGCCTTGGGTTCTGCTCGGGAGAAGACTTGGAAAGTAAGTTGAGATTCTAGAATAAAATTTAGCTACACATGAAAGAAGAAATAAGGTAAGCAAGATCATATCATGAAATCTGGGAAAGGCTACGATGAGGAAGGTAAAAACATTGAATTTTAGCTCTAGTGCCATTAGATAACTACAGTAAAGTTCTAAGAATATTATCATCACATCAAACAGATGGTTTAGTTTTTGAGTACCAAATGGAATCTGATGGAGAGCAGTGTTGCTGGTGGTGAATCCACTTATGGATAGGTGGTATCAGACCTAGAAAGAGATGTTAGCTAGAAGTAGACTTCAGGTTAGATTTTGAAATGATATAAATGAGGGGCGCCTGGGTGGCCTAGTCGGTTAAGCATCCGACTTCAGCTCAGGTCATGATCTCTCTGTGCTGACAGCTCAGAGCCTGGAGCCTGCTTCAGATTCAGTGTCTACCTCTCTCTCTCTGCACCTCCCCTGCTCACACTATCTCTCAAAAATAAATAAATGTTAAAAAAAAAAGAAAAAAAAAGAAAATGATATAAATGAGATATAAATGAGACTGGATTGGCAACAATTGGGTATAGGGAAAGATAGCATGTTGACAACCTTGCTTATGGATATTGAGCAGTTTGACAAGTTGGAGAGGATTGTTGGAATTGGAAATAGTATCTGTTTGAGATGACTCTCCTTTAGTTATTTAGGGACCATTTGTTTATTGAATTCTAATTATAAAATAGGATTCTGTATGAGGCAGGAGACAGTGATACCAAGATGCAAATGACATAATCCCTGCCTTCAAATTGCCATATCTACTAGAGACAAAAGCAAAAGAATGTACATTAATATTCTGAGAGACTTGCTAAATGTTTGAAGTTTAAAAAAATTTTATTATGGAAATTATCAGACACTCAAAAGTAGGGAGAATAGCATAATGAACCCCAGTGAATTTATCACCCTTTAAAATCTGTCAATTTTCTGGGGTGCCTGGGTGGCTCAGTCGGTTAAGTGTCAGACTTCGGCTCGGGTCATGATCTCGCGGTCCATGAGTTCAAGCCCCGCATCGGGCTCTGTGCTGACGGCTCAGAGCCTGAGGCTGTTTCAGATTCTGTGTCTCCCTCTCTCTCTGCCCCTCCCCCACTCATGCTCTGTCTCTGAGAAATGAATAAGCTTTAAAAAAAATTAAAATCAATTTTCTGTTGATCTTGTTGTGGGAGGGTAGAAAATGGAGAGATTGCTTCTGTTTGTAGATAATAGGAAGACTTCATGGAGCCTCTCCTATATGATAGGTAAAAAGACAGTTGAACTGAATTTTAGTTGGTTCTAGTTCTGTACCTGCCAATGACTTGCTGGGCAAATTTCTGTTACTCATTTGATCTCTCTATTCTTCACTTTTTGTAAAGTGTGTCTATATCAGGGGGCTGTAAACTCCAGTCTGTCACCTGTTTTTGTAAGTAAAGTTTTTTGGAACATAACTATATCCATCAGTTTATTGTCTGTATCTATTATAGATCATAGTATCTGCATTTGTCATAGACTGTAGTGTTGGGTAGTTGAGACAGAGATGGTGTAGCTGGAGAAGGCTAAAATATTTATTCTGGTCCTTTACATAATGTTTGCCAAACTGTATTCTACGTGGTCTCTGAGATTCCTTTGGCTCCAATATGTTAATCTATTAGGCCACCAGAAATTAGCAATAATTGCTAATATTTTTTTAAGCATTTACTAAGAGCTAGCACTGTTGTTTTGGTTTGTATGTACTAACACATTTAATTTTCACCAAAACCCCATTAGACAGGTCTTATTAGTTCAAAAATGAAACTGAAGCATGGATGGGTGAGTAACTTACCCAAGATTACATAGTAGTAAGTAGTGGAACAAGCCGTTCTGTTACAGCATCCTTATCCTAAGCTATATTGCTGCATTCTTTTTAGATACATAGGAAAAATATATATGAAAAGAATTTTAGCCAGAGAATGAAAATTAATTGATAAATCAATGATTTGTACTTAGGTAGTCCTATATTGTGATTATATGTAAAGTCTTTAAGATGCTGACTAATCCTGAATGTACATTACAGTTGAACAGGTATGAAATCTAAATATGCCTGGGTAGAATATTCTAGTATGTCATTATTTTATTTTCTCATGAGGGCTTAGTGAATTTTTGAAAGAACACTTTCCTTTAAAAAGTAAGTAAATATAAAATATAACAATAGGAGCCCATTATTGTTTCATCTGACAGTACCTAACCAGTTTTTAGGAGTCTGTGCCTTTAGTATATAACATGATTGTTTGGGCAAAAAATTATCTAATTATTTTTTACCAGTCTGTCCCTGGATAGCTTTTGTGTCCATGTCTTCTTTGGCCTTCAGGTTTTGTTTTGTTTTGTTTTACTGAAAAATGAACAGGTAGCTCAAGATCATTTTAGTCCTTTTTACAGCTGAAAAAATAAGGTGGTATAATTTTTTTACATGGTACATTTAGAGAAATAGATAAGATAGCAACATGGAAGAACTAGGTTTGTTAAGCCAAAAATTTAAGGTCTCACATGTGTAAACATGTATACAGATATGAATACACATAAATATAAGTATGCACATATAGCTAAAAAATCAATGTGATTTTTAAAAATGTGATTTATAGTCATATTTGGTATATAGGCAGGTAAGTATCTGTCCTATGTTTGTCTATTTTTGTATTTGTATGAAGGAATGGATAATTTCTCCCCCTGAGCCAAAAGCATATAGTTACATAGAAAGTGAGTCTTGGTGAATTCCTTGACCTCTGTGATCTGGCATATTGTCTCATGTTTTCTTTTGCAAAATTTGATTCATTGCTCAATTTTTTTGCCATTTAAAAGCAAACGGTATGCTTGAAATCAGGGTTGTCTGTTTTGCACTGTTGCATAGGATATTGGATGTCAGACAAAATTGTAATTTAATTGTTTTGACATTTTGATCTGAGCGGTTCAGATAAGAAAGGTGATTTGTCTTCATAGAAACCTAGTATTTTGAGTTCAGCATGATTTTCCCTATTTGTTTGTAAGTGTGGTTTCAAAGTATAAATAGTTAAGTTTTAATAATGGAATTTATGCTCTCAGTATTAATTACCACAGTGTGGTTTGTTTAGGAATATATTATGGATATTTTATTTTTAGATGTTCAGTTGTGAAAAATTTTAGAAGAGCTATGAATCCTTTAAAAACAGATAATGAAAAGTCTATATTTTTGACTTTTCCATTGTATATAGTACCATCGATGAATGTTTTCTACATTAGAGATGGCTTTTTGCTTTTTTACAACGTTAGTATATAAAATTATTCATTAACTTCTTCAGTTTTAGGACTTTATTTATTACATTGGTCCAGCCTTATTTATTGGTAAATTTATAACTCTGTATGAGCTGTGCTGTCATATTCCTGTGCATTGCATTCAGTTATCATTGGTGATAAAATAACCTCAAATAATGCATTCTTAAATGTACTTTGGATCTGTTTATTTTTTTACAATTAGAAACTGGAGAAAGAACACAGTAGAAACACTTTTAAACAGATCATACTCTGTATGTAAGTAGTAGTTTATTTTTTTGTTTGTTTTGTTTTAATTTTCAATTTAACACATTACTCAGTGATTTAACAACTTTTTGGGTATCTCCTGGTTTTAAGAAGCACTTACAGCTTAGCTCCCAGAGGGGACCATTCAGTTTTTGTTTGTTTGTTTTACCAAACCAGAAACATTATTTCCTGCTAGACTTCAGAACTCTTAGAGTGTGTTCAAACCAAAGTAAATACCTTCTGGTGTATTGTATCACTTTTTTGAAATGCTGGTCATAGAAGTCAGCTTGAGATTTTTAATTACGTTGAGGTGATAAAAGCTTCCTTTATCTGACCTTCTCAAGTGATGTGAATCTGATTGGGAACGACTAAATGAGCCTTGTAGTTTTGGACCTTTTCTCTAAATTTAATTTTGCTAAATTGCCAGAAAACTTTAAAATAAGAACCAGGTATTTTTAAGCTACTTATGCAGGAAGCCTACTCTTACATATGTTTGTGAAAATGCCTCAGGCTTTACTCCTTCTTGTTGAAGTGAGACGGTGTATAGATGATGTTTCCTTGGGGAGGCTCTGTGTACAGGAGGCAGGTACATGGTTCCTAGGATAAGGCCTTTTGGAAGTCATAGCTGAAATGATAGATTGCTAGCAGTTATTCCTCTTCTAAGAATTTTCCTGAAGTTAGCTTAGTCAACAAGGATCTAATGGCTATTTCAGAATAGGCCAGCAAAACAGTTTGTGAATCACCACCTTGTAAGTGGAAAATAAAATGATGATTCTCCAGTTGGGGTACTCTGAGTTATGTTGGAGGGTTCCAAGCTACAGATAAACTTGTCCATCTTCTGTGAATGCCAGATTTACTAACGTTTTTTTTTTTTTATTTTTTGGAGAAAGTGGTGTTAACCTTAAAAATAAAATAGCCAGTTATTTTATCAGCAAAATGAATTTATTTGGGAATAACAGAGGAATTACAATTTGGGACACACAAGCGATGGCAAACCATAGACAAACCATAGTTACTTGATAGAGAAAATGGAGGATGTTGGGGAGGGAATGCTTTGAACAAAAGTCTGTTGGAGGAAAGTGAGAGTTCAGGGTGCTGATTGTTTTCTCATTGGCTGAGTTGTGGCAGGTTGTCGTTGGCTAGGCTGTTGCTGGGCAAGGTGGAAATCTTCTTTCTTCCTGCTGGGGTAGTAAAGTGAACTTCTTTCTGCCCAGGAATGTGAAGTAAGCTTTGATGGCAAGATTTGCATGAGAGCTTTCTCTTCAGGGCTCCCTGACTCCATTTGAAATGAAGTTTCCCTTTATTAATTTTCTGGTAAAAAAATAATTCTGGTAAATAATTTAACTGGTAAATTAAATGTTTAAAAACATAAATGAATGTGAAAATGACATCAGTGTAAAATACATGCATTTTAAAATAAAATTCAAGATTTTGAAAGAATTTCTTGTTTATAGTAGATCTGTAGGATATATTTTCAGACCACGGAAAGGGATATAGGTTGACATACAGATAGATAATTTGGTTGTTATATTCACATCATGCTTAGTCCCATTAAGCTTATTATATACTGTCAAATATTCAGATTATTGCCATTATATACCTGCTTTTGTTATTTGCTTTCCTGGTGTTTACCCACATTGATATCTTAGATTTGCAGGAATAATGTTCCTTCTTACTCTTTCTACTTTTCTCCTATACTCCTGGCAGTGAGATCTTATGATTTCTGTGAGATGCATTAAACTGTAGATAAATAGGAACATGCAAAGATAGTACAGAGTGGTCCTGTGTTCTCTTCATGGTTTCCCCTATTGATAACATCTTACGTGTATTAAAACGAGTACAGTTAAAACCAGGAAATAGATTTTGGTAAAACATGTGTCTAGTTTTTTAAAAATTGTATTTATTTGTTTGTTTGTTTGAAGAGAGAGTGAGCAAGTGAGCAGGGGAGAGAGGCAGGGGGAGAGGGAGAGGAAATCTTAAGCAGGCTCCACAGTCATGGAATCTGGTGCAGGGGTTGATCTCACAACCCTTAGATCATGACTGAGCCAAAATCAAGAGTTGGATGCTCAATTGACTGAACTACCCAGGTGCCCCAATATGTGTGTATAATTTTATGTCATTTTATCTCAAGTGTAGATTCATGCAGTTTACCACCATAATCAAATTATTCATCACCACAAAGATCCCTCTTAGAGCATGCTGCAAAAATAGATACTAAAAGAATCAGAGATATTTAACTTAGTTAAGGAATTACTCACTTCTTTCTTTCTAATTTTTAAGATATTTTTATGTACATGGTAGATCATTTCATATTTGGGGCCATGTAAGAGAAAGATGAAATATTATCATGCTTCAGGAGAGCTTTAAATAGCTAAAATAGTCACAAAGATAGAGATAAAATCATTTGTGAAAGTTTTTTAAGGCTCAATCTCAAGTTTGTCTTCTAAAACTTGTGTTTTGGAAGGTTAGACATTCATATGCCTGAAGATGGGGATGAGGTGATACCCTGTGATGCCAGCCTATCTTTATGACAAATCCTTATTTGTGTACTGGAATTGCCCAGACAAAACTTCAAAGTGAAAATAGGGGAATACATAGAAACAGGGTCTTCTTGAAGGTCTTAAGTGCCGAACCAGCCTTGTATTTTCCTGTGGAACCCAGAGTTGGAGGAAAATAACATTTTAGCATTATCAAAAGCACTATTAAGTGACATTGTGCCACATTTGATTTTTACAGGTGTTAATGTTTACAACTACCGTATCAAGTTATTCACTTACTTTGTTTAACCAACATCCTGTGAGGATAATTACTCTTATCACTAGGGTCTCACAAATTCTTCAGAAGTATTTCCAGGAAGTCATGATCTGGGATTTTAGTGTCACATATTATTATATGAATGATATAAATGTACTGTTGAAGTACAGTTTATATATATCTTAATAACTTTAAAAATATTTTTAGCTTCATTTTTTGACAGTTTGTGCTTTTCAGTATATGAAACAAGCTATCTTCTGTCTGGTTTCAGATAGTAAATTAGAAACTTTTTGGAGTTTTGGAGATACTATTGAAATTTTGTACTGTCATAGTAGTAGCTGCTTTTTCATTAGTTCTTCCCCATTCTTTTTATCAGAATAATGAAAAGAATTCCTGTTTCTCTTCTCTGTTTTTGCTCTGGTATCTGAATGTATGTCATAATATTGTTATTGTAGTGATATTTAAACAATAGTTCAGGTTACTGTCATCTTCATTATGTTCTTTATCCATTTTCCAATGTTAAAACATAAACATAAATAAACATATATACTCATATATATATATTTTTATACTTCCTTTACTAATTTTGAGTTGGGTACATAGGGCAAGACAGACAGTGAGCATGGTCATCTTTCTAATATATTTTACTGTGTTCCACCAGTTGAAATGATGTAATTTTCCCTTAAATCTTTAATTTCACTCAGAATGAAAAAAGAAAAACCTATTTTATTCGTTATTAAATGTTGAAAATTTCTTAAGTTAGTAAAAAAACCCCTGATACTATGTATGTATGGAAAGAAAAGGTCGCTTGGTTTTTATCTTTACCGAGGATGACAGGGTATGTTGCCATCTGTCTCTAACCTCTGTATCAACCTCAATTTGGGAATGTTGGTGTGGATTCTGCTAGTACTGAGGGATTAATTTATTGTCAATATTAGAGATAGTGACATTGGTGAGATTCATGTAACTCATCATCACCGGTTCTTTCCTTGAATGGAAAAATTGCTCTTGACTTCATTGTAGCCTGGTATATATCTATAAAAAAGCAGCTGTTCTTTGTTCAGTATCAAATATAAAAATCTAATTGTGTGATTTTTTTTTTTTTTTTAATTTTTTTTTTCAACATTTATTTATTTTTGGGACAGAGAGAGAGCATGAACAGGGGAGGGGCAGAGAGAGGGAGACACAGAATCGGAAACAGGCTCCAGGCTCTGAGCCATCAGCCCAGAGCCCGACGCGGGGCTCGAACTCACGGACCGCGAGATCGTGACCTGGCTGAAGTCCGACGCTCAACCGACTGCGCCACCCAGGCGCCCCTAATTGTGTGATTTTTCATATCAGTCATTTCAATTCTAAAGCAAGCAGAAAGCTACATAATAGAGGCTTGATGTGTTTGTATTATAATCTAGATATTTTCTTAGTATTTATCCAATTTGAACTCCTCTAAGCATTTTTATGATACAAAAAGCATAATGTATTCAGGACAAAGTAGTTACAAAACCTATAAATTAATGTTTGATAAAGAAGGACTGCCATTATACTAGTCTCTGTGTCTGATTAAAGAATTGCTGTTTCTCATGTCTTCCTTTTGGTTTACATATTTTTGGGGGGTAGCAAAAAATAAATCTTTACCCATTTTTACAATACATATTTTATCTCCATAACTATTCCTTCACTTTAATATAGAAACAAAAATAGCATTGAAACCAATAAAACATTGTTCATTAGTGCAGTGCTAAGGATAATGGAAGAAGAGTCTTGTCAGTTTGATACCTGTATTTCAGTAGCTCGCTTTTTTATACAGTTAATGCACCCTTCTAGGACATCTGCCTTGTCTTTCTCTTATACCTCATTTCCTCCTGAACCCACTTATTATATGTATGACCACCTTTCAGAATTTTAATTTCTTTATTTATAAAGTGATACTAATAGTCCACTGGACAATGTTCATTGTAAAAATAAAGATGGCAAGAGGGGAAAACTACATTATCCTTACATACATGAATATCTTTGGAGTTAGTTGAGTTTGGGTTTAATTCCTATTTTCCGCCTCCATATTCTACTACTCTGTGATACTTGGCAACTTGGTTGGCTTCTCTAAAATGGGAGTGATTTTATCTACCTCAGAAGGTTTTTTTGAATTAAATCTGATAATAATGTATGTGAAGCACCTAGTACCTTGCCTGGTACCTAATGCTTCATGTTTGTTCTCCTTTTTTCCTCTTTCCCTTTTCTCCATTTTCTCATCCTCCAGCAGTCTTGGGGAAGAGGATCTGGTGAGATCAGATATGGTCTAGATTGAAACCGTTTTCTGTATTCTTTGCCAAGCCCCAAGGAAGGGGCTTTCTTTCTCAAAGAAAAGTCTTTATTGAGGTTAGTGAGGGGGCTTTCTGTGGGTGAAAGACTGGGGAGATTCTACAAGTCACCTTCTATCAACAGCTGTCTGATATCCAGTTGTCTAATTCTGTCACTCCTCTGGTTAAAAGTCTCTGACATCTCTTCACTGCCCTTGGATGAAACTAAGCCCAAGGAACAAAGCCCATTGTAATCTGGCCTCCATTACAGATTCCACTTTCATCCCTGTCCCTTATCCTAAACATAGTTTTTGATTTTAATTCCTCTACCCCCACCCCATTCTTACACATGTGTGGGGAAAACAGGGCATTCTGGCCTGAAGATGTTGAAGGAAGGGGCGTGTCCAGTGAATTTAGGGGATGTGTTAGCATTGTTTTGTGCCCACTTGTGTTTTGTGTGGATACTTTGCCTGGAATGCTTTTCTCCTTTCTCTAAATGATAGATGCCTATAAATCCAGCAATAGCCAGTTGAAATATCTTTTGGGAAATGGCTCTACCTCCATCCCCAGAGCCAGTCACGTTCCCTCCACTGTGGTCCTATGACCTTTTGTATATATGGCTGCCTTTATTAAAACAGTTTTTAGTGCATCTTCCTTTTACCCTGATGTTCTATTTACCACATGGGCAGAAATGATGTCTTTTAATCTTTGCCTCCTTATTACAGTGCACAGAGTGTGCTTACTAAACTTATTAAATGAGTTTATCTTCATAACAAAAGCTAAGTGCTCTATAATGTGCTATAGCACACATAGCAGGCCAAACCAGAGCTTCTACTGCATTCTACCCCCCTACTCCCTATGTGAAGATACTGTACTTCCACAAGTAGATTATAATCTCGTGCGTGTACTCTATACTTAGCCTTGCCAAGCACACAGAGGATCCCTAAGGCTAACATCAGATAGGGTTGGTGGTTGAAAATACAACTTCATCTTGTTATTTCACTGCCTTTTGCTGCTTAAGCAAAGTTGGTATATTGAAAGGAAAAGATAGATTTATTGATAGGAAATGAAAGTTTCCTTTGCAGGAAGGTGTCTGAGAATAGCCAGTAGGACCAGGTTTTGCCCCTTGGCAAGCTTACAAAGGAGAATAACACACGTGTGTGTGTGTGTGCGTGCGCATGTGTGTGTGCATGTGCGTGCGTGTGTGTGTGTGTGTGTGTGTGTGTGTGTATGTGTGTTGGAGGGATGGGTGAGTGGGAAAGCAGGAGTGAGAGGGCAGGAATGAGAAAGATGAAAAATCCTAGCGTCATACAAGGGAAGTCTGTTTCTAAGTAGTTCTCAAAGACACTTAGAATATAAGAACTTTGTGATTAAGAAGCAGGAAGCTTGAGAGTATAAAAGATGTTCAAGGTAGAGCTAACAGGAATGAGTGAGAGTCAATAACAGAGTTGGAGTTGAAATGATAGATGGGTCACATGTGGGTGTCAGGAATGCCATCTCCTGAGCCCATGTTCACCTTTTGGGACACTTACTGTCACCAAGTTATACTACAAAGTAGGGAGTCATGGGGAAAAGTAGAGATATGGAAAGATTAAATCATTTTGGCCATTTTTTTTCCCCAAAATGAATCCTGGGATATATGACCTGAAACATGGTTTATGAACAGGTCTAGGAAATCATGGATTTTTATAATGATAATACAGAAGTGAAAACCATTTGCACCTAGAATTAGTTCAGTTCAGCTAAACTCAGTAAACATCGAGAGCTATTCTTTGCTGAGAAAAACGAAGAAGAATATTCTGATTTGCCCTTCACAGAGCTTGTGTTGTAATTGGAGGAGTGAGAAAATCATTTCTAAAAGGTAAAATAGTGTTTCGTCTTATTTTTTTAAAATTCACAAAACTATGGTTTTATCTGAAATACTGATTTTATTACATAGTTTGGAGAGATGATGGTTTGATGTTGATATTATTAGATAGCAGTACTTATAACATTTTTAGGATTTTCTTTTTCAAAAGTTTATTATGCTTAGTCTGTTTTCAGCCACATTTTGTTTCTTCTGTTGATATTGAACATGTGAATGTGGAAATTGAGATTGGTAAACTTGAAAAAAGTATATTTTTAGAACATCAACTTTTGTTATAACAGCCTTATTTTATGTATCATTCATTAAAAACCACATTACATCCTTCTTTGAAATATATAATTATATGAGACTAATAAACACAAATGTTGGGAGATAAAAATCAACACTTGGGGCGCCTGGCTGACTCAGTTAAGTGTCTGACTCTTGATTTCAGGGTCATGTGTTCAAGTTCCCAGGTTGGACTCTTTGCCCAGCATGGAACCTACTTAAAAAAATCAATACTAGTTTTATATTTGTTTTATTCTCTAGAGAAGATTATACTTATATTGTTAGAGTATAAGTTACTGTAAGTGATCTTCTAGTTTAGCCCCTTTCATTTTATAAAGACGTATTAAATGATCTGCTCAGACTCACACAAGTTTGATTCAAATGAGACCAAGTTGGGACTAGAAATTGGTGTTCTGGCTTAGAGTCCAGGTCTCTGCTGCTGTCCAAATCCATGTATTAGTGTTAAAAAAAAATTTAAAAAACCTTTATTATAAGTAATGGCCTTCCCATTTTTTTCATTCGAATGTGCAGATACACTGAATGTACTTTCATTCATTATTTTGCATTATTCTTGTAGAGCTACTGAACTACTCAGGATTGATCCTAATTGATCTTTTCAAGTCTCTGTTATGTTTTTGGGGACTCTAAAGATCAGAGTAACAAGTCAGCATTCTTCCAGGGCAGAGGGAAACCTGAGGGAAGGGGTAAGAGAGTGGGGCAGGGGTTGGAGGGAAGGTGGATAGTCCAGAGAAATGGTTCCTAAGGTTTTTAGGGAATTCCCACTGTTCTTTGACAAAATGAGAAATTATATAAGAATTATGCAGTAAGTTTTTCCACCGTTTTTTTATTTTGTAACTGTATCCTACTCTTAGGAGTAATAATATTGACAAAAAGTTGGTAACTCTGTATTAATACTCTCATATTATTTTGTTTGGCTTTTTAAAAAACTTTATGGGGGGTGCGCCTGGGTGGCTCAGTCAGCTGAGCGTCCGACTTCGGCTCAGGTCATGATCTCACAGTCTGTGAGTTCGAACCCCGCATCGGGCTCTGTGCTGACAGCTTGGAGCCTGGAGCCTGCTTCAGATTCTGTGTCTCCCTCTCTCTCTGCCTCTCCCCTGCTCGTGCTCTCTGTCTCAAAAATAAATAAAAACATTAAAAAAATTAACAAAACAAAACAAAATACTTTATGGGTCCATGAAGCCCAAAAGATATAGGAGACACTCATCCAGAATCTGTAGTACTGTTTGGGGGAGAAAAGGCCCAGGTGAGAACTGGATGATATGAAGGATGGATACCTATGATGAGAGAGATGCTAAGAGACCAGTGTGTTTTAAAATGGATGATAGGTCAAGTTTGAGGATAGTGGGGGAAGAGGGGAAAATGAAAATGAAGGCTATTTCTTTAGTTGGCTTTCTCAGTGTCAGTGTTAAATGAGGTTTGCATGCGAAGAACATGTAGCGGATAGTGAATTGGAAGAATGCTTATTTGGAATTCTTGGTGTCTGCTGGATTCATTCTGTAATGCTAGCCCAGTTATAGAATCACTGAGTGCTTCACCCTCAAAATGGGAATTAAAGATGCTGACTTTTAAAGCACTGTAGGATCCTCAAATGAAGTGTACCATTGTAAGCTTCAAAGATAGTTTCTTCACTTAGATACAGTCTTTGAAATGATATTCAACTGAAGCTTTACAAAGTGGCATTAGACTTCCTAATGACAGCAATCTTGCCTTTTGTTCATGTTTTCAAAACCCACCTGCATGTTATATTGTACGTGCTCTGTAATTATGAAGTGATGTGAAAAATTACTTAATTTTTTGGAAAGTTGCCTTAACATGTTAATGGGACACTGACAACATTACTAAGATTAAAAATGCAAACTGCTTTACAGAGATCTCTTATAGGAGCATAAATGCATGCTGCTAAAGCAAAATGAGAAAGCAAAAAAATACCCCAACCAAACAAAAAAACCAACAACCCACAAAAAACACCAAACAATCCTTCTCCTCCACCAATAACAACTATAAATAATCCCCAATAGGTAAAGGGATATATTAGAGTATATTAAGAGTCATGTCATCTGGAATCAACATATAGAATAAAGCATACTCAGAACTATTTCTGTTTTTTTTTTTTTTTTTCCTTTTTTGTATCATATAAGCCCTAACTCTGTTTTCTTCTTGGATCAAGAAGAGAAAGAATTCAAAGATCAGTGTGTTTGGTTAGCTTTTATGTTCATGTATAAAAACTGTGAGATAAATGGAAACATTTAGTATTTATTCCTGCTTGAAGTTTGAATAGAAAGATCTCAGTGATCTAGATAATATATTTAAGACTTGTTTACTTATTGTGTAATTTTCTGAAAGCAAAGTACAGTTGACTCTGGACAACATGGGTTTGAATTGCACAGGTCCATTTATGCACATATTTTTTTTTAATACTACAGTGAATGTATTTTCTTATTATTAATGACATTTTTTGCTTTAGCTATCTTTATTTTAAGAATATAGCATATAATACATATAACATACATATAACATACAAATATGTGTTATTCAACGGTTTTATGGTATAGGTTAGGCTTCTGGTCAACAGTAGTAGTTGTTTTAGTAGTTGTTTTTGGAGAGTCAAAGGTTATATGTAGATTTTCAAGATATTCGGCCATGCAGGGGTCAGTACCCCTAACTCCTTCATGTTGTTCAAGGGTCAACTATAAAACTGTTTAAAAAGAGTGTTTCTCTGATTTATTACATTGATTTCAAATTGACTTTCAGAGACTGTTTTTGAAAATAAAAATTCTATGTATATAAATATTTTTTCTAATGATTTCTAATGATGAAAATAATACAGAGTTATTGTAGAAAATTCTGAAAGCCTGGAAATATATATATATAAAGAAATAGAAAAAAAATCACCTGTTAGTTACTACCCAGAGATACTTTCTTAAAAATCTCAGCATTTTTTTCTTCTGATTTTTTTCTATTTTATTTTTTCTTTATATTTTTGAGATCATACCAGAAATTTTTTAACATTTTGCTTTTTCAACACAATATATATTATATAGAGGGAGTATATTATAATATATAGAGATTATATTATATAGCCATAGTATTCCAAATATTATTTTAAACCTTATAAATATAATTATTGATTACCCGATGATACATTATCTGGCTTGGCCATAGTAAATCTATATCTCTGTTGTTCGACATTTGAGTTGTTTGTATAAATATTAAATCTTTAAATTAATGCAATTTTTTTTTGAGGCTTTCATCTTGAATTGGGTAAGCTTATTGATAAAACTCTTCTTAAGATTAGATATTTCTTTCCTTCTTTCATTCCCCCCCAGTTACATGCTAGCTAATTCCTGGGATTTTTTCCTCCCTGTTCTTTATAATCTGAAAAACTCCCTGTTTTTTGCTACTGGTATGACAGCTTCAGTTTAGCTGTGATTGATGTATTGTGATTGTTCGTAAGTAAAGTTATATATGCTCCTTTAAGGTACCATGAACCTTAATAGGAGGTCCTTATGCAGTGTGAGAGCTATAAATATACTTTGAGAGAATGTATACAAAGATGCTTAATAGAATATAAGGAATGAAGTACTACTTATTCACCGTACAGTTTAAATTTTTTTCTAGTATGAAGCATTTTACCTCAGTTGTATGTAAAATGAAGTGTTTTACACCAATATTAATACTGATGGCTGCATGAATTAAGTATTGATTTTTTATGTATAATTTACTTTTTATTGATTTCAAGAGTACAACAACAGTTTGTCAGTACTATATTATAAATATTCTGTTGGCTGTAAGGGGCATATCTGAGTTTAATAGTTATATTCTTTTCAATAAAATTTGTCATTTTGTAGGAAGAGATAGATAGTATTATGGACAAGATTATTGAACAAAATGCTTGGTCTTTAGATTCCTTGATAAGGCTGTGTGGCTTTTTCCCTAGTTTAAGATCTTTTCATTCATATTGGAAAAAAAAATACTACCACTCTTTGCAAAAGTGCATTTCTATTCAAAATAATGTAAGTTTCCTTGGGAAACTTTCCTCAACATTCCTTTCCTCAGACTTGATTGTAATTTATTTTAAAAATAAGCTTGTGAAATGAAATTTGATTAAATGTTGAAATTGTTTCTGGAAGTAGTCACAAAATATAATAATAAACCAAGGTCTAGATTTTTGTTTAACAAGATGCTCTTTGATAATATTGGCCTGCTGTACTACAGTTCTTATATATATTTTGCAGAACTTCTAAGACCGTAGTGTTTTGTACATATGTGTGCATGTGTGAGTTTCTTGGTCTTCTAATATCTATATGGCAAAATTATTTTAAAGAATAAATAGCTTATCTGGCATATGCTATGAATTTCACATCTTGTTAAAAGAATAATTTGCGGTGGTAATAATAAATTGTATGTTTTATTGTATATTTTAAGTGGAATACTTAGATTATTTTAAGATTTTGTCATATAACGAGATATGATTTGTTCTTTATCAGGTTTTTATTGCATAAATATCTCTAATTTTAATACTCTGTTTAATACCATTGTACTTAGAAGGCATGAGAAAAAATATTAGCTTACACATAAAGAACCCTGATTTTTGTTTTAAAATATTTCCTCCTTAAATATTTCTTTTTTATTTCCATAAAGGTTGGGTTATTATTAGAGCATGTATCCTTGGCTTTTGCAAAATCCTCCAGAACTCAACGCAAAGACAGCTTTAATGAATAATCGAATAAAACAATGCAGCCACTATCTTTCTAAATGGAAATCAAATCAGAATATATAACCATTTTTTCCACAAATCTATTGAAATTGGAAATAAAATTCCCTATGATTTTTTTTAAGTTAATTTAGTAATCAAGCAGTTCTCAAAATACTTAACGTATTTATTGAAGATATCATGGACTTCTAAAAATGATATTTTAGGAACAAAAATATGAAAGTATTGTGAAAACTAATGAAGAGTTGCTAAAGATGAGATGGAAAAATCTTCAATATTGTAGGTATCTGCGTACAAAATGCCTGGTGCTCTGAAAAGTAGAAATAAATCTGGATTCAAAATTGACTAGCCGAGGTAATTTAGAGAATTAAGTCAGTGTTGGTAAAAAGGTGTTAGTACAAGCATCTCTGAGTTAAGAGATAGCAGCTCCAGCAGTATATTCTTAAAGTGAAAATAATAAAAGGCAAAAGGCCCCATTTAGAACTGGTATTAACACACAGTGAAGATAGCTAAAATAACCCAGTTCACATTAGAGTTAGAATAGAAAAGGGTCTTAAAAATTAAGGGTTTATTTATTTTCTTTTTAACTGGCCAATTGGTTTATAATGCAGAGGTGTTACTAGAGTGTAGTTTTAAAAAATGGCCATTCAGTAATCCTATTTGCTTCATTATCAGTGTTGTCTCCTATCATTACAAAGCTACTTGTGAACAGTCTATATATCTCTGGGCTTTAATTAGCCATGGGAACATGCAGAGTTTAAAAGTAAAGTAATTGCTCAGCCTCTGATAACTTGTGCACAGTGAATCACCTTCTTTCAAAGAATGCTACATAAAACAAACCATTGTATAGAGGAGACAGGAAAATATAGTTTTGTTGCTGGGTCTGCTGGGAGGGATTTGCAGATTTTGTGAGATCCTGCAGAGAGTGGAGCAAAATCTGCATTACAGCACATTATCTCCTGTGGGGAAGAACCAGCAGGACTGCTTCTGCTTCTCAGCTATCTCTGCTGTGTATACTTTTGTCCTACTATGTAAAAAGCCTCCCATTCGCTGGGAACAGTAAGAATGTTGGAACACTAAGAGAAAAGGATAAAAAAATAATGAAAAATATCAACTACACGAGAAGGACCTACAAAGGCCAAGCTTGAAGGGGAGACTAGGGGTCAAGTTGAAGGGGGGTTAGATAAGCAAATACGATTCTGCATAGGGTTTTTTATTTTAAGAAATAAGTTAAACAGTAATAGGTTTTATCATATAAAACCTTTATAAATTGAACTCTAAAATGATCATTTTAAAGTTAGTTGTCAGACTCACTTTTTGTATGTAATTTATCTTAGTTTTCTACTTTACTAATTGTAATTTCTGGTACTTCTTAGGAGGGAGGATGTCATTTCATCAATAAACTGTTTATTTACATTGTCTTAAAAATAAAAGCTTATTTCTCCTCCACATAACAGTGGTAGGGTGGTTTGTAAGATTCCAACAACTTTTAAAAATGAATAAAATTGTAACAATGATGTTTTCATGTGATAAAATTTGTCTAAAATAATAGTTTCTCCAGGATTTTGATGCATTAAAGTGACTTTAAAGCAATGATTCAATTGGCAAAATTCCAAGTGAATGTTAAGTTATATTAATATATACATTACTTTTAATTGAACTAAGTATTTGTCATTTTCAAGTAGATAACATTTTAAGATATCCCATTATGATTCATTTTTCAGGTGTTAAATGAAATTTCAAAGTGTTTGCCAATATTTTCTCTAATAGTTGAAATAAATAATATAGAATAGAAGGAAAGAAGTTAGTGACTATGCTGTTATTTTAAGCATTTTACAATCTTTATTGAGCAGTTGGTTTATATAAAAAGGCCTAAGGATCTTTGGTATCTTTAAGAACAGTGCTTAATGATGGAAAGCTATTGATAATTTTAAAGTATATGTAGTATGAATTTTCATTATAGTTCAAAATAACTTTTCTTGAAACTTATTTTTATATACAATGAAGACTTTTTCTTGAAGGATCCTGTATTAAAGAGTTTCAGTATATATGTATATTCTGTGTGTATGTGTTCTTTAAAAAAAATAACTGTTCAATTGATATTGAAGAAAGCAATTTTGACACAATTGAACAGGAAAAGTCTTATCTTTATATATCAACACAATTCATGAAATTTGCTGCTCTTTTCTGAAAAAAATTATTTTATTTACCTTGATACCCCATATCCAGCAGTTTCTGTCTAGTATATATTCGGTAATTACTGAATGCATTTCAACATCTTTTCTCATAAAAGTTTTATTTGTCACTATTTAATCAAGCTAAGATATTACCTTTGTTACATAATCCACTGAAAGTTTAAATGAATTTAAATGTTTCTAAATTCAGTTAATTATATTTGAATTACTGTGCTTTTCTGCTGTGAGGAGTAATCATTTGAATAAAAAACAAGGTGTTGTGAACTACAATGCATGTTTTTCTTCTAATGCTTTTGCAATGTTATATTGATTTTCTGATCATAGAAAATATATTTCTGATATCAGTCCTCTTTTTGGTCAGTTCTCTAATGTTCTCTTCCTGTTTATTAATTTGTAATCATCCTTATTTCTTTTTTAAGTTTATTTTGAGAGAGAATGTGCATGCATGAGTGGGGGAGGAGGGGCAGAGAGAGGGATGAGAGAGAGACAGAGACAGAGAGGGAGAATGAGAGAATCTCAAGCAGGCTCTGTGCTGTCTACACAGAGCCCGATGTAGGGTTGATCTCATGAATTGTGAAATGAGACAGTCCCAAGTAGGCTCTGTGCTGTCTGCACAGAGCCCGATGTAGGGCTTGATCTCACGAATTAATGAGATCATGACCTGGGCCAAAATCAAGAGTCACACTCTCAACCAGCTGAGCCACCCAGGTGCCCTTGTAATCATCTTTATTTCTTAGTTGTATTCTTACACTCTGATGCCTAAACAAACACCTTTTCCTTTTATTTTTACTTCAGGTTTTCCTTAATCTCTCACTGTCCTATCTTAAGTGTGAATATATGCTCATGTTTGTGTGTGTGTTTATGTGCATATTTGTAGAGACAAAGATACTATAACAAAGAGACCCAGCATTTACATTGGCTTAAATAAGCTACAAGCTTATTCCTCTTTCATGTAACAGTGGTAGGGTAGTCCAGACTGTCAAAGTGGTTGACTTCACAAAGTTAGCAGTCCCAAATTCACTTAATGTTACTGTTCTGCAGTCTTGTAGGACATTGTTCTTGTCAGCAAGATTAAATCTGGATACTACCATGTCTGTATTCTAGTTTAAGAAAAGAGGGAAAGAGCAGAAGTGCAGAAGGAAAACAATTTCCTTTAAGAAAGTAGCCCCCAGTTTTCACATTCCATTCCAAATTGTCACATGGCTACACAGGGGCTGCAAGGAAAGCTGGGAATTGCCGTCTCTCTATAGGGGGCCACTCATTCACCTAAAACTCTGTTACTATGAAGCAAAGGAAAAATGGATTTAGTGACCACTACTGGTTGCCACAGTGCATTGAAATTTTATCATACTGGTTGGTAGTCCTGTTTCATTTATGCTATTAAGGAAAGGATCGAGGAAGGATAGAGTATTTCTGTTTTTTTGCCATGTGTCTTCAGTGACCTTGCAGCATTGTATGTCAAACATAATTAGGATTTCCAGTGAGAAAATTGAATCTTAGTTGTGCTTAAGGGCCTAAGTGACCCCATGTAAGGACTTTACCTTCAGTATTAACCATAACAGAATTTGGGTTTGAGGGTTTTTTTTTTAAATTTTATTTAAATCCAAGCTAGTTAACATATAGTATAATAATCGTTTCAGGAATAGAATTTAGTGATTCATCACTTACATATAACACATAGTGCTCATCCCAACAAGTGCCCTCCAAAGGCCTATCACCCATTTAGCCCATCCCCCTACTAACTCCCTTACAGCAACCTTGAGGGGTTTTATTAAGGTAAATTGGGTTTCATACACAGGACATCTGGGTATCCATCGTTAAATATACTGCTGCTTTATGTTAATGTTACTGCTATAATTTGCTTCATTTTTTTTCACAGCACTTTGGTGAAGTCATAATTCCCAATGGTGCTTTTCATATATTGTCCACTCTCTTAGCTTAATGAGTGCAAGACCTATTAGAACATTTTTTATGGTTTATGTATCCTATCTTCAAATATGAGACTTTTCACAGTAAAACACACAGAAAATTGTTGCATTATTAAAGCTGAGGGAATTCAGGGGCCCTCATATATTGCTGGTGGGGGTCTAAAATGTCAGGGTTTTTTTTGGACAGCAATTTGTTAGTATTTATGAAAATTAACAATACATACCCCTGTAATACAGCATTTCTATTTCTATAGTATACTTATACATGTGGCATGATTTATTTATAAGGTTATTTGTTATAACATTGTAACAGCAAAGATTTGAAACATTCTGAATCACTGTCCATTATGGACTAAAGGAACATTCACTTCTATAAAATGGAATACTATGTAGCTATATAAAATGTTGATGCAGTTTAGGTACTGAAATGAAAAATCCTCTAAGATTTATTATGTGGGAAAAAAATGGTGTAAAACAATATGTGTGATAAGACTCCTGTGTAAAAAGAAAGGAATAAACTGATACATATTCAGATAGCTTGTAAGCACATAAAATATCTCCCACAGAAGGAAAAATGCATATGGTAGAACCAAAATCTATCTCTATTTAAGCATTACACTATAAACTCCCTCTTAGGAATCCTTATTTTGTTCTTCTGAAATTACATCTATTTTGGCATAGCAAAGGGGATTTTTTTCATTAAGATAAAAATTGCAGTGTTCCTTTTGGGAAAGTACAGTACTGACTGGCTAGTCTAACTCTCTGACACAGCAGTTCTCTTATACAGTATCCCAAATAATTGGTTATCTATCATGTGTCTGAACACTGTCATTGATAGGACTTGCTTACCCTCCCAAGGTAGCTGTTAGTTTTGTTCACTTTGCTACAATGAGAAAAGATCTGTCTAGGGCAGGACAGAGATCTGGGAATTGGACATTACTAGTCTGAAGGTACTGAAAAATTCAAATTCATTTCATGAAATGAGGGGTCAGATTGTTGTGGGGAATCTTGTAAACAGTGTCCATTGTTCAGATTTGAGGCAGTGAATTCTCTTGCTAAATAGTGTTAGAATTCCTTTTTATGTGAGGCTAAAGTCTACCCATATTTACCTCTTGTATGACTTCTGTTTATTAGATGTTAACTCTATCTGTGACTGTTATTTAAATAAAAGGTCTTCAGATATTGGAAAAGAGACATCAGATTAAAGAACCTTGTTCTTTTGACTATTCTTCATATTATACAATTTCCAGACTTTATTATCCTGTTTCTGTGGATATTCTTCAATGGACATGTGGTATGCAGAAGCGAACACAAATTTCTAGATAGGATCTGAATATGCAAAGGATAGTAGGGCTCTCACCTGCCTTGTTTTAGATGATGATGATGATGATGATGATGTGTGTGTGTGTTTTAATGCTAAGAATACATTAGTTTTTTGGCACTTAAGGCACATTGTTGTCTCATTTTGAGTTTGAAGTCCATTAGAGTACCTAGACATTTTTCGTATGAACTGCTATTATTGTCTCTATAGTTACTGTACTTTTTATTTTTTATATAAACTATTATAATTCTCATTTGTTCATTGTAGACAATTTTTTTAAACATTTCGAAAAGCAAGAAGGAAATTCCAAATGGCACTCATCATAGCCTCTATTAATACTTCATTGTGTATCCTTGCAGGGATTCTCTGGAATAGTGTTCTTTAAACTGCAGGATGCTACTCAGTGGTCAGCTATGAAGTCAATTTAGCGAGTTACAATTAGCATTCAAAAGAAAAAAGAAACAGAACCATGTAAAATGGAAAATATTGCTTTGCATTATACACAGAAGAGTAAATATTGTTCCATTGAAAATATCTTAATTAAGTGTATACACACACACACACACACACACACACACACACACACGTGTGTGTGTGCAGTGGACCAAGATGTACAATATATTAGGACTGATCACATTTGATCAGTGGACAAACTTTCCTTCTTTTCCCTTTCCTTCTTTTCTTTCCTTTTTATTTCTTTCTGCGTCACCATCCATCTTGGCAAATGTTCAGCCAGCTTTGAAGCTGCCTGCTTAAAAGATCAACCAGCTCACTATGTCCTTTCATTTCCACACGAATTCCATGAGAGACTTTATCAGATTTTTTCCTAGGTATCTTATATGAGGCACCATACACAGCAATTATAAGAACAAAGCCTTTGGAAGAAGAGTGTTCTGGGTTTGAATCCAATGCCCACAAGTGTCTAACTCCATGACCTTGAGTAGATTGCTTTAATCTCTATATGACTCAGTTTCCTCATTTTTAAAATACAGTAATTATATTTTCCCTAATAGGGTTATTATAAGGATTAAATGAAATAATACTCAATTAAAATATTAAGTAAAGTCAGTATTCAATGAGTGTTGACATTACTGTTAATAGCTTCAGTGTGTCTTTAATTTTCCAGGTTAGTAATTCTAAGAGAAGATTATTAAAATCTTCTTAATGAAGAATTCTTAATGAACTCACAATAGGTCTTGATGATCAAGTGTTTCCTTTCATAAGAGCTCACAAATCATCTATTAAATAATTATTTTTAAAAGATGTATTCTAGAAATTTGCTAGGGATTATATGACTGTCTCTATTCTCTCTAATTGCTATCCTTTACTCTTTGAGAATCAGGATTTATTTTCCAGTCTCAGTTTTCTGGCACAGTCAGTGGTCATATCTATACTTCATGAGAGAATTTTGAATTAGAATTTGTCTGGTACTGAAGAGTTGAAATCATTCATTTAAGACAGCCAGTTACTCTTACTGTCTCTCTATCTATCTTAGCTTTCAGTTAGCTCCTAACCATGTTTATTATACCTTTTTCAGTTTGAAGATCATTCTTGATAGAACTAATAGGAATTGAATAGTTCCACTTTCTCTATCATTTGTTTCCATTCATCAGCGAGTATTTATTGAGCAGCTAAGTACATGGGATTGTTCCTGGTGCTTGAGAAACAAGGCCCAGGAAACAAGACTTGTCCTCAGAGTACCAGTGTGGGTGTGTGTATATATATATATATATATATATATATATATATATATATATATATATGAGTGTGTGTATGAGTGAGTGTGTATAGAGGAGAATTGTTGAGCATCAGGGAAAGAAGGAGGGATCACAACATTCCATTTATAATGTTTCTCTTTGTTTTAAAATGTCAAGATCTCTCTGTGCTTTATTCATCATTTCATTAAACTTGAGGACAGAATTATTGTTTTTGCCAACCATGTATTCTCAGTCTATTCCACTAGACATGAGTTGCATCTCACAGTGCAGTGAATCCAAGTATTGTTCAGAAGCAGATGTTGCCCTTATAGAGCCATCTATACAACAAGCTATTCCTTTTCCATAGTTGTGGTTATTTTCCAATATCGCTACTTTACATGGGTAGGAGAGATGAAAACACCTCAGTTTCAATGTCCTGTAATTTTCTACCTAGGACTTTAAAGATTTCTTCTGACACAATCCTGTGAATGTGGTAAAGTGGAAAGAGCATACATAATCTTTGGAATCAGAGAAATTTGTGTTCAAACTCTGATATCCCCTCCAGTTAGCTATGTGATTTTCTTTTCTTTCTTATGAACTTCAAACCTAAATTTCCAAATATGCAGAATGGGGCTAATAATACTTATCTTGGTGAATGTTAGTGATCTCCTACTGTTCACCCCACCCTGCCACACCTGCCAGTTTGAATTAGTAGACTGGTTAGTGGTTGAGGATTGCCACTACATCTGATCTCAGCCAGAATGCCTAGAAGCAATAGGACTGTTAAGTTTTGAAAGCCTCTCTTGCATTCTGAGATGATCTGCTTCAAGAAAATACCACTTTCTGCTTAACTAAGTCACATCTATAGGGGAGCATTCATCTCTGTACTCACTTTTCAGAGTGTCAACCTCCTCATGTTTCCTCCTACTCTGGCTAATAACAGGAGTCCCCTAATCTTAATGAAACTTGGTTCCTTCCTGTGAACTTTCCTTATTTTCTATGTCAATGGAATTCTCTTTCAAAGTTGAGAGACTTGGATCTTGGATCTTTTCCCTTTTCTGATTACTCTGTTTACTTGCTAACCTGTTGTTTTTACTGAAAAGACAAAAATGTGCCTAGACATATTTAAGAGTCATTATACATTAAGTTCATAATTAAGAGTGGCCTTACCTCATGAGAATATATAAAAGTTGGCAGAAGTTTTTCTGGGGTAGGGTGGGGTGGAGAGGAGGGATGTGATAATAATAACAATGTTGGACTAGGGAAGATAAAATATATCCATTTGTTTTGGAATTCACTATTAGATGTTTTTTGGAGAATGTTTTTCTGATAAATTCACATTTTGAGGCCAGTATAAAATAGTATCTCATCCTTTCACAACTTAGCTTAAAGGAAATTACATATGTTGTCTAAATAATGCCTTATTGAATTTTAACATATTCCTAGTGAAAATTTCCTCAGGCCATTGATTCACAAATTTTAATTAACAAAGGTGAAATTAAGATTCCTTTAAAAACACTGAATGTAGTCATGAGCCTTCAGACTTTGAAAATTAGGGTCACAAGTTTCCATTTATAAATGGAACATTCTCAAGTCGTATTAGAAATGAGATTTTTGAAAAAAAAAAAGATGAGATTTTTGATTGAAGAATTATTATGTACTAGTTAATAAAAAACGAGAATTAAAGTGTATTTTGCCAGAGTGATTTTTGTCATTACTGAAAGTATGAACCAACCTAATCTAACCTATATTATAAAGGGGAGTTATTTGAAAATCAATAATTTTTACATAGTTATTGGTGTGAAGAGTGAGTTTGATGAAATCTGTATTTTGTAGTTTTGTGTTGTAAAATTCTGCCACTGCTTAACTTCTTCCAGTTACTTGAAAAAAATCTCCCATCTTTTGCATTTAAACCATCTTTCTTATGGGACTGTTTTTCAGTCTTGCCATAATTGGGCTCACTTCAGCAAATGCTTGTTGAGTCTCTTTGTTGGGCACTATCCTAAGAATGTGGGATCTGAAAATGAGGGAGACAGGTGTTTTGCTTTAAAGGGTCTTCTAGTATACTATGGGAGAATGACATATGCATTTTCAATATCATATTTAGATCTCAGAGCAGGTCAAATACCTGAGAATTTTGTTAATAGAAAGCGTTTATTTAAGTGCCTAGCAGTTTATTCCATTGTATTGGGTGTAGCACACACAGGATGTTACATAGGTATGAGTTACACTCTGTTGCTTACCACAGTCTGATACAGACATTGGCCTTAGAATAAGAATTGCTTATATGTATAAATATAAGATATGATCAAAGAGCTCAATTTGTGAGAAGAGAAATCATATGTAATACATGGTGTTTGGACTTTTTCATAGGGATTAGGAAAATGATTAGATTCTCACCTAACAGGTCATGGCATAATAAATTCTACCTGGAATAGTAGTAAAATTAAAAAAAAAAAAGGAAGCCACTGGTGAATTAGAAAAAGTAAAACTGAATATTAAATATCAGAAGGGAAAGGAATTTCAGTGTCTAAAAGCAAAGAAACATGACATTAAGGAAAACATGGACTGGTTTGATTAAAAATTTTTTTTACATAAAATCATTAAAAGGGAAAAATGTACTATTAGAAAACAAAGTGGACAATATTGATGTTGCAGCATATATAAAATACATTTTACAGGAAATATTAAATTTTTGAGTAAGATATATAAGGGATGATCATAGAAATAATAAATATAATTATATAGTTTGTGAAATTAGTTTCTTTTAGTCTCATAAAAAAAGTAGTTACAGGGACTAAAGTTAGAACCAAAAAGTAAATTTTTTTATTGTTTATTATTTTTGAGAGAGGGAGCGAGAGAGAGAGCAAGCAGGGAAGGGACAGAGAGAGAGGGAGACACAGAATCGGAAGCAGGCTCTAGACTTGAGCGCTCAGGACAGAGCCTGACACAGGGCTTGAACTCACAGACCACGAGATCATGACCTGAGCTGTAGTAGTTGGCTGCCCAACTGACTGAGCCACTCAGGCACTCCCCAAAAGAGTAATTTATGAAAGGATTGACTAAATTTCTAATTATTAATACAAACTGTTGTAAGAATCACATACTTAGTGAAATTCCAGCATAAATCAGGTACTTATTCATTCTGCATTCTGCAAACATTATTTGAAGATTTAATATGTGCCAGATACCACACTAACTGCTAAAATAATAAACATGAATAACAAAGAGCTCTTTCTCAAAGAATTCACAGTCTAGGGACAGAACATTGCTTTACCTCCTTTCTTCTCTTTCTTTTGTAAGGCGAGTCCCATCAACCCAGCCATTCATCTGTTTATACTATACAAAACACAGAGTTCATGAATCCCTAGAGGTTATAAGACTTTATGCTAGGTGCAGGGATATTAAGACAAAAAATGAGACTCTGTCATTGAGGAATTTATTCAAGGAGATGGGCAGAGGAAACAGTGGTTAAGAGACATCAGAGGTAGATGCCATTCCAGAGAATAGCTATCTCTAGTTCTCAAGGGGAAATATACACTGTGTTGGCAGATCTTACAAATTAACACCAAAATAATAATGCAATTTATTTATTCAAAGTTTACACTTTAAATACAATTAAAATGTTACTGTTCTTGGGGCGCCTGGGTGGCTCAGTCAGTTGAGCGTCTGACTTTGGCTCAGGTCATGATCTCGCGGTTTGTGAGTTCGAGCCCCGCGTCGGGTTCTGTGCTGACGGCTCAGAGCCCGGACCCTGCTTCGGATTCTGTGTCTCCTCCTCTCTCTGCCTCTCTCCTGCTCATGCTCTGTCTCTCTCTGTCTCTCAATGATAAATAAACATTAAAAAAAAATGTTACTGTTCTTTCCAGATATAATACTTACTGAAATAATCAAATCCTTATGAGAACATTATTTCTTGTCAAAGACCCTATACAAGTTTGTTAAGATATAAGCAGATTTTACTAAATATCTGTCCTTGTGATTTGTTAGTGGTTATTCAAAGGCTAAAAGAGAGTCTTCTTTTTGACACAATTATTACTGATAGAATGAAGTGCATGCAGAAGATGAGCACAATACCCAAGAACTTTATAGAGATCAGTTATGTGTTTTTCCTATTTTCATGTAATACTTTTTGTCTTGTGGTATCTTGTTCTTCCAATTTTTAGTCTTCCTCTCTTTCCTTTAGTTTTATTTCTGTCTTATAGTTAATTTGATCTCTATGTTACATTATAATATCCTAATTTTTCTCAAAGTTTATTCACGTGGTCCATTTTACATGAAAACAAAATGTTCCTAGGTATATAAATGCTCAAAAATGAGTATGATTTCTTAAAACATGTTTGTGTGCCATGTAAACTTTGAAATAAACTACACATATTGTACGTTAGAGAAATACAGAGATTAGTTTTTAATAAAAATTAAGTATGTATAATAATATATTTAAAATATATATTTAATAAAAATATATTTAAAAATAATGCTTAGAAATGGATTTATTGATATAAACCATTACTTGTATTGACTAAAGTGATTTCATGAACTATACCCAATTGAACTTTTCTTTAACTAACTTAAATATTTTTAAATGGGAATTACTGAGGAGGCATTGAAGTCCTAGTCTAGGGGAGGAATGAAAGCCTCAGGGAACCAGATTTCCCTTTGTGGTAGGTCTGTCTAAATACTTCCTGTTAAGGGGCACCTAGGTGGCTCAGTCGGTTAAGTGGCCGACTTTGGCTCAGGTCATGATCTCACCGTTCATGAGTTCAGGCCCTACATCAGGCTCTGTGCTGACAGCTCGGAGCCTGGAGCCTGGAGCCTGCTTCAGATTCTGTGCTTCCCCTCTCTCTGCTCCTCCACCCTCATACTCTGTCTCTCTCCGCTCTCAAAAAATGAAGAAACATTAAAAAAAAAAATCAAATACTTCCTGTTGAAATTGACCCCTAATGGCTTATAATCAGGACTAAAGTTCTATGAAGATGAAAGAGCAAAATTACTTGTATGCAACTTTTTTTTTCAAAATGTGCACAAAGTCTTGAATTCATTAGTCTTCCTTATGGCCATTCTGTTATATATCTGGTGTTTGGACCAAATATAGTTTTTTCCATATAGAACTTGGGTTAGAATCTCATTCTGATCCTGTGCTCTTCCTACACACTTTTCCAGTTTTATTTATAATAGAAAATTGAAGAAATAAAACCACATGGCAGAGGTAGGAAGTGAAAATAAATCAAAACTCATACTTAACAAATGCATCCCATTGGAATGCTTGTATAGGCACCTTGAGTCACTTTTAAACAGTCACTTGCTGTAGACGTACACTCAGAGATTGACATCTTAGAATCATAAAACACCATATTGGGTGTAAGTAAGGGGCAGTGATTTGCATTAAGTTGCTGCTTAAATTGGTTAATTGGCTTTCTACAGAACGCCCTTGTTAAATTTGTTTTTGAAATAATAACAGTTACAGCATTAAAAAACATGCTTCCAGAGCAAAAATTTGCATGCTGTAGTTTAGCTGTTCAGTTCTTATTATCAGGAACCAATCTGCAAAGGCCCTAGAGCAAAAATTATCCCCACATAGATTTCCTCTGGGGAAGGATTATAACTGGAAAGTCAGTGAGCTGAAGAGAGTTAACATTCTTGGGTTATAAACATCATAGAATAGGTGAATAGTTGTTCTGAGGAGGTATACAAGTATTATTCTTTCACTGTTACTCATGAGTATCTCTATGGGAATTGATAAGGAACAATTGTAGTGTGAAGGTGATAAAAAAGAAATGGGTTTTCATAGATTAATGAAGAAAAGTCATTAGCTATAATCTATGTAGGAAGAGTTTAATGAAGAGTGGTTACTACATTTAGCTGAAAAGAAAAATGCCCATTTACTTCAATTAATGATTGTTTAAAGTAAAATATGATTTATTATTTTCCATTTTACAGGTGGAAATTTTGTGATGTATTTATGATGCAAAAATATAAATTGCCTGTAACATTATGTTTTACAAATATTGATCGGTTGTGTTTTCACAAGCTTATGACTGATTTAAAAGGAGAAATATTGTCTCGTGTTTTGCATTGTTTTCTGATATATTTTTATATATAGACATGTGCTGCAATTGTAAGATTTATGGTAATTTAAATTTAGACTCTGGAAAACAAGACCTCCCCCTAGTGACAGTCTCTAACAATGTTTCTGATAATTTAAGCATTAGAAAAACAGTACTATTTTATGTACTGTGCAGTTACACAAATACCTAGAGTCTAATCAGATTGCTATTTAAACTCTCCATAGTATATACAGAAAAAATAATGTTTATAATATCACTTGTTCAAACTGTGGTAAAAAGTTAGTCAGTTTTAGAAATCAGATGTAATTTGGGCTATCACTTTTCCCTCTAGTTGCACAAAAAATACAGTACTCATCTGTAGCCTTATTAAAATATGTTAACAAATGTGTATTAGATATCAGTTGAGAAGATATTCAGTGGGAATATTCATGGGTAGTTACTAATACATATATTTTTACTATAGATTCTTTTTTTTTAAACAGAAATACCAGTTTTTGTCTTAAATATGATCTTTTATACCTCTTATCCCAGCAATGTATGAGAATATATTTATTCTCTAATAATAGCCAATAATGTCTGCAATCTGTCTTTTAAGTATTTGCCAGTCTGATTGATAAATTGGAAATGATAGCTCATTGTTACCTTAATTTACAAATCTCTGAGTTTGAGCTTCTGTTTATGGAAATTGCCACTTGATTATCCACTTTTCTATTGGGTTGTTTATATCAACCTTATCAAGTTTTAAGGACTATTTTATACCATAGAGTTTAATTGCCCTCTTTAATGCTTTTTTCAAATACATGGTTTGTTGATTTTGTTCAAAATATCTTTTGCCATGTGAAAGTTTTAAAGCTTTGTGTAGTCAAATATATTTTATAATTTTATAATATATTCTATTATGATCATGAAAGTCTTCTAAAACTACATTATGCATATAATATGCTGTATTTTTAACCAGATTTTTGTTGTTTTATTATTTTATATTTAAGTCTTTAATCCTAGATTTTTAAAGATATGTTGTAAAATAGTCAACTAATTTTAGTTTCTTCCAGGTATATATATATTTAATTTTGCCAGTACTATTTATTAAGCTATGCACTCTTTTCTCCTTACTGGCCTATTATTATTTGTGAGATTATCTATCTGATAATCATATTATCTTCTACTCTTTGTTTTTATGTTAATCCCATGTTTTGATAATAGAGGTTTTTTTTGGCAAATTCTCATATGTACATGTACCTTCTAGCATTTTTTTTCTTCAAATTTTGGGCATCTACTCTTCAATATAAATTTAGGAAAATCTTATCCACTGAAGGACAAAATTGGGATTCTGATTTGGATTTTATTAAATATACATAGTAACATTGAGAGGCAATATTTTTAATATTAGGAATTCTTATTCAAAGCATTAAATAACTTTTCATTTTTGGAATGTCTTTATATTCTCTAATAAGATTTTAGTGTTTTCTCTGTAAAGTTTCTGTGATCTTTCTTACCGAAAATAGTCCTAAGTATTTTATGCCTTTTTGAGTACTTCAAATGAAATTTTTTGTTTTTACTGTTTTTAACCTTCTTAACCAATTCTTATTCTAGGAATTTCCTTTCACTAGAACTTTAAGTGTTTTCTTTTTTTATTTTTTCTTTTTTTTTGAGACAACATGCATGTGCAGGTGCCAGAGATCAGGGGAGGGGCAGAGAGAGAGAGAGAGAGAGAGAGAATCCCAAGCAGACTACCCACTGCCCACTGTCAGCACAGAGCCCTACACAGGGCTCCATCTCAGGAACTGTGAGATCATGAACTGAGCTGAAATCAAGAGTTGGGCGCTTAACCTACTGAGCCCACCAGTCCCTTTTTTTTTTTCTTTTCTTTCCTTTCCTTTCCTTTCCTTTCCTTTCCTTTCCTTTCCTTTCCTTTCCTTTCCTTTCCTTTCCTTCCTTTTCCTTTTCCTTTTCCTTTTCCTTTTCCTTTTCCTTTTCCTTTTCCTTTTCCTTTTCCTTTTCCTTTCCTTCAAATGTTTTATTTATTTTTGGGGGAGGGAGAGAGAGAGAAAGAGAGAGAACATGAGAGAATGAGCAAGGAAGGGGCAGAGAGAGAGGGAGACAGAGGATCTGAAGCCAGTTCTGGGCTTATTGCCGAGAGCCTGATGTGCGTTGTGGGATGTGGGACTTGAACTCACGAACCTTGAGATCATGAAGCTGAAGTTGGTCCCTTAACTGACTGAGCCATCCAGGTGCCCCTCCTTTTCTTCCTTCCTTCCATCCTTCCATCCATCCTTCCTTCCTTCCTTCCTTCCTTTCCTTGTACCATGTTTTTCACGGGTTTTCATGTCCCATTTTATGTGTGGTCTGATGTTTGGCAATGGTAATGCTACTGTTTAGAGACAGTGCACATTAGGATTTAGACTACATGGAAGAGTCACCCATTATTCTCTATTGAAGCTTTAATTCATACAGAGTATTTGAGTGGGGATGCTTGCAAGAATAAGCAACACTATAGTTTTATTAGTTATATTATTAACTTAGCTCCACATTATGTTTTGTTCCCTACTTAATTATGTTTTATGCACCTTTTTTCTTTCTTTCATTTTTTTAAGTTTATTTATTTATTTTGAAAGAGAGGGCAAGTAGGAGAAGGGCAATGAGAGACAGAGAGAATTCCAAGCAGGCTCCTCACTGTCAGCCCAGACCCTGACATGGGCTTGAACCCATGAGCCATGAGATCATGACCTGAGCTGAAATCAAGTGTCAGATGCCCAACCAACTAAGCTACCCAGGCATCCCTCTTTTATGCACCTTTTACCTCATGCATGATCAATCATTAACTTTGCCTTTTTCACCCCTACTCCCTGTTTACTTACTGATTATAGAAACCTCATCGTGACTAGATGGTAACATTTGTCTTGAAATTATCTGACATATCTGATCATACCAGGTCCCAAATGGTATATTATTACCCAGAAGAATGTGTACCTCTAGATTGGTTCAAGCTCTCCCCCACCCTCTACGAAGGTTTTAAGAGACCCATCACCTGCCTTTCATATATTCACTTCATTCCCCAAACATATGTAAGCTATCCCTAGACTCAACTGGGCAACGTAACTTTGGGAACAGTCCTCTTCTCTGGGGGTGGTTGCCCATCTGATAATAATGCTTTCTTTGCTTCAGAACCTATGACTTAGACGTTGGCTTGCTGCTCGTGTGCACAGGCAAGTTTGAGTTTGTAAAACTATGTACTTGTACTTTCTCCTCAGTCTCATTGTATCATTTTATTGGAAGAATTTTGTGTGTGTGTGTGTGTGTGTGTGTATAAAGAGCTAGAAAATAGAATGGGAAGTATCAGTAATAAAATATTTGACATCTGATTATTTTTCTTTACCCATACTACATAACCTCCTTGGAATATTACTTAAAATAGGAAATATACATATTTCCCCCAACATTAACTATCCTCCCCCCCTGCCCCCCCCGCCATAATCTTGGTTTGATTGGTTTGACTAGTACTGCAAAAATACTTATACACTAAAGGATCCTTAGGGGAAAATAAAGAGGGATACCTGGATTGCCTGAAGAGCTATTCACAGTGGTTCTTTACATTGGTGTAATATGTACTTATGCTGCTCTCTTGGATGGAATGACAAACATAGAGATGATAATTAGACCTGTGGGCTAGTCATGGCTTTGCTGCTTACAAGATGGTACAATCAGTGATTCTCCAAAAGTATCTTTTCCCCAGTTTTGTTTTTCCTTAATCATTTTGGGATTATGAACTCCTTTTTAACTCTGATGAGAATATAAAAGTCCTCCCCAGAGCATGTTTACATGTACATATACATAGTTTTGCATGTTATAAAATTTGTGGGATTTGCATATGTCTTGAAGCTTGCCCATTGAGGGATCTGGTTCTTTCATCTCTAGCATGCATGACTTTAAGTATTCGTTCTAACACTAACCATTTATTTTATCATTGGTTAATCATTTAAACTCTCTGACCCTCAATGTTTTATCTACAAAGGAGTAGATTGGATCTGATGACCTCTAAAGCCTGCTCTAGCACTAACTTCCCAAAGGTTATTGCAGTATCATAGTCTAACTTGATGAAAGCAGTGTACTTTTATTATTCCACAATTATAGAGCTCATCCTAATTAGTATTTGCTATTAATTGAACTCTTTTGCACTCGTAAATTGTTTTTAATCTGATTTAACAGATGTTTATCAAGTACTGAATAAGTACAAAGCACTGTGTAGTGCTTATAAAGTTGAGCCTTTGCCCTTAAGGATTATAAAATGTAAGTTGAAAAGATGAGTAATATAATGAACGATGCTTAAGATATGAAGTGTGGGAGTTAAAAGTTATAATTGTCCTTTTAATATTTTTTTGAGATTGGAAAATTTTATCTATAAAGGGCCAGATAGTACATATGTGGTTTTTTGTACCATACAGACTTTGTCATAATTACCCAACTCTGCCATGGCATCACTCACAAACCTAGACAGCACCTAAATGGATAGGTATGGCTGTATTTCAGTAGAACTTTTGTTTAGAGAAACAGGCAGCGTGCAGGACTGTAGTTTGCCCACTCCTGAAATAAAGATTATATTCATCAAGGAGCACTTTAATAGAGGCGATGCGGTATGTTATGAAGGACTGATTGGCATTTAGATGGAGCAGAAGCACTCGGGCAAGAATTCCAGGCTGGAGAGACAACATGATCAAAGACTAAAGAATGTTTCAGAAACTGTTACATCATTTCAGATGGAGAAGCAGTTTAATTCATAATATTCAGTATTGGAAAGATTTCATGAGAATTATATCCATTATCATGAGTCACAGGACCTTCAACCTTATTTTAACATTTTAAATGTTTTACTGCAACTTGTTTCAGGAAATTTGATAAAGGATGGATGACTTGGAGAGAATTGTGGGCTGTTACTTTTGGTGAGGGTAATCAAGAAAGAAAGCTCTTTCAAAAATTTTCTATTACATGTTCTTAGATTGATGAGGGAAATATCTCTCTTAAGAGTTTATTGAGATATAATTGCATAAAATATAATGCAATATACAGCACCTACTTAAAATGTATAATTTGATAAGTCTGAATTTACTTACGAATTGTCAAACATCACAACAGTCAGGATAGTAAATGTACCCATCATCTCCAGGCATTTGCCCATGCCTCTTTGTAATCCCCCTCTCACTTCTGGCCCCTTTCTTCACATCACCAAGTGACTACCTCTTTGTCCTCTGTCACTATATATTAGATTGTATATTCTGTAGTTTTATGTGAATGGAATCTTATTGTATGTACTCTTTTTTTTTTCTTCTTTTACCAAGGTAATTTTGAAATTCATCCATGTTATAATTTGTGGTGACAGTTAAAATTCCATTCATGTCTTGGTCTTTGAGTTGTTACTAAGTTTTTGCTGTCCTAAATAACACACTATGAACATTTATGTACAAATCTTTATATTGTTATATGATTTTTTTTTGTTTTGGGTAAATACCTAAGAGTGAAATGGATGAATATTATGCTAGGTATGTGTTTAATTTTTTAAGAACCTGCCAGACTGGTTTTCAAAGTGATTGATCATTTCACATTGTAATCAACAGTGTGTGTGATTTCTAGTCCCACCACATTCTTGGCAACACTTGGTATGGTTAGTCTTTAACATTCTAATTGGTTTGTAGTGGTGGTATCATTGTGATTTTAATGTATATTTCCCTAATGTCTAATGATGTTTAGCATATTTTCATTTGCTTATTTTCCATTTACATATCTTTTTTAGTGAAGTGTCCCCATCTTTTGCCAAATTTATTGGGTACTGTATTTTCTTATTGGGTACTGTATTTTCTTATTTATTGGGTACTGTATTTTCTTGTCAGAGTTTTAAAAATTCTTTATTTCTGTATACAAGTCCATTATCAGTTATATGATTTGCAAATACTTTCTCCTAGCCTTATTCTCCTAACAGTGTCTTTTGAATAGAAGTTATTAATTTTTCTTTGTTTGTTTTGAGAGAGAGATAGCGAAAAAGAGAATGTGTGAGCTCATATGAATGGGAGAGGAGCAGCAGGAGAAAGGGAGACTCTTAAGCAGGCTCTATGCTCAGTGCAGAGCTCGATGTGGGTAAGCCTTGAAGTTGGGTAGTGCCATGTCAGTCTTCCAATTTTGTTCTTCCCCTTCAATATTGTGTTGGCTATTCTGGGTCTTTTGACTCTCCATATAAACATTAGAATCAGTTTATTGATAGCCACAAAATAACTTGCTGGGATTTTGATTGGGATTGAGTTCATTCTGTAGATCAAGTAGGGAAGAACTGACATCTTGACAACACTGAGTCTTCATTTCCATGAACATGAAATTTCATTACACTTATTTCGATCTTCTTTGATCTTATTTTCATTGTGAGATGCTTTTTAAGTACAAATTTGATCTCTTTAATAGATAAAGGTCTCTTGAATATATAGTTGCTCTTCTTGGGAGGTTTTCCATTTCATCTAATGATACTATTAAATTGTAAACTCTCTCTTTTGTCATTATTTTAGGTAGATGTTTATCAATCATTTTGATTTTTCTCCAAGAAACAGCTTCTGATTATATTGATTTCATTATGGCTTTAGATTGCTGTTCTGAAGATTTTTGCTCTGATTATAATTAATCTGAGTATAATTATGATTTATGTATTTCTCTTTAAGTTCTATCAATTTTTGCTTTATGTATGTTGACATTCCCTTATTAGATGCATAAATCTTTACAAATGTTATGTTTTCTTGATTAATTAATCCTCTTATTATTATGAAAATCCTTCATCCCTAGTGTTATTCTTTGCTCTGAAATCAAATTTTTCTGATATTAATATAGCCATTCCAGATTTCTTGTGGTTAGTGTTAGCATGATGTATATTTATTTATCCTTCTATATTTAGCCTATTTGTTTCTTTATATTTATTTATTTTTTTTTTTAATTTTTTTTTTCAACGTTTATTTATTTTTGGGACAGAGAGAGACAGAGCATGAACGGGGGAAGGGCAGAGAGAGAGGGAGACACAGAATCGGAAACAGGCTCCAGGCTCTGAGCCATCAGCCCAGAGCCCGACGCGGGGCTCGAACTCACGGACCGCGAGATCGTGACCTGGCTGAAGTCGGACGCTTAACCGACTGCGCCACCCAGGCGCCCCTGTTTCTTTATATTTAAAATATGTTTCATGTAAGCAGTACATCTTTGGGTCTTGCTTTTTTCTTTAAATTCAGTTGTGTAATATTTGCCTTTTTTTAAAAATTTTTTTACATTTATTTATTTTTGAGAGACAGAGAGACAGAGCACAAGTGGGGAGGGGCAGAGAGAGAAGGAGACAGAATCCAAAGCAGGCTCCAGGCTCCGAGCTGTCAGCACAGAGCCCGACGCGGGGCTTGAGCTCACAAACCATGAGACATGACCTGAGCCGAAGCTGGACGCTCAACCAACTGATCCACTCAGGCGCCCCAGTAATATTTGCCTTCTAATGTTAGTGTTTATAAACAGTTTGCTTATTGTACAGTTATTGACATGGTGAGGTTTAAGTTTATCATCTTGCTATTTGTTTTCTATTAATTCCATCCTTATTTTGATATCCTTCTTTCCTTTGTCTTCCATCTTTTGGATTGAGTACTTTTAAAAATTATTTTATAGTATCTAACTCATTGGCTTATTATTGGCTATATTTCTTCATTTTGTTATTTTAGTGATTAGTTCAGAATTTGGAGGATTTTTTTTAACTTATCTGAGTCTACTCTCAAATGATATTATACCACTTCATATGTAATATTAGAATATTACAGTAGTATTCTGCTATTTTTCCCTTCTGATTCTTTATGCTATTGTTGTCATATATTTTACTTACACACATTATATTCTCTACAGTACCTTCTTTTCTCTTTCCCCTTTTCTTCCTATTCCTTCCTTTTCCATCGCTTCCCTTTCTTTGCATCTTCTCTTTTTGGTTCTCTTTCTTCTCAGTTTTCTTTTGCATAGTTTCCATTGCTGTTTTTCAAATTCACGAGTTTTTTTTCCTGATTTATATAATCTGCTGATAAATTGATATGTTGTACTTTTCACATCAGGCATTATTTTTTCATCTTTATAGTATGATTTATTTGTTTTTAAGTCTCTTGTAATTTTCTCCTTAACTCTTAGGGTGAGGTCTTTCCTTTTATTTTCTGAAAAAAATATATTTCCATTTTCCTCATCATTTCATTTAGGCTTTTTGTCATAGATCTTATTTTTATATATGTATCAAACACATTTACATTATTTTTTCTTTAAGAACTCAGGTATCTTTTAACTAGATTATTAATATATCTTTTACCCATATATCTTGACATCCATTTTTATTCTTTAACTTTCTCCCAACATCTATTCATAGTCGTTTCTATAAGTAGTGCCTTCTGGTTCTCATATTTATCTCCTTTTTTTTTTTTTTCACAGGAATTGACAGTTCGTTGGCAAATAAATTCTTGATTTCCTTCTGTTTGTATCCTCAGTTGACTAGTGCTATACACTTATTGCTGAAGTACATGGCAAACCATTTATTTCCCTTTCCCAAGTTCTAATAACCAATAAATTTGAATCCAACTGGATCTCCTAATAACAAGTTTATTATGTTTTCTGTTGTTCCACTGATTAGTCACAAAGCTCTTTGAAGCTTGGGAACATGTGATTAAATAACAACAAATGAGGACTGTAGAAACTCAGATATCAGTATGGCTGATAGTGGTTTTAAATGCCTTCATAAAGAGGATTAAATTGAGCAGTTTAAACACTTAAGTAATAAGGAATAAATGAGAATGACAGTAAATGCTGGCTGTGTGATAACTTAATATTATATGAGAGAGCATCTATAAGAGTGAATTGATTATCCATTTGACTAAGTTCTTCAGAGATAATTTTTAGCATTACATTTACCTAATGCTTCCCATTAACAAAAGAAGAATAGTTCTTAAAGTAAATGTTAAAATTTTAAATAGTGTTTTAATGGACTAAGACCAACATTTTCTTCTGGAGAAAGTAATCTTTACAATTAGAATGTAATTAATAGAAAACTATGATTTAATTTGCAAATCATTAATTTTGTACATTAGCATTCATTCAATGAATACTTTTGAATATATCTACATAGGATATGAATTGGTCTGTTTGGCATGTACAGCATTTGAAACAATATTTAAATTAGTGGCTCACATTTAAAAATCAGGAGGTTTCATATATAGCCCTGACTTTCTGGAATTTTTTAATAAAAAGAACCACATGATTTCACCACACTAGTTTGCCTTCTATCAGTGAACAGTTGGCTGGAACAGCATAGCAGCTGCCCACTTCGAGTAGGCCCTTCTTACAGCACCATATTTCTTACTCATTTATGTTGTCTTCTTGGCCATTATGGCCATTTGAAACTATGATTCTTGATGTCCTGTGTGTATGATACTCTTGAGAGATACATGATGGATATTTCCAACGATGATAATAGAGGAGATAAATGTCGTGCAAGGAAAAAAATAAGCTACATAAGAAAGGCTATTATTTTAACCATCACAGAATATTAGATTCCCAAACAGTTATGCTAAGCGGCCATTTTCTTTTCCATATTTATGAACAGTTGTGCACAGCCTTACTTATCCATAAACTATGTACAAAATCTGAACCTGCCCATGTAAGAATGTTGGAGAAAGAACAATGATATGAAGAATGGGAAAGTAAAAGATGTGATGTGTATCTTTTTCTTTTTTTACTAAGTGTCCCAAAATGATGTTCATAGACTGATAGACTTAAGATTTTCCTTTAATCCTTTTTTTTTTTTTTTTACTCAACTGTTTAACAGTTAATCAGTTATTACCACTGAAACTTTTAGCTACTTACAGTGGACATCAAGTATTTTCTCCACATAATGCGTCTTCCCTCATTTTCTGAGTAAGTCATCACTCCAAAAAATGTACACACATATGAATACTTCACTTTATCCATGAGGCCTGAACAAGAGCTAGCACCTTCTATGCTCAACTTTCGTCCACAGTTGTTAATTCAGTGATCTAAGCTGGGCCAGTAAGAGATTTTTTTTCACGTATTTAAAATTTTTTTTTATGTTTATTTCAGAGAGAGAGAGGGAACGTGTGTGCGGGAGAGGGGCAGAGAGAGAGAGGGAGGGAGGGAGGGAGGGAGAGAGGGATTCTCAAGCAGGTTCTGTCCTGGTTAGCACAGAGCCTGATGCGGGGCTCGATCTCATCAAGGGCCGTATCTCATGAACTGTGAGATCATGACCTGAGCTGAAATCCAGTCTGATGCTTAGCTTACTGATCCATGCAGGTGCCCTCCCTATTTTTTAAACAGATGCAGGGATAAGGGTGAATGTTGTAGAATACTCCTTTTCTCTCTGGTCCTGAAGGTTAGAGAATGGAAACTGAGAAGCTGTTAGTGGCTGTCTCTGAGGAGGTAGGCAAGTTCAGTCTGTAAGGGGTGGGGGTGGGGGGGGGGGACAGAGCCAACCCAAAGGAGATACACAGCAACATAGTAGATAGTCCTGTCAATATCTGTCATTTGGAGGCCAGCCCTATCATTTATTCTTCATAGTTTGTTTACATGTACCAAAAGCAATTCCCCCTTTAAGCTAGATGGAACACATGCCATTTACAGCCAAGATATTTCTGATTAACACACCACTATATTGTTTCAACTTTAATAATAGTTTAATCTAACAATTATTTTTTAGTGCCCACAATTTCAAAGAATCTGCTAAGTGTTTATGGAATTCAGAGAAGAATAATATATAGGTTTTGCTTTCATTGAAGTCTAGAAAGAGAGAATAGGAAAATCCATAAAGCTAGAATAATTTAGAGTCATATGAGCCATACAAGAAAAATGTAATTAAAAGAGGAAGCAATCATTATAATCATTATCTTGAGGGAATTGGTTTTCAGGGATGTTTCTTGTATAATGTGACATTTGAGGTGGATTGGATCTTTCTTTCTTGCTTTCTTTCTTTCTTTCTTTCTCTCTCTCTCTCTCTCTCTCTCTCTCTTTCTTTCTTTCTTTCTAGAGAGTGTGAGTGGGGGAGAAGGGCAGAGGGTGAGATAGATTTATTTATTTATAAACTTAAATCCAAGTTAGTTAACATATAGTGTAGTAATTGTTTCAGGAGTAGAATTTAGTGATTCATTACTTACATGTAACACCCAGTGCTCATCCCAACAATTGCCCTCCTTAATGCCCATCACCCATTTATTTAGCCCATGCCCCCACTTAACTCCCCTCCAGCAACTCTGTTTGTTCTCTGTATTTAGGAGAAAGAGGGAGAGAGAGAGAGAGAGAGAGCGCGAGAGAGACAGAGAGAGATAGAGAGACAGAGAGAGAAAGAGAAAGAAAATGAGAATCTTAGGCTCCACGCTCAGCATGGACCCTGACCTGGGCTTGATTCCATGACCCTGAGATCATGACCTGAGCTGAAATCAAGAGTTGGAAGCTCAACTGACTGAGCCACCCAGGTGCCCTGAGGTGGATTTGATTTCTGTGGGAGGACATGAGGAGGCATTTCATGCCAAGGAAAAGAATGAATAAATGCATTGAGTTTGGAAGCATGGAACATTTTTCAACGATAGTAAATGATACAGTTTGGCTGTAGGCGGCTAAGATGTTTAGGCTGGATGCGGAAGACATGACTATGTTGTAGAGGCCTGGCATGTGGAGGTCAGTTTGCTATATTTGATGAACCTGAGGGGAGATTATTCAATATTTTTTAGAGTAGATGTGCCTTGATTAAAGCTGCATTTCAGGATTAGTTTTGTAGTACTGAATCACCTAGATTTATGTAAGGCAAACCAACAGGAAACTTTGGTAAATATGACAATTATCAAGTCTCGGAGTAATGATGACCTGAAATATATCTGTGAGTGTGGAATGGAAAGGGGATGGATGTCAGGTAGAAATGACATGTTGGGTGAAGAAATCAGAGAAAGCTCAAGACATTTCTTTTTTTTTTTTTTTTTAATTTTTTTTTAATTTTTTTTTTTTTCAACGTTTATTTATTTTTGGGACAGAGAGAGACAGAGCATGAACGGGGGAGGGGCAGAGAGAGAGGGAGACACAGAATCGGAAACAGGCTCCAGGCTCTGAGCCATCAGCCCAGAGCCCGACGCGGGGCTCGAACTCACAGACCACGAGATCGTGACCTGGCTGAAGTCGGACGCTTAACCGACTGCGCCACCCAGGCGCCCCAAGACATTTCTAATACAGGTGATTAGTTTGGTGGTAACACTAATAACCAATGAAGATTAGAAACCCTATCAACCTCTAATCTTTAGCATCCAAGTCATATACCACTTATATATTACTTTAAGTAAAGGGCTAAGCTTTTCGCTCCTGATGCAGTTTTTTTTTTGTCTTTACCTGTATAATCAGACGACCAAATAATTTGGAGTCAGCTTAATCTGGTTTTAAATCTAGACTTAACTGTTTTATAGCTGTGAGACTTAGATAAGATACTTAACTTCTTAAAATCTCAATTTTGTTATCTCTAATATGAATATAATAGGGTTAACCTCTTATGGGTACTCATGAGAATTAGGTGAGATAATACATGTAAAAACAACAGAGAGTGTGCCTGGGATATAGCAAGGATTCAGTAAATGCTTCCTTATTGTAGGCATTGATGTGCTATGTCTACAAATCCATAAGCCATTCCTTACTAAGGATGCAGTGTGAAAAGCCTCTTTTTAAACAAAAAGTGGAAATTGCTTTCAATTTCTATCTAGGGTTATCTGGGGTAAATTCCTAGTCTATTTTTTTTTTTTTTTTTTTTTTACAATTCCATAGCATTCCCCAAACTTTTGTCATAGTTGCCTTGTATGCATAACTTGGTTTCCACCTTCATTTCTTGATTCATATCCTCCATTGGATCTAAACCCTATTCTGAATCAGGCTACTAAGGAATTGGTTTCTATATCCTGTTTAGTTCCTGTTATTCACACTCACAGATGCTCCACCTTATCCTGTGAGGCTGCTCCTCATATATCTTCAAAGTAGATCAATTACATAAAATATTTCCATAGCCAACTACTTGACTTTAGTCATTATTATGGCTTATAAACACTTGATATCATTGCCTACCTGTGTGATTTCAGCTTTTTCATCTCCTAGCCTGTTATCACTTTTGTTGCTTATATTGATGTGGATAAAGTCAGTGTTTCATTGACACACTCTGCCTGTCATCTGGATGTTAGCCAGCCATTTTTCCACTTCATTGATGGTTACTGGCTAAATCTCAGATTATTATTTTGAAAATTTTCAGGTGACCTTGTCGCTTAAATTTTGTGTTATTAAACTCAATTTTATAGTCCATTATTTTTTGACAAGAGTACCAAAACAGTTGAATGAAGAAAGAATTCTTTTCAACAAATAGTGCTAAGACAACTGGATATGCTCATACAGAGAATGAAGTTAGATAGCTCTACTTCACACACCATACACAAAAATTAATTTAAAATGGATCAGATGCCTACATGTAAGAGCTAAAACTATAGAACTCTTAGAAAAAAATTATGAAGAAATCTTAATGACCTTGGTCTTTGCAGTATTTTTGAGATATGACTCCAAAAGCACAAACAACAAAAGGAAGAATAGATAAATTAGATTTATCAACATTTAAAGCTTTTGTGCTAGAAATTATATTATCATAAAGTTGAAAAAAATCCATATTATGGGAGAAAATGTTTTCAAATTATATATCCGATATGGGATTTATATCTAGAATATATAAGTAATTCCTACAACTCAGTACTAAAAAGACAAATAATCCAATTAAAAATGCATAAAGAATCTGAATAGATATTTTACCGAAAAGGTTATACAAGTGGTAAATAAGCATATGAAAAGCGTCATTACACATTGGGAAAATGCAGTTCAAAATCACAGTAACATACCACTTTATACCCACTAAGATGACTGTAATTAAAAAGTCAGATAAACAGAATGTGTTGGTGAGGTTGTAGAGAAATTGGAACCCTCATAGGTTGATGAGGGGAATGCAAATGGGTGCAGTGGTTTTGGAAAACAGTTTAGTAGTTCCTTAAATTATTCAGCATAGAAGTTCCATATGACCTAGAAATTCCACTGCTAGCTATATTTCTAAGCAAAATGAAAACCTGTGTGCATCTACACAAAGACTTATACATGAATGTTCATAGCAGCATTATTCATAATAGCCTAAAAATACAAACAACCCAGTTGTTCATCAACTGATGAATGGGTAAATAAAATCTTGTGTATTGGAATATTATCTGGCAATAAAAGTGAAGTATTGATATATTCTACTACATGGATGAACCTTGAAAACATTACAGTAAGTCAAAGAAACCAATTGCAAAAGACCACGTACTGTGTGATTCCTTTTATTGAAATGTCCAGAATTGGTAAATCTCTATAGAGACAGAAAGTAGATTATTGGTTTCTTAGTGTTGGGAGAGGAGGGAATGGGATGAAAATGAGTATGAGTTTCTTCGGGGAAGGATGAAAATGTTCTAAAATTAACTACTGTGATTGTTGTACAACTCTGTGTATTTGCTAAAATCCATTGAATCATACACTTCAAATGGTCGAATTTTATTTATGTGAATTGTATCTTGATGAAATTATTAAAAAAAAAATCAAGAACCCTTGGTTTCAAGTTTGGAGGAAAGTGATAGTGTATAATTTTCAAAACATGGGGAGAGTATAGAGGTGGGAAACTTAGATGAATTGAAAACAATTGAATGAATTGAATAAGTAAGGTGGGGGATGCAGCTTCTATCCCACAGGTGGGAAGAGCCTTTCTGTTTGGAGAATGCACCCTTGAGAACCTTTGTTTGAGTATCTCAGTGAGTGAAATAGGAGTTGGGTTTTTATTTCATGATTAGCAAAATAAGCTGGCCAGTCAATCTCTTCATACTCCTGCATATAAAATAGTGTGACCTCCAATCTTTTTTTTTTTTTTTTTTTTTTGGCCACCTCCAATCTTAATTAAAATTTGCAATGGGATTTGTATTCTGAAAGGAAAAGGAGAGCTATGTACTTCAAAAGTATTTTATAGGTATGTAAAGTACTTATATTTTCCAGGGCTATTGTCAGCAAGAATGAGTAAACCATTCTCTGGGAGCACTTAGCCATAAGAAGTGAATCAACCATATAAGAACATTTGAGACACTATCTTGTAAGAAATTACTTGTAGAATGGGGTATTGCTTAAATGGAAGAATTACTTTATCAATTTTGAGTGATTGGTGTACTCTTAGAAAGTACATTATGAACTTTCGATCACCGTAACACGCCTTAATATTGCTGGTGTTCTTTGTTCAACCCTGTATCATTTTCACCATTATATCAATTACTGAATCTTATAACTGTAGACCATGATTATATAGCCATCTGCACCATGCTCTACTATGCTCTATAGTACCTTTTTGACTATACAACAGCAGCAGTCTGAGCAAAATTTGTGACTCTTAGAGGGTTAGAAGGTTCAGGTAGTCAAAGAATCCTTTTAGACTTAGCCTGTTCATTAACATAGTTATTTAAAAAAGAACCTGAACATGCATTTTATACTCTTAAATGTTTCATATATATGGCACTCTTTAAATAATTTATCATTATCATTGTCAAGTGTGGAATATTAACAGAATTGCTTTTCAATGTCAGCTCACTTGTTCTTCTCCAATATCTATATTAAGTTTAAATAAATAATGCTAATCATACATAGCTGGTATCCTCAAGAATTCATCTCAGCTGGTAATTTTACATAGATATCCCTTCTGAAGGATTCTTTGTATCTTAAGCAAGCTTCTGAAATATTGGCATGTTTTTTTTTTCTTCCAGCATTGATGTTTCAAATTGTCCTAACATACCCTATAGTCTTTGTTGTAATAGTCCATGATTATTTCTCAAAGGGAATGTTTATATGAATCATTCTCTTCCAACACGTTTTCCTGAAACTTTTGATCATTATGCTCTGTATCAAATTTAGAAAAAGCACTTTTATCAGGAGACATGAATTCTCTTTCAAATGCATGTTTCTTTCTCCTGTGTCAAGAAAGACCATTTCATTCTTGATTCTGTTCTCATGTGGTGTATTTAAAATATGGATATGGTGATGTATACCTTTTTTAATTTACGAGTTCAGAATACGTGGACACCATTTAGTAAGTGAATAACTAGATGCTTTGAATTTTATCATAGAATCTATGAGCATCCAAGGAGATTTTCATAAATTAATAACTTAAGTCCTATGGCCTATTGTGATTAGTTCTAATTTTCTAGGACTAATTTTCAAGAAAATAAAGACTGCTGGAATATTCAACCTTAATAATTTTGGAGTCACATAAGATACTGTTATGAGGGATACCTACCATAGGTATTTTTTTTTGTGCTGAAAGCAACATTCATGTGCATTTACAAATCCAAAAACAGTCTATCCTCAGAGAATGGATGAAATTTGTCCAAGAAGTTTGGAAGGTTCATGGTTTTCAGCTGTGCAAACATTTCCAAACTCAACTGAATTTATATTAATCTCTTCATTTAAATAAATATTCTTGTACTATTTCTAGTCTACCTTCAACCCGCCAATTGCTGTAGCAAAATAAGACAAGATAGAATCAGAGTCTTTGGTCTTGTGGAGTTGCAGAGGGATTCAGTCCAACCACTTCGTTTTCCAGGTGAAGAATTAAAGTATGCATTATTTAAGTACTAAATACAGGGCAAATTCAATGGTTAATGGCTGAGCCAGGACTAAAATCAGTCCATTTGTTCTTTTTTTCTACTGTTCTACTGTCGAAGTTCTACTGTTGACTTTGCTGTAACAATTGAGTTTCAAAAGCATAGTTAGAGACTTTAGGGACTTTTCCTTAATATAATGCTTTAAAGGTAATAGAAAAAAACTTTTAAAAATATGGCTCATTATTTCAAAACATTTTGAAAAGACCCCAAAACATAACCATAGCACAACTTTTTTTTATGTTTGAGGAGGGATGTTATAGGCTGAATTGTGGCCCCCACAAAAAATCATGTTGAAATTCTAGCCTCCAGTACCATAGAACATGTCATTATTTGGTGATAGCATCTTTACAGAGGTGATTAGGTTAAAATGGGGTCATTAGGGTGGGCCCTAATCCAATATCACTGGCATCCTTATAAATTTGGACATAGACATGGACAGAAGGAAGACCATGTGAAGACACAAAGAGAAGATAGCCATCTGTAAGCCAAGATGAGAGGCTTTAGACAACTGTAAAGTTAAAATAATATTCTTGTGGGGTGCCTGGTTGGCTCAGTCAGTTGAGCATCCGACTTTGGCTCAGGTCATGATCTCACGGTTCGTGGGTTCGAGCCCTGCATTGGGTTCTGTGCTGCCAGCTCAGAGCCTGGAGCCTGTTTCGGATTCTGTGTCTCCCTCTCTCTCTGCCCCTCCCTCGCTCATACTCTGTCTCTCTCTGTCTCAAAAGTAAATAAACATTAAAAAAAATTAAGATAACATTCTTGTAATTGTTTTCAACAAATGACTTTGGAAAAAAAGGCTTTTCCCACTGGGTGAGATCTGATTTAGGTCAAATATAGAAAAACTTGAAATGAGTCTTCTAGGAACCATAAAATAGGTCATATCATGACATTTCTTTGGGAATGAGAGTTTGAAGATGCTCCAGACCCATACTGCTTTTTTTTTTTTTTTTAGAGGTGGCCTGTCTTCTAGTATTCACCACAAATATGTGTGCTTAGTTTTCAACTAATGGGGGAAAGGAGTAGGGCAAATTCAACTTCCTTAAAGATCACTGTTTTTACTGAGATCAGTTATTTTTCTTGAATAAACATTCACAAGAATGCTGCAAGCCTTCGGTATTTTGAGTTTTGAAAAAGTTGATTCTAACAATTTTGCCAGTTCTCTTGTTGGTTTTATGTAGGAGAGGCTTTTGGAGGTTCTCACTCTGATTTTCACTGTTGTCACCCCATTTCATGAATTTTATCTAACATGTATTTATTATTTTTTAATACGTTTCCTGATTTTCCTTGTTATTCCTCCATTGGCCCATGGGGATGTTGGAAGTGTGCATATTTGGGGATTCTAGATATCTTTTTGGTACTGATATTTAATTGACTTTCATTTTGTTCAGGTAATATATTTTACTTCAGTATGTATATTTCATAAAATATTGTTTTAAATGTGCTGATAGAAATATGGATAAAATGCTAGATTGGAAAGCAAATAACTGACTTCCTGTGGGGGAGACAGGTAAGGTTCTTTTTGCAGCCTTTGCCTAAGCCATGAAGGAAAGATAGCATCTATGCCTCATGGAAAAAGTGTCAGAGAGTGTTTTACGGAGTGGGTACAGTATATGCTAAAAGTTAAGGGAATAAAGAAAATAGGCTGACATGGAGAACCTTGGCAAGGTCTCTAAGCAGGATGTTTAAAAGAGCCTGTAGGAGATGTTACGGGTTGCCGCACAAGAGAATAGAAAGAACACCAAGCTTTAATTACCTTTAATTTTAAGGTAAAAATCTGAGTTTACTTGAATGCAGTAGGAGGCCACTAATAGGTTTCAGGCAAGAGTAAAAAATGATTAAATTTGCTTTTTAGAAAACAAATTCTGATGTCATTGAAGGAATAACTAGAATGGGAACAATTAAAGGTAGCAAGAATTGTGAGTTCTGGCTTATGCTGATGAGGGCCTATAAGAAAGCATTGGCCATGGAAAAAGGAAGTTGTGAATTTGATAGATAAGATATATTTGGGTATCCTTATTCAGTAGATGTTTTAGGTAAGAGAAAAGTTTAGTAAACTTTTTGGACTGGGCACTAGATAAATTATATGCTTCTAATCACAGTAGTTAATAGGGAAAGAAGCAGGTTTTGCAGAGGAAAGCACTTTATTTATATGTGAGATGGAGAATTTACTTTGTACAAAATCATATTTAGTCCAGTGGCAGCTTGCCCACAATAGCAATATGTTATTAGACCCCAAAGACCACTGTCAAACCATCTGAAAGTGAATCTAATGATGTTAATTAATTTGATGAAAGATTCTTATTAGCCAAAATATCTTACTAGAGAGATTTCATCTATATATCTATGTCTAGGTCTAGATCTAGATATCAGCAACACTGAGAGAAAGTCTTGTAAATTTATCGAACTTGTAAAGCCCTGGCTTCTGTTTGTAAAATCAGAGGTATTTTGGAATAACTGAAACGTTGATGAATATGTATGGAGTTGCTTAAGGAAAGCTAATTTAAAAAAATAGCCTTAGTGTATTCATAAGGGAAGCAATTCTTGAGCAAGAATTCTTCCTCCTTTGGTAATGGTCAGAGTGACCATTTGTCAGATGGTTTACACATCAGTTCAATTCAGTTCAGCAAACATTTGCTGAGCATCAACTATACACAAGGCAGTATAAGTTACTGCATAGCTCTGCCCTTGAACACTTATATTCTCAAACCTTTTTGTATCCTCTAATTTCTTCCTTGAGTGTTCTGACAGACTACCTTTGGTTTCTGAGATGCCAGTAGGGCATGAGCAGCTACTTGTGTCAGATATTGATTCACTTGCAAGGGCTGCCAGAACACAAATATCACACAGGTTATGTTTGGCACTTTGACAAGGAAGGGCAGTATAAATGGACTCTTGGAGAGTTTATTGAGTGATTACACAGGGTGTATTGAATATTTTTGAAAATCTCAGATTAGGGATTGCAGCTGTCTTTTTCTGCTGCAGTTAAGATTTTTAATACTTAATACTTGGTGTGTTAGCAAAAACAAATAGCTGGGACTCAAGAGATCTTGTCTCTGATTTAGTACTAGTGAGTTGTGAGTATCAGTGGAACTGTTTCCCCATCCATTAAATGAAATGATTCAACTAGATAAATGGTTCTTCTGCATGTGTACACAGATCTTTGTATATAATTTCAAGAAGTTCATAGAATCACTGAAGTGTAACCATGACCTACTGATTTGGATACTGTTACTATGTGACCTTTTAGAGCCTTTCCAGCTCTAACATTTTCTGATTGTATGATGTTTGTGCTCTTGAACTCCAGTGATTCTTCCTTTTGGTTCAGCAGCTGCTGGCAGGAAGAGGGGGCACCTCTGGCTCTTTTAGGGTGGCTAATGAACAGTCAGCAGGCAAGCTGAATTGATTTGTTCCATAACCTCATTAGATATCCCTCAGTATTTCTCAGCTCATTCTATGTATATACTGTCTCTACTGCCTGAAATTTTCTCATTTGATATACTATGAACATATTGGACACTCTTAAAACACTAAATATGCCAAGAAGAAAATGTAACTTCCATTAGCACTTTGGCTCCCTCAGTGTTGACGTTAGATGTTGATAATATTTGACTCATTTCTTGGCTATTTGCATGATCATAAAACTGTAAAGATTTATTTTTCCTTTGCCTAGATCATGGGATAGAGAATTCTCTCCTAATGTTAAAGGCATGTATTCATTGATGCCAGCTGATGTTATATATGTGAGAGTGTGTGTGTGTGTATATATACATACACATATGTAAATGTGTGTGTGTGTGTATATATATAATACATATACATATACATATACATATATATACATATATATTCCAACACATGCATGTATTAGAAGTGGGTAAAGGAAAGGATTATTTGGCCATCTATATATGTAGACGGGATCTGTTCAATATTCAAGGTTGGAATTATTAATCTTTTAGATATCCTCAGTTAAAGCAGTGATAAATTCTGGTTTTTATCTCACCTTATTCCTATCCTTGACCTTGATGAGATTAGCTATAGTGTTGTTATTCTGATGGATACTGCAATAATAGAATATTTAAATAACATGGAACCCAAATCGTGTTAGCATACTTCCATTACTATTCTTCTTTACCTTCATAAGTTCCACAATTCTTGTGGAACTCCTCAAGGTCTATAATACTACAAGAAGTTAAGCATGAATCTATTGGTAGTAAGATTTAGACTGAATATATTCTTTAAAGAATTAATTCATCCTAAGTAATTAAAATAATAAGGCCAGCATACAGATGCATTCTCTGTCCTAGCTCCATTATAGATCTGTCCCATTACTTGCACATGAATAAAAAAGTGAATTATTTATTAAAGCTATTACTAAAAACCTTTACTTTTATATTCTTATCTAGAATCTTTTCTCAACATTTTATCCATTATTTTGCCAAAATATTTTAATATTTTGGAAGTACGGGTGATATGCATACAGGTACTACCTTTCAGAATCATTCCTTCTCTTTTAAAGGAACATGTCAGTAGGTACTAAAAGGTACTAAAAGGAAGAGATTTATTTTTGTAACTGAATTATCATGTTATTTTAATGTTACTATTTACATATGGTTTAGAAGTTTCTTCCTTTGCAAAGCTTTCCCTCCCCTAGCCTGCATTGTATTTATTGTCCCCAGCCAGTTAGGTATGCCTCTTCCTTGCTCACATTATGCAATGAACACACTTCTGCATATCTTTAATATTGCACTTGCCACATCTTTTGAACATTAGCTTCAAAAATTCCTGTCTTCCCCACTAGACCATGACCTTCTTGATGGTGGAAACTCATTTTTATTTACTGTATTTTATTACCTAGCACAGACTGTAACACTCAGTAAATATTTTTCTAGTGAATAAATGATAGTTTCACCCCTTGCTGATTGCTTGTGATGATTATGAAAATTAGAGGACTTTGCCTAAAATAAGTGACCATGTATTGAATATCTAACATTTTTTGGTGCTGGAGTCTTTTATATCAACAACTGAAAGATGAACCTGGCAAATGGTATCTTTGGAATGAAAATGAACATTTCAATGTACACATGTTTAATGGTTCAAGTGAAAATCAGTGAATCCTAACAGTTTAGAGGCCTTATTTCTTTTTTATGTTTTTAGAGCTTTATTTTTACCTTTATTGAGGTATGATTGACATACAATAAGGTACATATAAAGTATGCAGTTTGTGAATTCTGACATATTAACATACCAGTGAAATCATAACCACATTATATAGTGAACATAGCCATCAGGCCCAAAAGTTTCCTCAGTCCTGTTTGTAGTTCCTCCTGTTCCTGCCCCTGCCTTTATTTCCCGGGCAACCACTGATATGCTTTCTGTTATTATATATTGGTTTTCATTTTCCATAATTTTGTGTAAATGGATCATATCGTATGTGCTGTTTTATGTTTCCTGAAGTATAGTTTTGAGATAACACTTGTATTGTTGTGTATATTAATAGTTTATTTTCTTTGAAGAAACATTCTATTATATGAACATGATACAATTTGTTTATTTCCCTGTTGATAAACATTTAAGATCATCTAGTTTTTGGCTCTTATAAATAAAGCTACTATGGACATTCACATACAAGATTACATCTGGGCTTCTGCTTTTATTTCTCTTGGGGAAATATCTAGGAGTGGAATGCCTGGGCTATATGGTAGGTCTGTGTATAAGTTTTTAAGAAACTGCCAAACTGTTTTCCAAAGTGGTTGTATCATTTACATTCCAGTCAGCAATATATGAGATTTTCAGGTTGTCCTCAGTTTTGTTGCCACTTTCCATGGCCAGGCTTTCTAATTTTAGCCATTCTTAGAGAAATATAATTGTATATCTTTGTGGTTTTAATGTTCATTTCTCTTATGACTAATGATGTTAAGTATCTTTTCATTTGCTTATTGTGATCCATTTATATTTCTTGATAATGTGTTTGTTTTAATCTTTGGCCAGATTTTCAATTAAGAGTTCTTTATACATTTTAGATACAAATTCTTTATCATATAGCTGTCTTGCAAATATATTTTCCTAGTCTGTGGCTTGTCTTTTCATTCTTCTTAACGGTCTTTCGAATAGAAGTTTTTGATTTTGGTGAAATCCAATTTGTCATTTTGTTCTTTTATGGATTATGCTTTTTCAGTATTATACTAAGAAATCTTTGTGTACATCAGGCGCACAAGGTTTTCTTTTATGCATTATTCTAAATGTTTTAATTTTTTAGAATTTAAGTCTGTGATTCATTATGAGTAATTTTTATATAAGGATTAAGGCATGGATCAACTTTTTTTTCTTTTTCTTTTTTCTGTATAGTGATTTTCACTTGTTTCAGCATCAGTTCAAAAGACTATTCTTTCTCCACTGAATTGCCTTTTTTGCCTTTGTAAAAAAATCAGTTGTCCATATATATATATATATATATATATATATATATGCCTCTTTTTGGAATATCTATTTTGTTCCATTGATCTATTTGCTTATCTCTGTCTGAGCCACTACTACACTTTCTTGATTACTAGCTATATAATAAAATCTTTTAATCAAGTAGATAATTCTACTTGATTAAAAGCCCTACAGTTTTGTTCTTCAAAGTTGTTTTGGTTATTCTAGGCCCTTTGCATTTCTACATGAGTTTTAGAATCAGCTTTCAATTTAATACAAAAATCCAGCTAGGATTTTGTTCTGGGATATGTTGAATCGTGTCAATTTGGGGAGAATTGACAATTTCACATTGTTGTTTCTTTTGACCTATGGATAAGGTATGCCTCTCTGTGTACAGATGTCTTCTTTAAATTCTCTTAGCAATATTTTACAGTTTTTATTTCACAAGTCTTGTACATTTTGTCAGAGTTACTTATTTTGTCCTAAATATTTCATATTTTTTATATGTGTTAAGGGCGTTTTTTTCAAAATTTTGAATTTATGATGATTCATTACTAGCTTATAGAAATACAGTTCTTTTTATATATTATATGTTGACCGTGGATCTTACTACCATGCTAAAACTCATTATTTCTAGTATTTGTTTTTTGTTGTAGATTCCACTGGATTATTTGTATAGATTATCATGTCCTATAAGATTATTTGCAAAGGCAGTTTTCTTCCTTTCCATCTGAATGCCTTTTATTATTTTATTTTAATTAAAAAATTTTTTAAGCTTTATTTATTTTGAGAGAGAACATAACCAGGGGAAAGGCAGAGAGAGGGAGAGAGAGAATATCTTAGGCTCCATGCTGCCAGTGTGGATCCCAATATGGGACTCGAACCCACAAGCTGTGAGATCATGACCTCAGCCAAAATCCAGAGTCAGAAGCTTAACTGACTGAACTACTCAGGCACCCTATCCTTTTATTATTTTAAACTCCCCATTCCCCTCAACTCACTCACACACACACACACACACACACACACACACACACACTTACAACTGCTCTAGCTTAAATATCCAGAGTGATGTTGTATATAAGTGGTGACAAACATCTTTATGTTTTTCTTGATCTTAGGAAAAGAGATTAAGTGTGGTGTTAAATGGAGGATTTTTGGTCAATGCCCTTTATCAGGGTGAGAAAATTCTCTGTTATTCCAGATGTGCTAAAATTTTTTAGCATGAATGGATAAGGGATTTTGTCATATAATTTTAATGCATACATTAAAATGATCTGGTTTTTCTTTTTTCAGTCTGAAATATGGTGAACTATATTAATTACTGTTTGAATGTTAAGCCAACCTTGCATTTCTGGGGTAAATGAATAAACCCCACTCCATCATTTATATATTGTTGGTTTCCATTGGCCTAAATTTTGTTTTCAAGTTTTGCATTTTTTAAAGTGAGGCATATTGGTCTCAATTATCTTTTTCTTGCAACATAATTGTAGTAGGGTAATGATAGTTTTATAGAATGAATTGGGAACTATTCCTCCTCCTCAGTTTTCTGGACGATTTTGTTTGGTGTTGAGATGATCTCTTCCATAAATATTTAGGAAACTTCTCTGGTGAAGCTGTCTGGGTGTAGATTTTTACTTGTGGATAGGGTGTTAGCTACAGATACAATTTCTGTAAAAGGTACAGAGGTATAAATGGCTACCTGTTTCTTCTTGAGTGAGCTTTGACAGTTTGAAACCATTTTTTTCAGTTTTATCTAAGTTGTAGAATTTATTGGCGTAAAGTTTTTCATGATATTTTCTTAATTAATAGCTATAGCATTTGGAATGATGCCATGTCTCTGATTCCTGATAGTGAAAATCTGTGTCTTCTCTCTGTTTTTACCCCCCATCTGGCTATTTTTTCTTGATTATTTCAAAGAATCAGTTTATGGTTTAATTAAATTCTTCTATTATTTTCAGTTTCATTGATTTCTATTGTAATCTTTATTCTTTCATGTCTTTTACTTAATTTACTTTTAATTTTCTCTTCCTTTTTAAAGAAATTCTTACATTTTTAAAGATTACTCATGTAAGATGGATATTTTATGATCATGTTGAGTTTAATTAATTTTGGTTTAGTTTTATATTTTGTAAAGAATATACTGTCTCCCCTGGAACAGTGTAGAAGACTTTAATGCACTCTTAAGATCAGCATTTTCCTGGGCCACCTGGTGGCTTAGTTGGTTAAGTGTCCTACTTTGGCTCAGGTCATGATCTCGAGGTTCGTGAGTCCAAGTTCTGCATTGGGCTCTGGGCTGACAGCTCAGAGCCTGGAACCTGCTTCAGATTCTGTGTCTCCCTCCCCCACTAACACTCTGTCTCTCTCTCTCTCTCAAAAATTAATAAACTTCAAAAAAAAATTAAGATCAGTGTTTTCCTCTCCATTCCTTTCCCATACCATCTTTTTTTTGTAATTAAAAAAATTTTTTTTAATGTTTATTCATTTTTGAGAGAGAGACAGAGCATGAGCAGGGGAGGGGCAGAGAGAGAGGGAGACACAGAATCCGAAGAAGGCTCTAGGCTCTGAGCTGTCATCACAGAGTCTGACGCGGGGCTCGAACCCATGAACTCCGTGAGATCATGACCTGAGTCGGATGTTTAACCGACTGAGCCACCCAGGCGCCCCTCCCATACCATCTTGAAAGCAGCCATCTGTTGATTGAAATACACTGATTTGTAAAGTATATATGCTGTTAATGTCAAATTTATCATGCTTACAGAGCATTGAATTTATGTTTATTATTTTTTGTTATAATGTAACAGTTTTAATTGATGTAAAATTTATATTCTGGCAATTCTTTTCTTTCTTTTTTTTGAGTTTTAAATTTATTTTCTAAAAATCCCTCCTACAAATATTTTTCTTCCATATCTTCTTTAAAAATGAATAATTATGGGGGCGCCTGGGTGGCGCAGTCGGTTAAGCGTCCGACTTCGGCCAGGTCATGATCTCGCGGTCCGTGGGTTTGAGCCCCGCGTCAGGCTCTGGGCTGATGGCTCAGAGCCTGGAGCCTGTTTCCGATTCTGTGTCTCCCTCTCTGTCTGCCCCTCCCCCGTTCATGTTCTGTCTCTCTCTATCCCCCCAAAAATAAAATAAAACGTTAAAAAAAAATTAAAAAATGAATAATTATGGAAAGAGCCTAAATATCTATCCACTGATGAATGAGTGAATAAAGAAGATGTGGTGTATATATACAATGGAATATTACTTGGTGATCAAACGATTGAAATCTTGCCATTTGCTGCAATGTGGATGGAACTTGAATGTCTTATGCTGAGTAAAATAAGTCAGAGAAAGACAAATATCCTATGATTTCACTCATTTGTGGAACTTAAGAAAGAAAGCAGATGAACATAGCTGAAGGGAAGTAAAAATAAGATAAAAACAGAGAGGGAGGCAAATGATAAGAAACTCGTAAATACAGAGAACAAACTGAGGGTTGCTGGAGAAGTGTTGGATGGGGGGATGGGCTAAATTGGTGATGGGCGTAGGAAAACACTTGTTGGGATGAGCATTGGGTATTATAATGTAAGTGATGAATCACTAAATTCTACTCATGAAACCATTATTACACTATATGTTAACTAACTTGGATTTAAATAAAGTAAAAAAAAAATGAATAGAAACAAAGCAATAGTTTATCTTAATATAGGTTTAAAATCAGCCAAATTAAGGTTTTAAAGAGTTAAAGTCAGAAGTTCTGCACTTAGCAGCAGCAGATATCTTGTCTTTTCCCAGAGATGGAGTCTGTGAAGACAGCTGCTGAGAGAAATGGATGAAGATGATAGGCCTCTATGGTGTAGAGCACATACTGATGCTCCCCTGAGTAAGGCACCTCTTTGGTGGTCATTTGCTAGAGAATGATAGAAGAATAGGTGTCAACTTTGGGTGTTATGGTCTTTCAGGAGCTCTGGGGCTTGGTGGATGTATGTGTTCTCTAGATGGTAAGAAGTCTCTGGAAACACAGCGAATCTTCCAGCTTCTTGAAGCAACCAGTCACCAATTTTGCAGGCATCTTGCTCACTAATCAAAATGTTAGCAAGCCTCAGGGCCAAGTGCACAATACTTTATGAGTGACGGAAAAGCAGGCCATCAAACATCTAGGGAATCCTTATTTCCCTAGGTGTATGACAGTATATACTTTCCCAAATTTAATTGTTTTCTGGCACAGCAGTGAAGCCCCCTTTCTCTTTCTCAGGGCAGCTGATAGCACCATATATGACTTCGTGTAAAGTGCCATTGCCACCAAACTCCACGATTATGGCATACAGACTATTAAAGCCCATGGGGCTGTGAGTGCTCACAGTCACAACCTGCATGATATTGTCGTGACAGAGCCCTGCTATATGTGGCTTAGCCCAGAAGGTCCACTGGGATGCCATTCAGTGTGTTTTTAAACATTTTTTTTTTTGAATGTGTAGGAAGAAGCATCCCGGAAACAGAGAGAAAAACTAGGTAGAGAAGAAGAGAAACAAGGGATAATGTTACTCTAAAACCAGGAGATGGGGTGCCTGAGTGGCTCAGTCGGTTGAGCATCTGACTTTGGCTCAGGTCATGATCTCATGGTTCATGGGTTCGAGCCCTGCATCAGGCTCTGTGCTGACAGCTTGGAGCCTGATGCCTGCTTCCAATTCTGTGTCTCCCTGTCTCTCTGCCCCTCCCCTGCTCGCTCTCTCTCTCTCTCTCTCTCAAAAGTAAATAAACATTAAAAAAAATTTTAACCAGGAGAGCACTTGAAGAGGGGAAATTGATGAGTAGTATCAAATATTGTAGGGAGCTCAAGTAAGAGAATGGAAACCTGGCCTTTAAACTTAGAAACTTGAAAGTCATTTAAATGATCTTAGTGAGAGTAATACCAATAGTGTGGTTGAAGTAGCAGCAAACTGCAAAAGGTTGAGAGATGCAAAAGGGGATATGGAGACAGGGAGTATACTTATAAGAGGGTACTTGGGAAGGGAAGAAGTAAGCATAAGTCAAAGGTAGGATTTTTATTATGCTGGGAGAAATGTGAACATATTTATATGTTGCTGAAGGAAGGATCTAGTTGAGACGAAGTTGATGATGCAGCAAAGAGAAAAGATCATTGATAGTATAAAGATCTTGAGTAACTGAGAGTGAATGGGATTTAAAGTACAGATGCAGGGACCAGCCTAAGGTAGAAGTTTCTTCCTTTAGGGCATGAGGAAAAGATGGCATGATTCTAGGTAAATATATCTCTGGGAAATGGAGAGTGAGAAAGATACTTCTTGATAATACTCTGAGGAACTATTTGCTAAAGGAGAAGAGGTTTGGGATGAGATACAGTGCTGGAGAGAATAATAGACATTAGGGATAGTCACTGAGGGGAATGGAAAAGACGACCAACCAAAGGGGAGCTCAGTGGCCTGGGGAGCTCAGCTGGGGTGAGAAGCAGTGTATTTTTAGCATGGTGTCTGCATTAGTCTTCAGGAATCTGGGCACAGGAGCATAGAGGGCAAATGATAGGTCTGAGAAAGGCCTTTTTTAGCAGGGCTGGAGCAGAGGGAATGGATTTTTGATAAGAAATTTGTTGAAATGATGTGCCATAAAGTCTAGGTTGGATCAGAAGGTATTTAGACAGGGACATGGCAGAGCTGGGGTGGGGTAGGGAGTGGATGATGACCTCCAAGAAAGTAGAGGTGGTCAGAGCATCAGAAACTCCAGTGAGTTTCAAGATCAAAGGTATCAGTAGCAATGGAGTAAGATTTTTGGAATGATGAGGACTATAATCAGTGGGAAATTTAAGCTGTTTGAGGTGATGGTGGCCCAGGATGTGACCCTGGGAATGGGGTGACTGAAAAGGAGCACTGCTGCTGGAGTTGAAGGTCAGAGTTGAGAAGTCTCAGAAATATTTAGAGCTGTAACTTAAGAAATTAAAATTACTTTTTATATGAATTTTTCATTTATCCAGAGCCATGAGGGTTTGCTTCTTCCCACAACTCAGCAAAAGTGGCAGTGGGATTACTTTGGTGAATATCTCTTGATAGTTAACTTTGGCCTGTTAGGTATTGTTTAATTAGCAATGTTGCTTTGCAGAAATGTTCATGTTTGTTCTCAGAAGGCTTGTTCTCAGTAGATGAGACAAATAAATCCCAAAATGCCACTTGGTCATGGTGTATGATTCTTTTAATGTATTGTTGAATTTGTTCTGCTAACATTTTGAAATTTTTGCATCTATGTTCATCAAGGATATTGGCCTAATTTCCTCTCTTCCCCCATCTCTTCCTCTCCCCTTTACTCCCCTCTCCTTCTTCCCCTCCCCTTTCCTCTTTTAACTTTCCTTCTTTCTTTTTTTGTGTCCTTGTCTGGTTTTGGTATCAGGATAATGCTGGCCTCATAAAATGAGTTTGGAGGCATTCCCTCCTCTTCATTGTTTTGGAGGAATTTGAGAAGGATAGGCATTAAATCTTCTTTGAATATTTGGTGGAATTCACCAGTGAAACCCTCTGGTCCTGGGCTTTTGTTTGTTGGAGGTTTTGATTATTGGTTCAGTCTCCTTACTAGAATTCAAAAATGTATTACAGCCCAACCAAGACAAAAGATATGCTATAGACTATGCTTCAGCCCAAGAACGAGGCAGATATTTGATTAGGCCTTTTTTTTAACTTTTAAAAACAGGGTGGATTTAAATAAAATATGAGTAAATTATACTTGGCTCCTTTCCCTTTGCTCATTTTTTTTAATTCCTGTTTTTGGCAAAGAATCTCCAAAAGATGTTCATACTTAGAAATTCATGCAGGATCGCTCAGTGGTGTACTCAAACAGATGTCAAAGACAGAGATAAGGAAATTTGGCTAAAGACAGACAACAGAGTATGGATGGTGTGATTATGGAGGCTGGCAAGCCCAAATCTGTAGTATGGGCCAGCAGGCTTGAAGCCCAGGAGAGCTAACGGTGCAGATACAGTCTGGAGGCAGTGTGCTGGAGAATTTCTTCTTGTTTGGGGAGGCTTATCTTTCTCCTATTCAGGTCTTAAGCTGAGTGGATGAGATCCATAGCAAAATCAGTGGCCAGAGCTTTTTTTAGAGTGACTTCTTTCAGGTCCCAATCCTTCAAGTTTCATGAGGGCAGCACGAGGACCTCTTCCTCACCCCTCTTCCCACACATGTGACACCTAGGAAGATGCGAGGTAGCATTTTGTCATGATTTGTTTGTACCATGTACCTTCAGTCTCTGAAATCGCTATTCTCACATAGTCTCCTGCCTCAGATCTTGTACAGTTTGAGTGTCCACCTCATCTATGCTGAACAATCTCAAGCATAGAGGAATCCCTAAGTCAGTGATTCTAAAGTGTAGTCCATACAGTGATATCAGCTTCACCTGTGACTTATTTGAAAGACAAAAATCTCTTTTTTATTTTTTTAACTGCTTAAGTTTTTTTCTGCTATCCTACCTGAAATATTTCTTTTCTAAAATGCCATTATATTCATTTAGTAAATGCATTATGATAAGTAATTAAAAACTGATATAGCATTTTTGATACACATTATTTGTGGTCATTAAATTATCTAAAATCTTTTTTCTTAGCTCTATTTTTCATTAGTAAATCATTTTCATGTCTATTATTAGCTATCACTATGTGTATATTATATTATATTATATTATATTATATTATATTATATTTTACTGTTTTGAATTAAAGAACCTGTTGATTGGGGAGAATAATCCTTTTTCCAACTTCACAGTAACATGTTATACTTTCTAAGTGTGTGCACACGTCTTAGGCACTCAAAATACTTGGTATAAGTAAAAATAATCTTGGTGTTTTTCATAGAAAACTTTGACAGCGCAGGAGGGGTGGGGGAGTCCATTCAAAAGCAAGGGAAAGTAAGGGAAAGTGAATGCCTAAACAGCTACGAGAGGGAAGTTTCTTGAGCTCTACTCATCTCTCTCTATGCTGTTTAATTCTGGTGTTACTTAAATTGAAGCACTCTTGTCCATTTCATAGATCTTCATTGCCCTTGGTATTTCAGAGGCAGAGTATTATGACTTTTTTTCTGTTAATACAGTCATTTTAGTATTTAACATGTCTGTGCATTATAAAGTGAGGGTTGCATCATACATATAGCTACACTCAAGAGAGAAGACTAAAGTCTAGAGAAATCTTTGGCTTTGGCTGAGATTTCCTAACTTTATTTCTATTTATTTCTATTAATGATTTCTGGCACAGTCTCATGAATAAAACAAGGCACTGGATGTCTTTCTTGGCTTTTCTTAAAAAAATATAAAGGTAGGGGCGCCTGGGTGGCGCAGTCGGTTGAGCGTCCGACTTCAGCCAGGTCACGATCTCGTGGTCCGTGAGTTCGAGCCCCGCATCGGGCTCTGGGCTGATGGCTCAGAGCCTGGAGCCTGTTTCTGATTCTGTGTCTCCCTCTCTCTCTGCCCCTCCCCCGTTCGTGCTCTGTCTCTCTCTGTCCCAAAAAAATAAATAAACGTTAAAAAAAAAAAAATTAAAAAAAAAATATATAAAGGTAAGCTAATAAGGAAATATTTAACATGCCTAGTCAGTCCAGTTTCTGAAAGTAGAAGACACAAGTTATAGGGCATGAGGCAGCGTTTCCTACCCCTCAGGCGGCATGTCTCAGTACTGTAATGGTACCAAAGATGTCTGCTGTATTTCTGCATCTACAAAAGGATTTTCCAGATGCTGTAAGTAGTCCTTGATATCAGTGTTCCTTAAGAAAGTCTAACTATAACTTAACTATTTATATTTTCGTTTATATTACCTCAGTCTATGATAAAAACAAAAGTTAGTAATAGGTAATACTTATTTTTGACGATCTGGCTCAGTTTACGTTATTGATAAGAAAGGTAATTGTTCAAACTACTTTTCCTTTAAAAATGCCTTTTTGGAATTTTAGTTTAATAATTTGACTACTTAAAACAAAAAATGACCGACTGAGATTTTGCTTATTTCCCTTAATACTAGAAATGCTATTTTAAAAAGAATGCAATTTTGAACAAATAGAATTACCTTGAAGTGGTGAACATTTTATGGAATGTCTTGTAATACAAGAATAACAAAATGGATTGCTTTTAAAATTTAATAATTTTGCAAGAATAAAAATATGTTCAAGTTATGGCTAAGAATTTCCTTTTATTATTAAAATATAAAGTACTCCTATTGTAGTAGATCTTCTAATAAAATATATTCCATCCTTGTTTCTTATTACTTACTGCTAGGATGAATGATTGTATGCTATTTAGTCTTTCAGTTTTCAGTATTTTCTGTGGAAGGGTCAAATCAGCAATTTTCACAATATAAATGATGAATCTTGACATTATTTTTCAAAAGTAGGAAATTTTAAGCTACAGGTTTCTCTGTAGCTTGTGCACCAAATACTGCTACCTTAATGCATAGAAAATCTAGGCTAACTTTCTCTGTGTTACCAGCTTTTATAGAGGAACAAGCCAAACTACTCTACCTTTTGCTTGAAATGGGGCCTGCCCAGTAGGACAAGAGTAGACCTGATTCTAATCTTTGGAGCATTGTATTTGTCTCTCTAGAGCTTTAGAGAAAGAAAGGAAGGAGCAGTCTCTTCCTTTGGTCCCTCTTCCTCCTGCTTTTCTTTTTTTCCCTTTTTTTCCACTTCAGAGGCTGGTAGAAAAAACCAGCCTATATTATTGACTATATGCTATTTGATGGGCTATTTGCTATTAATTAGTATTTATAACAAAAACATTTTATTAAACATGTTTATTAAAACATGCAAAAATTAATAAAGGAACTGTATTACATTTAAAATGTATCATCTTTGTTTTACCTTTATTATTTGTATTAAAATAACTTATTTTATTTTAATTATATTTCTTAAAACTTTAGCATGTACTGTGTATCATGCAGATTAATAAAGGTGTATGTTTGATATTATCATCTTACCAATCCTCTTTTTTATTATTATTATTTTTTAAAAATTTTTTTAACGTTTATTTTTATTTTTGAGACCGAGAGAGACAGAGTATGAACGGAAGAGGGGCAGAGAGAGAGGGAGACACAGAATCAGAAGCAGGCTCCAGGCTCTGAGCCATCAGCCCAGAGCCCGACGCAGGGCTCGAACTCACGGACCGCGAGATCATGACCTGAGCTGAAGTCGGACGCTTAACCGACTGAGCCACCCAGGCGCCCTCCAATCCTCTTTTTTAAAAATTTTAGATTGGAAACTTTACCTCTTTATCTCAATGAAATGGTTAATCTCATTTCTGTATATCATTTTGGAACTTCACTTAAAAACAAAATATTACTCTAAACTGTTGCTGTAAAAGCATTTGATCTGTTCAACGCTAAGATGCTGTAGTCACTCAGTGGAAGCTCTTTGCTATGCAGCTCTTCTGTCAATTTACATATTTTGCCAGTGGTTAGACAAAAAAAAGATAGCAAGCAGTCCCATTTATATCAAAATTATATTGTGAGGTAATTATAATGTCTGTGGTGAAATAGTGTTTAACTCAGTTTTCTTAGGGGAACAAAATATTTTATTCTACAATTAGATACAAGACCTCAAATTCATATGTTCTGGGGGACAGTAGCAGTTTAATATTTATTTATTTATTTATTTATTTATTTATTTATTTATTTATTTATTTTTGGCTGTGTGCACAAGTTGGGGAGGGGCAGAGGGAGAGGAAGACAGAGAATCTTAAGCAGGTACCATGCCCAGGGTGGAGCTGCACTCAGGGCGTGATCTCATGATGGTGAGATCATGACCTGAGCTGAAATCAAGAGTCCAGTGCTTAACTGACTGTGCCACTCAGGCGGCCCTGATTTTCTTTTTAAGTAATATGGTGATGACACATAAAGATTTTCAGGAAGAAAGTAATGGTTATCCTAGTAAATAGTTGTCCCTGGTTTGGTATTCTACCTTGACACTACCCTGGGTGCAATTGGATACTAATGATCAAATCAAAATAAGTTAAGGGAATTAGTGACTCAAGTAGGCATTTCTCATTTTTTTTAATGTTTAAAAAATTTTTAATTTATTTTGAGAGAGCACAAGCTGGGGAGAGGCAGAGAGAAGGAGAGACAGAATCCCAAGCAGGCTTTGCGTCATCAGTGTAGAGCCTGTTGCGGGCCTTGAACCCACAAACCACAAGACCATGACCTGAGCCAAGATCAAGAGTTGGACGCTCAACTGACTGTGCCACCCGGGCACCCCTACATTTCTTAGTTTTTTAAGACTGGAGGAGACTGGTCTCTAAGTCTCTATTCTAGCTACCCATTTAAATATTGTCTTCAGATTTAAGGGATATTTCCAAACTCAAATTTGTTCTCTGATTTACTATGTTCCTTATTATAGTATTCTTTATTTTTAAAATGAATATTCTGTCCTCTTTTACTTGAGGGAATGACAACTTACCTATTTAGTGCCTATCATAAGATGGCTAGTGAATAGCATGCTGAAAGGAGATTCTGGAAGAATCTGGATATAAGTGGTCATCACCAGACTACTGGCACTGCGACTGGTTTTATGGAGGTAAAGAAGGAGGAAGGATGCAGCAAAAATAGATGCCACCTATCTAAAATTAGCTCCTAGTTCATTAATAGTAGTACAAGTTTATTTCCAATCTGTGTCACTGGACATCTCTGTATAAAGAAGTGTTTTCTATTTTCATAGACATTTTCTTTAATCCCAGCAAATAAACTCTTGAAAGCATGGAGTTGTCAAAGAAGAATCAGCCTAAACCATCTCCACTAAGGAAATGTTTCCAAGTATATAATTGGTCATAACATCAACTGTGTATACAGAAGGCAGCACTTTAAAAATTTTTTAAATATGGTGTAGGTCAGTACTGTTATCTTAATCTGATTATGTATCTTCAACTGATAAGTTGTCTCCAATAGAAATCCATTTTGTAGACATATAATATTATGGAGTGAGGGGGGAAATCCCTTTGTAAAAATTCTCCACTACTATCTCCATAATCTCTACTTCACTGAGTTTCATCCAAGTGCGAAAATGAAAAATTATAACCTGCCAAGCATCAGTGGCAGAGTGAAATGAAAAAATTGCGAGTTAATAACAGTGATGCCTCAAAAAAATTTCCTGGCCAATTTAACATTGCTTCATCCAAGGTCACTTCCCAGAGCTGATTATTTTTAGTAATTTGCAGATGAGACCATTCTACCTTGGTCATGGTTAGTGAAGATCAAGAAAATGCCAGAGAAGGTTTAAGACTCAAGGTTATCTATCTTTCTCAATTAAGATGCAAACCACAGTTCCACTTTATTTTCTTAAGACCTAGCAGAAAATAATTTTCAAAGAAAAGAAACTTAAAGCCAGTAAGATCTTTTATTGGAGATATAAAGCCACAAAGTGAAACACTGGGGATAAGGGTAGCAGAAAGACTATTTAGTAGATCCTTAGGTAGCATTTCATGTGGGAAAGAAATCCTCAAGATATTTTTCTAAAATTTTTAGTCTGACACTTAAAAAAAAAACAGTAAAACTTGCTGTAGATTGTACTTGGTGTAAACATTGATTATGATGACTACACCTTGTTTTTAAGCTTTTAGAAAATGTCCGGATTTACTTTTTCTTGTCCAATTTGAAATTTGAAATTACATTGTAAATAATCCTTTAAACAGTCTTATTTTTACACATAAATAATTTAGATAATATAGACAAATATAAAAAAAAAGCTTTCCTTTAATTTTGCTAATCACAGCTAACTTGTATTGATCTTTTAGTATAACTTTCCATACCTGTGTATCTCTGTGTGTATGTGTATGTATATGTAGGTAAAAAGAGAGACAGATAAGTAGAAAGATAGTTTTTTTTAAATGAGTCTTCATGCAAAGTATATTCATATTTTATCTAACCCCTTGCCATGGATACATACTTTTTAATTTTATTTTTTAGAGAGAGAGAATGAGAGAGAGAGAGAGAGAGAGAGAGAGAGAGAGAGAGAGAGAATGAGTGGGGGAGGGGCAGAGGGAGAGGGAGACACAGAATCTGAAGCAGGCTCCAGGCTCTGAGCTGTCAGCACAGACCTGGATGTGGGGCTTGAACCCACGAATCGCCAGATCATGTCCTGAGCTAAAGTCTGACACTTAACAGATTGAGACACCCAGGTACCCGCCATGGATATTTTTCTATGTCAATAATTATTGGTTACATTCTCATTTTCAGTGGCTTCAGACTGTGTTTGTAGCATCTGATATTTATGAACATTTAGGATGGTTTTCCACCATATAAACAGTTCTGAGCTAAACACAAGTCTTTATATATCAGATTATAAAGTAAATTTTAAAACTTTTAAAAATGATGAAGATTTAGACATTTGATACTTACTGCAAAATGCTCTCCAGAAAGATGTAAACATGTATTTCCACTAGCACTGCATTCTTACAAGGGTATTCTTTATTTAGGCAGGTGAACTTTGATATTTCAACATTGGATTTGTTCATTAGTCATATATTTTCAAATATTTAGTAGCCATTGCACTGTCTTTTGTGAATTTCTTGTTCATGTCTTGCTTTTTCCCCCTATTAGTATAATCTTCTTTTTCTTATTGCCATTTAATACCAACTCTATATTTTTAAAGGATATTAGTCTTTTGTCTCACCAGTTAAATTTTTTTTTCTATATTGTCAATTCTAATTTCATTTGTATTTCCCCCAATAGTTGTTAATCTTTTCCTTATAGTTTCTGGCCATGGAGCCATGCTTACAAAAGCTTGTCCTACATGAAGTTATAGGACTAATTATTTAACATTTTCCTCTGTTACTTTTTTATGTTTAATGTTTAATCTGTAAAGAATTTATTCTGAGGTATGATTTAAGACAAGAGTCTAGCTTATTTTATTTCTAAATGGCTAGGTTAGTGACACACTACCACTTGATGACTAGTCCAGCCTTCCTCATTGATTTGGAATGCCTCAGTTATCATGATAGATGTTTTTCAACTGTGGTCTGAGGAGCTTCAGGCATTCCATGATGTGCTCTCAAGGAATGTCGTTTACAATCTGGAAACTAAGTAACTGGTTTTCTCTTCTTAACCTTCTTTAGATCTTCATTGAAATATCTGTGAATTTTTTCTGACTAATTTTTTCCATATTTTAATGCAGTTTCTGCATTTTTTATTGAGGCATAATTGACATATAATATATTAATTTCAGATGTACAATATAATTTCATTTGTAAATATTGCAAAATCACCACAATAAGTCTAGTTAACATCTATTACCATATGTAGTTACAAATGTGAAGTTTCTTCTTAATTTTTGAAAATCAGCTTTATTGAAGTACAATAAGTATACATATTGTATGATATATACATTCAGTAAAGTTGTATACCCCACAAGTACATTCAGGATAGAGAAAGTTTCCATCACCTGAATAAACCTCCATTGTGCCATTGCAGTTGATCCTTTTTCTCTACTGCTAGCCTCTGGCAACTATTGATCTGCTTTCTACCCATAGCTTAGATTTTTCTAAGAGTTCATATTAATTAAACAATACAGCAAGTAGTCTTTTATGTCTGGATTTTTTTCACTCAACGTAATACTTCTGTGATTCATCCATGTTGTTTGTGCTCAAGTAGTTTATTCCTTTTTTAATCATGAGTAGTATTTAGTTACATAGATATACCACAATGGGTTTATCCACTTATATATGGATATCTGGGTATCATAGGTATAGCTGATTTTTGGCTATCATGTATGTAGTTACTATGAACAGTCTTATACAGGTCTGTGTATGGACATATGTTTTATTTCTCTAGAGTAAATACCTAAGAGTGGGATTACTGGGTTGAATGATAAGTGTGTATGTAATTTTACAAGAAACTTTGTTAAGAAACTGCCAATGATTTTCTTAGGTGCCTGTACCATTTTGCATTTGCACCAGCAATATATGAGAATTGTAATTGTTTTACATGCTTCCCAGCACTTAGTAAGATCAGTCTTTTTATTTTGCCTTTCTACTGGGTGAATAGTTGTATCTCACTCATTGTGGTTTTAATTTGCATTTCCTTAATGGCTAATGTTCTTTGCATTTCCATGGAAATTATAGAAGAGTTACTTCTCCAAAAACCCTGCTCAAATTTTAATTTTGATTTTGTTGAATAAATTTGGGGACAGTTGACATTGAACAATATTGAGTCATTCAGTTTATGAACAAGTTTTGTATTTTTGTTAATTTGAATATTTAACTTATTTCAATGAAGTTTTACAAGTTAGACAAAATTAAAAAAAATCATCCCTAGGTATTTCATAATTTCATGTTATGTTATTTGAACATATTAAAATTAAAATTTCTACTTTTATATTAAAATTTTTTATTAAAATTAAATTGTTAAAATTTAAATTTCTAATATTTATATCTAGTATATTTTGTACAGTTGGTTTCTGTACATTTGAGTTTATTCTGTGTATTTGGTAAGTCATTTTTTAGTCATAATAGCTTTGCATATATTTCCTCAGAATTTTCTGCATGAACAATTTTTTTCTGAAAAAAGTTTTTCTTCTTTTTTTTCAAATTGTATGCCTGTATTTCTTTTTGCTTTATTTTACTAGCCTAGATATTCAGTACAATATGATATATATATGGTAAATGCCAACATTACTTTTTGTTCTTGATCTTAAAGGGAAAACATTTAGTGTTTTTAGTATTTCACCATATAAGAATGATGTTAACTGTGGGATTTTCAGAGATGCCATATTAGTCTGCTTGGGTTGCCATAATAAAATACCACAGGCTGGGTGGCTTAAACAGCAGAAATGTATTTTGTTGTAGTTCTGGAGGACAGGAGTCCAAAATCAGAGTATTGTTAGAGTTGGTTTCTGGTGAGGGCTCTCTTCCTGGCTTGTGGATGGCTGCTTTCTTGCTGTGTCCTCACTTGGCCTCTTGTCTGTCCAAAAGGAGAGACAGAGGCAGAGGCAGAGTGTGAGAGATGGGAAGGACAGATTGGGAGAGAGAGACAGAGAGAGAAATTTGTAACTAGTCCTATTGAATTAGGGCTCCACTCATGACTTTATTTAAACTTAATTTCATTAAAGGTCGTGTTTCTGAATACAATCATATTGCGGGTCAGAGCTTTAACAAATGAATTTGGGGTGAACACAATTCAGACTGTAACACATATCCTGTTTCAGATTAAAAGGTTCCCTTCTGTTTATAATTAGCTTAACATATCATGAATAGATGCTGAATTTTGTGAAATACTTTTTGGCATCTATTGAGATGATCATATGTTTTTTTCCTTTTTAAAAAATATTTTAGTATGGGAAATCACATTATTTTTGGAACGTTAAACCCATCTTGCATCTACTTGGTCACATTTCATATGCCTTTTATATGCCTTTCAGGTATTATTTTTTAAGTGCAATATATGTTTATTATATGCATTTAATCTATATATTATATATTTTAAATATCAGAGAACTAAATTTGCTAAAAGTTTGGTAGGAATTTATTTTCATGTGTGTGATCATAAAAGACATTGATCTGTAGTTTCTTACAGTTTTGTTTGGTTTTGGATCAGGCTAATGTTGGCTTTATCATGTGAATTGGGAGATGTTCCCTCCTCTTCCACTTCATGGAGTAGCTTATGTAGAGTTGATACTATTTTTTACTTAAATATTCGGTAGAATTCCCAGTGATGCTATCTTGGCCTGAAATTTTCTTTTGGAAAGGTTTTTAAACTTGAGTTTAATTCTTTTCTTTGATAAGGGCTATTTGGGTAATCTATTTCATGCTGAGTCATATCTTCCAAGGAATTTTTTTTCACCAAGTTATAAAATTGTCCATAATATTATTTTCTAATGGTTTTGTCTGTAATCTGAGTAATGTCCTCTCTTTCATTCCTGATATTGGTAATTTGTTGTCATTTCTCTTTTTCCTTGATTAATCTGTTTGGAATTTTATCAATTTTATTGATTCTTTCAAATAAATACTTTTTGGTTTCACTGATTTTCCTGTATTATTTGTCTGTCTTCTATTTCATAGATATCTGCTTTTACCTTTATTATTTTCTTCCTTCTGTCTATTTTGTGCTTAATTTCCTTGTTTATTCTTTTTAGTTTTTTAGTTTTTTAAGGTAGAAACTTAAGGAAAGTGATTTAACAATTTCCTTCTTTTCTAACATAAGCATTTAATGCTACAAATTTGTTTCTATGCACTGTTTTAGTTGCATCTGCAAGTTATGATATGGGGTGTTTTTGTTTTCTTTGTATATATATAAAAACATATAAATTACATTATATATAACTTATATATAATATGTTTATATAATTTATGTAATTATATAAATATAATTAATATACGTTAATTTATATTATATGTATAATTTAAAATTTAAGTTTAATTTTATTTATTTATTTTGAGAGAGAGAAAATCCCAGGCAAGCTCCACACTGTCAGCACAGAGCCTGACGCAGGGCTTGATCTCCTGAACTGTGAGGTTATGACCTGAGCCAAAATCAAGAGTCAGATGCTTAACTGACTGAGCTACCCAGGTGCCCCATCAATTGATATATTTCTTAATGTATTATGTTTTTTTTTCCCTTTTGACCCATGTGTTGTTTACAAGAATATTGTTATTAGATTAGTATTGGAATCTAATATTGTGGAGTTTCCAGATACATTTTTGTTACTGATTTCTCATTTAATTCCATCGTGGTATCATACATTGTATAGTTGCAATCTTTTTAATTTATTGAATTTGTCTTATGACCTAGAGTATTGTTCATTGTGGTGATAGTTCAACGTGCACATGAAATAAAAATGTTCTACAGATGTTAATTAGATCAAGGCAATTGATAATATTTTTCAAGTCTTCTATATACTTACTTTTCCTGGGCTTGTTATACCAATGATTGAGAAAGACATGTTCAGATATCTTACTGTAATTGCTATTTTTGTATTTCTCTTTACATTCCACCAGTTTTTACTTCATGTTTTTAAAAGATATTTTATTAAGTGAATAAACCTTTAGGAATGTTATGTCCTCTTGGTAAATTGACCCGTTTAACACTATGTAATTATCCTTTTCATCCTGATATTATCCATTGCTTTTAGATCTTCTTTTCTGGTGTTGATGCAGCCATTCTAGTTTTCTTTTAAATAGTGTTTCCAGATTGTTTCTTCCTCCATTTTTAAATTTTAATCTGTGTGTCATCATACTTACAGTAATTTTTATTGGTAGCTAGTATATAGTTTTTATTCAATCTCTACCTTTTAATTAGATTTTTCAAACCATTTATAGTCTTAAGTTATTATTCCTATGTTTGGGTTTAAATCAACTCTCTCTCTCTCTTTTTTTAATCAACTGTCTTGATATTTGTTTTCTATTTCTCTTATCTGTTCTTTGTTACTTTTCCCCCTTCCCTTTTTTTAGATAAAATGAATATAATTTATGATTCCATTTTGTATTCACTGTTTTTTCCCATCTGTACCTTTTTATTTGTTTACTGGTTACCCCAAAGTCTGCATTATTTCTAACTTTTCAGTTCACCAACAAATATGCTGCCTCATGTAAATGTGAGAGTAATAAAAAATACACTGTTTATTTCCCCATACCTTCTTGTTTTCTTGCTTTTATAATTTTACCTCTCTGTATGTTAAAGAACTTACAATAATTCACTATTATTTTTCTTATATGATTATCTTTCAAAATGATTAAAATGGGGGGTGCCTGGGTGGCTCAGTCAGTTAATCATCTGACTCTTGATTTCAGCTCAGATCGTGATCTTATGGTCATTGGATCGAGCTCCGTGTTGGGCTCTGTGCTGACAGCATGGAGCCTGCTTGGGATTCTCTCTCTGCCCTTCCCCTGCTTGTGTGCTCTCTCTCTGTGTCTTTCCCTCTCTGAAAATAAATGATGAATAAATATTTATTTAAAAATGATTAAAGTGGGAAACAGTATGCTCTGTATTTACCCATGTATTTACCATTTTCATTACTCTTCATCTTTTGCATAGATGAAAATTTCCATTTATATCATTTTACTTCTACGTGAAGACTTCTTTTTGTGGTTCTTATGGGCTGGCAAAGAATTCTCTCAATTTTTTGTCTGAAAAAAATATTTCTTCACTTTAATTACTGAAAAATGTTTTTGTTGAGTGTAGGTTTCTGAATTGATGGTTTTATTTTTGTGTTGTTTTATTTCAGTGTTTTGAAGCATTCTCCATTGTCTTTTGTTTCTCAGTTTCTGATGAGAAATTGGATATAATTCTCATCTTTATTCTTTTGGAGTTAAGGATGTCTTTTCCCCCCTCTGTATGCTTTTACTAAGGCAAGACTTTCTAGAGTTTTCTCTGGATGTCCCTCAGTATTTTTTGATGTCTCTCCTAAGTGGTGGAAATCTTTTTCCCAAATACTGTGAACTCTGCCAATTGTTCATTCTACTGTTTTCCAGTGAGTCTTTTCCTGGTCTCCAGTGATTTCTCCTCACATAGGCCAAATCAGTAGCCACCTAACTCCTGAAATGGACCTCCATGCAGATGTTTAGAGCTGTCTCTGTGCAGTGTCTGTATCCTTGGTATTCTTTCCTACAAATTCAACTGTCTGGTCTTCCCAAACTCCTGTCTATTTCCTTAACATAGTGAGACATCCAAGGTCTATTTGTCCTCTTCCTTCCATGATACTTCTTGGAGACTGCCTCCAAGTAACAAACTGGGGCAATCATAAGACTCATCTTTCTTGTTTCCCTTCTCTTAGAAGTAACAGTCCAATGTTACTGTTGTTTAATGTCTGAAAACAGTGTTTTCATATATTTATTTTGGTTTTCTTGTTTAAAGTGGAAGTGGTAAGTCTGGTTTCTGTTACTTCATCTTTATTGAAGTTGAAGCCTAGAATTTCTTTTGAACAAGACATACAATGTCAAAAGATAAGCTTGAATTCCAGTGATATGTTGATGTTATATATAAGTCCATCTGTTTCTGGATTATTCATTCTGTTACAGATTTATTTATTTATTTGTCACCAATGTCACACCAACTTAATTTATCTATTTTTAAATGAATCTGTTCTTCAGTTATAGTTAGTTTTAAAATTATTTAATTTTAAATAATTTTAATTTAAGTTTAATTTTAAATAATTTTAATTTGATTAAATTATATGGTAAGATTATCATGTCCTGTGAAGTCCAAAATCCCTTGCAGAGGTAGAGTAAAAGATGTGTTTCATATTGTCACTATTGTTTTTATGAGCTCCTGCTTTTATTGAATAGATTCGTTTTAAAGATCCTCTTGTCATTTTGTGCTTCCTCAGTTTACTCCCTATTGTGTTGACCCAGATGTGAGACTCAACTTCATTACAGAGTCCATTCACAAAAGGCATATGAGGTTACATTTTATTAAGTGTTTGGCTTTGGAAGGCCAGGATTGTGATGTCATAATACACACAATTTCACATAAAATATGAGACATCCCTGTTTTTAAAAGTCCGTCTGTTACCTCAACATCAGAATTTTATTTTACCTGTTTTCAACCCTGTGCCCTGTCTTTGCCTAATTTTTAGTCTTGCTAATGTCTCTTTTTCTCTGCTTCTCAGCTCTTGGCTCTCTCCCTGCCCATATTTAAGTTTTGATCACTTCTAGTGCAAAAAGGTTAAGCTGTCTTTTTGGTTTTACTGGAATGTACTAGACACTTTGGTTGCTTTACCTAAAGTGAATCATCAATTATTGTTTTCTAAATTCTGGTGCCCACTGTTGAGATAATGAATTTTTCATCTCACTGAATTTATAAAATGATGCAATTTATTTCTATTTTAATTTTTTAAAATTGAAGATATATATTATTCCTAGGAGATTTGATGGCTGTGGTGGCACTCTAGATGCTCTCGCCTTAATCATAGTCTTGTATAAGTTTCATAAGAAAATAATTAATTATGTGAAGACCCATATGAAAGTTATCTACAATACATAAAAATATATGCATATATATATGTGTGTATATATATATATATAAAGTTTCTAATTCAAGACATCTAATATGAAATACATATATTCATTTATGCCCATGGGTTTAATTGAGGATTATCTACACTTTTACTTGTTTCACTATTAATAGAATTAATTAGTTACTAAGTAGTTATTTAAGAATCTGTTTTAGGGAAATGAAAATGAGTTGTATGCATGGATAGATTAAATTATCTATATATTATTCATTGATCCTCTTTCAAATTTAGGGCTCTTTTTTCATAAGTGATTATGTTAGCTATCATCTTATTTCTTATTGTTTCTTCAAAAATATATAAATATTCTTATTTTTTTAATTGACCACATTACATTTTATTACCAATTCCTGAACAGAATAAATATAATTTGGAAAATAACAGTACTGCTTTTTTACTCAGTAATGTTACTATTTTATTGATTTTTGTTCCCCAAAGAATTATTTGTATGTCATCATTTTTAAAATGCTACACTAGGTACCATCAGGCTAATCAGAAGAAAGAGTGGTGTGATACCTACATCCAAGAATATTAGTATCTAGTTGAGGTCGTAAAATAGTCACCTGTGAAATTTCTTATAAAGAATGTTTTCAAATGAATTCAAACTCAGTATTCTAAAGAGATTTCAGAAATGAAGCAGATAAGGAAATCAACAAAATGCAAAGGCATTCTATTGAATGAGAGAAGATATTTCCAAATGCTATATGCAATAAGGGGTTAATATCCAAAATATATAAAGAACTTAACACTAAAAAACCCCCAAACAATCCAATTAAAAATGGGTAGAAGACCTGAATAGACATTTTTCCAAAGTAGAAATACAGATGGCCAACAGACACATAAAAAGATTCTCAACATCACTAATCATCAAGTAATGCAAATCAAAACCACAATGAAATATCATACCTGTCAGAATGGCTACAGTAAAAAAAATGTAAAAACACACGGGAAATAACGTGTTAGCAAGCATGGGGAGAAAAAGGAATCTTCATCACTGTTGGTGGGAAAAAAATTGGTATAGCCAGTGTGGAAAACATTATGATGATTCTAAAAACATTAAAAATGTCAATACCATATGATCCAGTAGTTCCACTACCGGATATTTACCTAAAGAAAACAAAAACACTAATTTGAAAAGATACATGCACCCCTATGTTTGTTGCAGCAGCATGATTTACAACAGTCAAGGTATGGACAGTCAACCTAACTTTCCACTGATAGATAAACAAAGAAGATGTGGTACACGTACGTGCACACACACACACACACACACACAGACATGAGTATTACGCAGCCATAAAAAGGATAAGAATTGTGCTATTTGCAAGAGCATGATGGACCTAGAGGGTATTATGCTAAGTGAAATAAGTGAGACTGAGAAAGACCAATATTATATAATTCCATTCATGTAGAATCTATCAAATAAAGAAACCAGAAAAAGAACAAACCTATAAATACAGAGAACAAACTGATGTTTGCCTGAGGTAGGGGTATAGGGTGATGAACAAAATGGGTAAAGGGGAAGGAGAGATAGAGGCTTCCAGTTATGGAATGAATAAGTCACAGGAATGAAAAGCACAGCATAGGGAATATAGTCAATGTTACTGTAATGCTGTCCTATTGTGAAAGATGGTAGCTACACTTCTGGTGAGCACAACATAATGTATAGAGAAGTTGAATCACTACATTGTGCACATAAAACTTATTAACATTGTGTGTCAACTGTACTCAAATAAAAACATTAACAAAAGAGGGCAGGTTGATCCAAGTATGTCTTTTGCTACCAAAATACCATAGGACATTTATTATTGGTTTCATACTAATCTACAATACTGACAAAAAGATACTTTGGTGATCATGCTCTCTGTACTGTCTCCCTTTGTTTTCTGTTAGTGGAGCTTTGTAAATGTTACATTCCAGGAACAAGTACCTCTAAAATATCGACTTCACTCCACCCTGCCCCACCCCATGCTTCTTGTCAGTATTCAGATAGCAATCTTAGTTATAAGCAATTATTATATTTTAAAAATAATGTGTTTTCAGACATCAGTTATGCATCTGCTCATTTGCTCCACTGCTGTATATATGAAAGGGAATATTACCTACCCTGAGATGCTTATATTTTCTTCCTGGGGAAAGGAAATTACTACTTTGACATCAGGACACAGTAGCTCACCTTCTGTTTGCAGACACTTCAGTCTTACTTGGTAATTCGACTTTACTAACCAAGAGTTTTTGAAAGGGCCCATCAAGCCTTTATGAAATGACTGGAACAAACAGCTCATTTCTCATAGTTGCCCTAGGAAAACCACTTCATCGAATATAATCTTAGTAGAACTCATTTGGATTAATTTGAAAGGCTTCCTATGAAGTTATTACCGAACAAAGATGATTAAAATTGATCTGTATACTGTCGTCTAATAAAAGTGGTTTGTTTTTATATTACCTTTGTTTTAAATCATGAGTATGTATAGTTTGTGAACAACTCCTATGATATACAATTCTGTTATTGCTAAATTTCTACTAATTTTTCACTTGATGAAAGAAATTATGAAAAGCGTGTTTTTATGCTTAATGGGAAGGAATTTCAAACTTAAGTTTTTTATAAATGTTATACACAGAAAAAATAGTAACTTTTTTTGAAATTTGAAAAAAATCACAAAATTTGAAAATTGAAAAAAAATCAAGAAATGAATGAATTTGAAACCCTAATATTTGACAGTAGTATTACAGTTTCTAAATTATTCCTTAGGTTTTTTAACAGTATATTTAAAAAGTATTAGCTAAGAATTAATTGTGAAAAGCTCCCTTGCTATAGTTACTTTTAAAATTAATTTTAACTGTTTATTTTTGAGAGAGTGTGTGCATAGGGCAGGGGCAGAGAGAGAGAGGGGAACAGAGGATCTCAAGCAGGCTCTGTGCTGACAGCAGAGAGGCTGATGGGCTTGAACCCCCTAATTGTGAGATCATGACCTGAGTTGAAGTCAGACACAACCGACTGAGCCACCCAAGCACACAAAAATTATTTTTGAAATCAATGTGATTTTCCTATAGTAAAATACGTATATTTTCAGTGTTGATTGTAATGTGAAGTTGTTTTCAACTTGAAGATTCTTGTTTTTTGTTTGTTTTCTATATTATTAGAGAAAATGAACAAATTTTCACATTCCAATTAAGACTTGGATTATTGTTTTTGGGGGGGAGTTGTTGCTATTTACCTATCATCTACTGATTATTAAATATTACATAAGGAACTCCTCATTTATGCCAATAAAACATTCTTTTGTCATAAAAATCAGTATGATTTTTCATCTTTAATTGTAGTACATCCCAAACAATTATCCTAGCAGTTCCTTTTCATATTCTTGAAATCATGTTTGCTTGCTAGATTTCATTGAAAATAGTGTTGATCATATATTAGGATTTTCTTTTCCTGGTAAGGTTATATGTAGCATGGCAAGTGTTTCTGCTTTTATCTTGGATATTGTTTTTTTTCTTCTTCATCAGTTTTAAGAACTTCTACCTGAAGAAAATCTAGGTGACATATTTAGCTAATGAATAGTTGATTTTGCTCTTGATTAGTTTTGAGATGTTTTAAATTCAAGTTGAAAATTTGCAAATTGTTCTTTCTTGAAGAGAAAGTATTTGATTCGGTTATAAGGCCAGATTGACACAAGTGATACGTGGCACCAAGCTACATAAATGCTTTCTGATTAGTCTGGGTTTTTTTAATGTTTATTTATTTTTGAGAGACAGACAGATCATGAGTGGGGAAGGGCAGAGAGAGAGGGAGATACAATCCAAAGCAGGCTGTCAGCACAGAGTCCGACACGGGGCTTGAACTCATGAACTGCAAGATCATGACTTGAGCTGCTGTTGGACACTTAACCAACTGAGCCACCCAGGTGCCCCTATTCTTTAAATGGTGGTACAGTAGATTATTATTCTGTTATCTTGCTCACATCCTTCTACATGTTTCTTTCAGAACTTTCCAGTATGTTTCTGTTTCTTGCTGATTTCTTCCTGAAACTGGAATGTCATTTAAAAAATAACTAAAACTCAAATGCCTGTAGAAGTCATATAAGTAAAATAGGTGAATGGATGTGAAGGTGATCTGTAACGAACACAAGGCCTCCCTCTATGCTGGTGAGAAAGTGGGGGAATTCGGGGAATCTCTACAAACTGGAGAGTAAATGCCATATTTAGGGGAAGTAGTCATTAACCAGCTTCAGCCAGTGCTTGCTAAGTGGGTATGATGGCCCACAGTTGTGAGATCTTCCAGTTGTATAGAGAAGTTAAAAATCTCTGTGTGTGTGTGTGTGTGTGTGTGTGTGTGTGTGTAATTTCCTGATTTTTAAAGTTTGGCAAATAATTTTTAAAACACACTCTGTGGACTAATGCTGTTTGGCATGTCAATAAACTACCTATGAACAAATTGCTTTTGGATCTATCATTTAAAGTTTTGTCTTTAAAAATAAGACTTTCCAGGGGCGCCTGGGTGGCTCAGTCAGTTGAGCATCTGACTTCGGCTCAGGTCATGATCTCTGGGTCTGTGAGTTTAAGCCCTGCGTTAGGCTCTGTGCTGACAGCTCAGAGCCTGGAGCCTGCTTCGGATTCTGTGTCTCCCTCTCTCTCTGCCCCTCCCCCCACTCATGCTCTGTCTCTCTGTCAAAAATAAACATTAAAAAAAAATTAAAAATAAGACTTTCCAGGGCTCCTGGGTGGCTCAGTTGGTTGAGCATTTGACTTAGGCTCAGGTTATGATCTTACAGTTCATGAGCTCCAGCCCCGTGTTGGGCTCTGTGCTGAGAGCTCAGAGCCTGGAACCTGCTTCAGATTCTGTGTCTCCTTCTCTCTGTCCCTCCCCCATTCATGCTGTGTATGTCTCTCTCTCTCAAAAATAAATTTAAAAATAAAAAAAAGTTTTTAAATAAGACTTTCCATCTAGTAATGGTTTAGGCATATTTTTTTATGCAAAGTGATATTTAAAAATATTTTTGATTGCCAACTTTTTAAACTTATTTAAATATAAACCAGGCCCAAGGTTGACAGGTTGGATGGCAGGCTGCTTAGAGACCATCTTCCTCTCTTCCTTCCCAAGTCCATTTCTTTTTCTGTGCCTCCACCTGATGTGTTGTACTATCCTTATTTCTCAAAATTAGTTAATTAACAAGTCTAGGTAATTCTAACTTCCTAATAGCTTTCATATTTATATTTGCCTTGATATCTGTTTCCAAAGTTAACATCCATCTCCACATCTATCTTAAACACTTTTGTTGACTCCACCATCCCGTTTCATATGTGTAATGCCACCATTTCCTAACTGGTCTCTTTTTGCTTGTAGTCTTTCCAAATCCATTCTACACACTTGGGATAGAGGAATGACTTAACTATAACATAAATCATAGTCCTCTTTCAGATATTTCAAGTATTCTTTATTGACCTCAGAATAAATCTAATTGCCTTAACATGACCTGTAAGCCCTTTATTTTCTGGTCTTTGGTTACATGTCTAACTTCCTCTCTTGCCATACCTCCTCAATATTCCATGTCACAATCAGATTGAATACTTTCAACATTTATGTTTACTTTTGTTAATAGGTCTTTATAAATGTGGTTCTCCAGCCCAGGCTTCTTCTCTTTACCCATTTTGCAGCAAGTTGATGTGTGAAGGAGAAGATAAACTATTAAAAAAGTTCAGATGTATGTATTCTTTTTTTTTACATTTTTTTTAACGTTTATTTATTTTTGAGACAGAGAGAGACAGAGCATGAACGGGGGAGGGGCAGAGAGAGAGGGAGACACAGAATGTGAAACAGGCTCCGGGCTCTGAGCCATCAGCCCAGAGCCCGACGCGGGGCTCGAACTCACGGACCGCGAGATTGTGACCTGAGTTGAAGTCGGACACTTAACCGACTGAGCCACCCAGGCACCCCAAAAAGTTCAGATGTATTCTAGTTGCATTGAGCACATGATTGTCCCAGTTGCTCTTTCAAAGACCAGAAACCTGGTCAACTTTTTAACAAACCAGACATTTTAAGAAAGACTTTCTAAGAAAGTAGCCCTTACATGATAAATCTCTTTGTACTCTGGACTTTTTCAAGGTAAAGTCTCAGTGATTTGAATTATTCAGATAGAAAAATCTCTGACATTACAAAGGTATCTCATAATTTCTCTGAGTCAGCAAAATATCTCTCTTCTTCTCTTTGTTATCTCTGTCTCTCTCTCACACACACACACAACGCACCTACAAAAATGGCAAACAAATTCTATTAATGAGAGTTTATTAAAAGTAATAATCATGGTTCACACCAAAATTTGGAGAGAGAGAGCTTAATTAAAGATTTTAGATTTTTAAATATGACGATAACATTTTTGAAGTAAATAATTTCCTTATAAGTCATTGAAACAAGATCATCCAAAATATTCAACCTGAAGACCAAGCTTGCCCTTGGCAAGTTGCTGAAATGAATGAATGAATGAAAGGTTTTGTTTGTTTCTTTTTGTGCTTCATGTCTTTCGTTCACTGTCTTTCTTTTACTTACATGTTTCCAATATTTCTTTCAAAAAATGCCATGTACAATGGCATTCTATGTGTCCCACAGAATACAGTGGAATCATTATCTTATGTGTCCTGTAATTTGTCCTGGTATTAATATAGCCCAAGTTTGAATGGACTATTTTGGTAGTCACAGCACACTATGAACTTAGAGGCAACTAACGTTGTTAGGTGATGAGATTGATATTAACAAACTCTCATTTATTTTATTAAAAATGCTTAAACAATAGCAGTGCCATTGGGGTCAGTGTGGAGTCTTGCATGAGGAAAACAAATAATTTATATACACAAATTCTGGTTGTACATAATAAATCCACATTTTTATCATTGTAACTCATATTCTGTCATTTTGATATAGTTTTGTGGCTTAATCCACATCAAAAATAACCTGTTTAAAAGCATTAATCAATTATGGTCACCTAATAAAGTATTCTGAAATTTTTGTCTACTTCTCTTAGACAAGTGCACTTTGTTTAAGCTTTCCAGTAACAAAGATATGTTATAGGTTGGTTTAAGTGTAAAAACAGAACCTAAAACAGGATAACAAAAATGGAGTAACAAGAATAACAAGTGCTTAGCGCTAGCTGGATGAATTGAAAACAGATGAAAGATAATTCTATCTTACGGGATTTTGCTGTGTGCCAGAACTAATCACATTAACTTTAACCCACCTGAGGCTTTATATTGCCTATTTATCTCGTCTGTGGGGTATTCTTTATTTATGACTTTGCTATTCTTATATTGACAGATTATTTCCAACCTGTGCTTAAATATAACAATTATATTTCTTATTATTTTAATCATCACAATTGTATGATGCTCTAACATTATTTTGCTTTTTTCCTCTTTTTAAAGTTAGTTTGGGGACAGAGTACAAGAACAGTATGCACTTCATTTTCTTTTTATTGAGGTGTAATTGGCACATTATGTCAGTTGCAGATGTGGAAGGGAATGATTTGATATTTGTATATATTGCAAAACAGTCACCACAACAAGTCTAGTTAACATCTGTTACCTTACATAGCTACAAAATTCTATATTCTTGTGATGAGAGCTTTCAGGATCCACTATCCTAGTGGATGTAGTATGCAATACTGTATTATTTACTACAGTCACCTTGCTGTTTATTACACCCCTCTGACTTATTTATTTCATAACTGGAAGTTTGTACCTTTTAACCCCCTTCACTCACTTTGCTCACTCCTTACCTTAGGCAACCAGCAATCTATTTTCTGTATTTATAAGCTTGTTTTTTTTTTTTTTTTTTTAAGATTCCACATATTAGTGAGATCATATGGCATTTATCTTTTCTGTCTGACTTAATTCAGTTGGCATAATGCCCTGAGGCCAATCCATGTTGTTGCAAAAGGCAAGATTTCATTCCTTTTTATGGCTGAAAAAGATTCCATTTTATATACATACCACATTTTCTTTACCGATTCATCATCTATGCATGGACACTTAGGTTGTTTCCTCGTCTGGGATGTTGTAAATAATGTCACAGCATGGGGGTGCATATATCTTTTCAAATTAGTGTTTTCTTTTTCTTTGCATAAATTGCTGATTGTATTATAGTTCCATTTTTAATTTTTTGAGGAACTTCCATACTGTTCCACTGTGGCTACACCAGTTTTCCTTCCCACCAACAGTGCACAAGGTTTCCCTTTTCTCCATATCGTCACCACCACTTATTTATTGTCTTTTTGATAATAGTCATTTTAACAGCATTGGGGTGATATCTCAGTGTATTTTGATTTGCATTGTTTTGATGATTGGTAATGTTGAGCATCTTGTCATGTGCTTGTTGGTTATCTGCACATATTCTTTGGAAAACTGCCTATTCAGACAGTTCTGTTAAGAGAAAATGACAAAAAAAGACTTTGTTTCTATAAATATGGTTGGTCTCCTTATTTATTTTTTTGTTCATTTGTATGTCTTTCTATTTTTTCCTCTTTTAAATTAACAGAAGCTCATTGAAATATGATCTGCTTCTTTATGATTGTGCCCAATGTTACATAATTAATACAATATATTGAAAATTTTAGTGGTGTATGATTTAGCTACATTAAAATGTTTGTCACCACCTCATTTAATCACAAATATATCAGATGGCATTCAGTAATACAGTTCTTTTCTATCTTTGGTGCACATATAGACAGTGATAAATGATAATATTTCTTTTTTTAATAAGTTTATTTTGAGAGAGACAGAGACAGTGCAAGTGGAGAAGGGGCAGAGAGAGAGAGAGGGAGAGAGAGAGTCACAAGCAGGCTCCACGCTGTCAGCGCAGAGGGGCTCTAACCCACAAAACCATGAGATCATGACCTGAGCCAAAACCAAAAGGTAGACACTTAATTTACTGAGCCACCCAGACACCCCAGGGTTAATATTTCTATATGACACATTGGGGAAAATGGATGAAGGAGGTTGCTTTAAACTAGAAATAAGCAGATGGAGTTGTGTGAGAGGGTGTTGAGCCTTCCTGGCCCTGTAAGGCTTGCAGAAGACTGAAGGGATCATCAAAGCATACTGTATCTGTGTATACTGTGTATACTACACAGATAAGGTAGGTAGTTCTATGAGTTGAAATATTGAAATAACAATAGTATCCATGTAATATGTTCAGATGAAAGTGAAAAATTCAGTCAGTCTTCTAGAGAGTTGTTTTTATGATTAATCACAACTGTTTTTTTTTTTTTTAAATGTGATTTCTAGCATATAGGAGATAATCAGTAAATTTTGAGAAACTCAGAGTTATATAGACAAGCCATTTAAGTGTTTGGATACATTATGTCTTTTTATTCAGATGTCTGGTGTCTTTTAACATAAACACCATTTGCCACTTCTGTAATTAAAAACAAACAAAATCCTGAATAATAATAGCAGTTACATTTTGAGGGCACCTAGTATGTATCAGGCCCTTATGAGCTTATTTAATTTTCATAACACTCCTGAATAACAATTCTGATTATTATCTTTATTTTATACAGCAGGAGTCTGCATTTCATAAATTATATAAGTAATCAAAAAATGACCTGGTAAGTAGTATGGACTTAGGATTTAAACAGGCTAAGCTGATTCCAAAGCCTGGAATAAATGTGTTTGGCAGGTCTACAAGGAGCATTATTGACCTGTAGCATTTGTAGAAAAAATAAGTTTGGTTCCCCAGATATAAACTTTCAGGAGGTTCCCTCTCTCATCATCTGTCACTTTTGGCCTGTACTTCTCTGTGTTCACCTTTAGTTCTTGATTCATTATCTTTGCCAGTGGTGACTTTTTCTAGAGTGTAGAGCACACTGGCTGTGCCAGTAGACTAGCATTCCTGTGTAGACCCTGAATCATGGCCTTGACCTCATTTGCATTCGGAGCCTGGAACACTTGGTTTTCAAATCCTGTCTTTGCTACTTAGTAGATGTGTGACCTTGGGCAAGCTATATAACCTCTCTCTGGCAGTTTTCTCCTCATTGTATAATGAGAATAATAATACTATGTGCATGACATAGGATTGAGTATTAAATGATTTAATAAATATATAGTACTTGAAATATTGCCTGGCCTATAATAATTAATCGTTATTTATTACTTTTTATTATCATTTGGGAAAACTAGATCATGATCACTTTTTATAACTTTTCTATAGGAAACAATAGAGAAGTCTTAATAGGCTGGATTTTTAAATAGCTAGCTAGTGTTTACCAGTTACATTTTATAAAGCTGACATTTTTATTAGTGGTTTATCACTGGAATAATTGAGAACCATGTTACAATTACTAACATTTTCTGTTCAGAATTTTGAATGTTTTGTGATATATTACATGATGGAAGTTGTCATGATGCTTAAGGATACTTGTACTTAATGATAATTTTATCCTGTTCTACTTTCTTCTTTCTTTCTTTTATTTATTTTTATTTTTTAAGTTTGTTGATTTATTTTGAGAAAGAAACAGAGAAAGGGAGCAGGGAAGGAGCAGAGAGAGAGAGAGAGAGAGAGAGAGAGAGAGAGAGAGAATCCCAAGCAGGCTCCACACTGTCAGCGCCAGTGTGGGGCTCAAGCCCATGAACTGTGAGATCATGACCTGAGCCAAAACTAAGAGTCAGATACTTAACTGACTGAGCTACCCAACCTGCTGCCTCTGTTTTACCATCCAATGTATTGAAATATTTGGATTTCCAGGAAAGAGGTGTAAAATTGGGGCACATCTGAGTGATAGAAAGATGTCTTTTATTTTTGTTTTTAAAATGTAAGTAAGTTTTTAATTGTCAAAATTTGTTGTATAGATGTTTGTCAAAGTTATTTCAATTGCCAAGGAAATTCAGTGACAGGAAATGTTTTGCCTAATTGGTGGATTCTAAAGAATCTGTTCTTAAATGGTGGGAGGAATTTGCATGGATAATATTAAACAATAGCCAATAAAAGCATCCATCAGATGTTTTTGAAATTATATTTGGGGGCACCTGGGTGGCTCAGTTGGTTGAGCAGCTGACTTAAGCTCAGGTCATGCTCTTGCAGTTTGTGAGTTTGAGCCCCGCCATCAGGCTCTGTGCTGACAACTCAGAGTCTGGAGCCTGTTTCTGATTCTTGTCTCTCTCTGCCCCTCCCCTGCTCACACTCTGTCTCTCTCTCTCTCAAAAATGAATGAACATTAAAAACTTTTAAAAAATTATATTTAAATATAAGTGTTTCTAATATTCTGGGATTTCAGGGTGTATCTACAAAAATTCTACCTTTCCTCAGTCTTTTCTTGCTTTCTATTTCATATTGAAAATGGGACTCATCACTTCTCAAAATTGTGAATTAGACTGGGGATTGTCAAGTTATGTTCCCCAGTCCACAATGGCCCTCCAGCTGTTTTCATAAACAAAGTTTTATTGGAACACACACAACCATGCTCTTACATGTTGTCTATGGCTATTTCACATTGCAGCAGCAAAGCTAAAAAGGTGCAACAGAGATGGCTAGCAAAGCTAAAAATATCTACTATCTGAACAATTTCAGAAAAAAGCTTCCTAATCTGTAAAATAGACAGATATGAATATGTATGTGAGAGCTTATTTTAAATTGCTGTTTCATACTTTCTCTGCAGGGAAGACTACCTGTCCTCACTAGATTTTACTAAGAGCATCAATAGTATTGACTAAAAATTGGCTATTGTTTCATGTGTTAATCTTTTCCTTTCATTTATATTATAAACTTCTGTAGCATGATTGGCATTGTAAGATTATCTATATAGAAAATATAAAATATTACAAATATAGGAAATAGGAAATGTGACTATTAAAATATTGAATGGGACAAGTGATTCATCTCTTGTATGATCACATTTTTTGTGAGACTATAAGCTGATTTGTTGAAGCAATTTACTGAGGTTAGGCACATTGACTTACATAATTCATGTGACTTGAAAAGAAGACATAAAATTATGGGTATTCAAAAGCAATGAAACAAAAAAAAAAAAAAAACAAGCTATCATGAACATCATTGTCTTAGTTCCCAGTAGCATCATTAAAAATAACCCTATTGATGTTTGAACTTATTTGGCCTTATGTTTGTATGCGTGGTGTTTTCTTCTCAGAATTCTTCGCCAATTTTCATCACATTTTCTTTCACTTTTGCTTATTTCATTCTAGCCTTTTTAGTCATTATTTCTGTGACTCTTTGCATAGTTTTTGGATTATTTTAGTTTGGTCTTAGTTTGGAGACCAGATGTGAGATCAGCACTCACATAGAGCTCTCATCAGTGCAAGAGTGATAGTGGGATTACCCTCTAACCCATGCAATCTTGTGAAGAGGCATTGTGCATCATCATAGCATCAGCAAATAAAACCCATATAAAGGCCACTTCCCTAGAGTCTTCTTCCTCTTTTTTTTTTTTTTTTAATTTTTTTTTCAACGTTTATTTATTTTTGGGACAGAGAGAGACAGAGCACGAACGGGGGAGGGGCAGAGAGAGAGGGAGACACAGAATCAGAAACAGGCTCCAGGCTCTGAGCCATCAGCCCAGAGCCCGACGCGGGGCTCGAACCCACGGACCGCGAGATTGTGACCTGGCTGAAGTCGGACGCTTAACCGACTGCACCACCCAGGCGCCCCTTCCTCTTTTTAAATGTAAATTTAAATAAACACTGCGAGTAGAATTTACTAGGATCAGAATCCAATGAGAGTTAGTCCTCTATAAGGATTTCAGAACTTCCTCTAGTTCATTTGCCTGTAAGTGTTGTTTATCTGCTCTGGGGAGATGGTGCTGATTATTTAAAAATCAGAGATGAAAGAAGAAACCCCAAAGCAAGATGATTTATTTGCTTTTTGGTAAACTTGATTCTGTTTTGTAACCTTTGAAACATGGATTTTATGAGTGATAGTATTAAAATTTATACTCCCTCTAGAGTGTGTTGTTAATCATTATTGCTCTGCTGGGCCTCAGGATTACCTGTCTGCATTGTAATACAGCTTTCCTTAATATTTATATTGAAATACCAATGGTTCCTAAGACATCTCATATATTTCTATGAATGAACTAGGATTCGCAAGAAACAAGGGCTTGCCTCCAGAAATAAACTACAAAATATTAAATTCCTCTTAAAAATTTGTAGAATTTTTAAACCAGTGTTAATTCTATACTTCTGAAATAAAAATATCTGATTCTAATGGTTGTACTTAAGTGGTCCAAAAAGTAGATGCAATTATTATCTAAGGATAGTTATAAATAAAAACAGTAAACAATGTGTACTTGATGTATAATTTAGTTCAGTGCTTGGGACATTTATTAAGCCTCTATTTTGGAAGTCCTTGCAGAGATGATGTCAGGTTCCAGTCCTTGGATGAAAAGGATTGAAGACAGACATGAGTATGTACCACTTTTCAGAGTGTGCAGATACATTAGTATGTTCTTGGATGCTCCCATCTTTAGCAGAGTGAAAAAGACACCAGAAATGGAACACGGAGCTACAGATGAATTTCAGTAAAACATACTACACTTTGGGGGAAGGTTTTGAGTATTATTCACTGGTAGTAGTTGTCAGGATTTATAAGTAGGGCTTGAGGAGTGGGATGCTATCCTAGGCCCTCTGCTAAGCAGTAAGTGATTTGGAGTTACAGGGATGACCTCAAGCCAAACTTGTCGATGATATTTTCAGTTCTGCTAACTTCTTAGCACTGTTGAGAGGTCAGTCTTTTTTACATTTTGAGTAGAAAAGGAAAATTGGGTATAGAGCTTGCCTAGATTTGGGAGTGGTATGCAAATGAAAAGACCCTTTTTGGAGGAGCTTCCCCACTTGAAGCTAATTCAGTCATTTATTGAGTTCTGTTGTGATTCAAAGAGTACAAGATAACACTGTTCTGAGGAGCTCATAGAATAGTGAGGTAGACAAAAGAATACACTAAGATTTCCCAGTCTATACTGAGGGAAAATTGGCTTGAATGCTTGTTTCGCACCCTAATCTATTCTAGGGCAGGGAATGTTCTCAGAAATTCTTCCCTTCTTGTTTTCCAGTACTCTTTTCTTTCTTCATTGAACCTACTTAGTTTCGGCCCTTTATACTTACTTGGTCCTGCACCAAACTATATCCCCTATTGATTTCAAAGAAGTCCATCATATTATGCATGCCATGGCAGTTATAAATTTATAACTTAATTGATGATTTGGTGGGTTATGTGGGAAGAAATCATGTCATGGAGCCCTCCATCAGCTCCACTTCATGTTTTCTCCTGTGTGATCATTTCTGATGCTCCCAAAAGCTCAGACTCCTGTATGTTTTCTTCTCTATCTAGCAGAGCCCATCTACCAAGGATAGTCTGGTTTCCCCCTTTTCTACAAAAGTGTTGGTAGTTTTTTTACATTGTTGAATAAATAATACAGAAATTATAAATGGGATGTAGAGAGGGAGAAGCAACACAAAGGAACTTAGAGATTTTGTAAGTAACTGGATTTAAAATGTCAAATTGGAACATGGTAATTATAGTGTTAGCCACTTTAAAACTTCATAGTAGATCTTGGGACAAATCCCTTTTAATCTCATTCCAACTGTGTGGTTGACAGTAAAGCATCATTCCAAAGTATCCCTAGTATTTTCTGGGTCAGGAAAATACCACTTAAAGAAAAGAGAGGACATTTTGGAACCAAAATTATAATCTGGACATTTAATAATAAGACTCACTACATTCAAGAAATGCAAGCTATAAATTAAATAAATAAATAAAGAAAAGCAAGCAAGCTACATATAGAATCAAAAGAAAAAACAAAGTTATTAGGAAATCATGTGATTGTTGTGGTTGGATATTAAAAAACACATTTTTTTTCTCCACTTTAAGCCCCATATGGCTGGCAACAACTTAAAAAAGCAAACACATGCACGTATTTATATATGTGTATATATATATATGTATATGCATATATATGCATTTATATGTATTTATGTATGTATACATATATATATATGTATATGTGCTGTAGGAAAATATATTTTAATTGTGTACATTATGTTTGTCTATAAAACACTAGAACAAATTAGTACTTCTGAAAAAAGTTATTTGATGGGATCTGCTGTTAAATTTCTTATATTGTGTATTGCACAATAGTTTTTAGTAAAAATAAATGTTATAAAGCCATTTAAATAAAACTAAGAATTATCTGGTTTGTAAGAAAAAATGGAACATTTTTCACCAGTTGGTTTACTTCATAAAGGATTTCAAAATAGAAACAATAAAAGAAATTTTTGACCAAAACTTAGACTTGGGATATACCCGTCTTTGTTGGTTTAATATAGTTGGGATGCTATGTAAGTACAGAGTGCTTTGATGCTATTTGAATTTGTTTCACGTAAGTTCAGAAATGGGACAAATTACTGCAGCAGCTGAATGACATTATCACAGACTCTGTTTCTTTCTAACCTTCTGCTCTGCCATCCTCAAGATGTTAGCTTTGTCCTCAGACTGTCTTCCTTCATGCTTACAAGATGACTACGTCAGTTCTAGGCATCATATCCATATGTAACAGCAGGAGAAAAAGCATTTTGTTAGGAGGGTGGAAACTTTGCTAAGAACCCCAGCACACCTTCCTTCCATTTTATAAGGGTAACATATATACCCTGAAGTCAATCTCTGGCAAAGGAATTGGGACCACTATGATTCACTGAGCCTAAATCAAAGTTGTCCTGAATCTGGGCATAAGCTTTCACTCCAGAGTTTCTTAGGAAAAGACACCTAAGGTGAATCAGGGGCTCTGATTCACAGAAAAGAAAAGAAGAAAAATAGGTAGAAAGCCAATAGTGTTTATTAGAGAAATGATACAGCTGTAGGCCAGTGGTTCTAAACCCTGGCTGCACATTACAATTACCTAGGAAGCTTTTAAAAAAATATTTTGAATTGGTCTGGGTTGCACATAGATATTAGCATTGAACACATCCCCCTAGTGATTTTAATATGTAGCTACATTTGGGAACCAGTGTTGTAGGTAAACTGAAGATAGAATAAGGAGACAAAAACTTTCACGAGTCTGTACACATTTACCTGCTTAAGCAGTTTTGCAGCTGTATTGAGCATTACTAAAAATTAACCATTGTTAAGCTGGGTAAAATTACCACCCCCAAATCTTGGACCATGGTTAATTTGCCAGACTTAAATGGTGCTCACTGCCATATTTACTGGCCATATTCCAAAAGAATGTATAATATTTGGGTACTTGGAGTACCCAGACAGTTTTCATAGCCAAGCTAAGTTGGGGTTTTATGTAAGGATAGGAATGTCAGTGCCATATTTGTGATGAGAGAATTGAGTTGCAAAGAGGCTATTAGTGGGAGAGATAGAACTAGAGTTCTTATTATAGTATCCTGACAGCCAGGGTTTCCTCCTATTTCATGTTGCTACTTATGTTCCTGTTGTATTTGAGAAAGATGTCATGTGTTTTGATCAAGATAAAGCCTTATAATTATTATAAGTATATTATTTTTGACAGCTTACTGTGTATGAGCCAAGCACTCTGCTAGGTGTTTTATTCCTCCCCCAACATTTGTTTAATCCTAACATTCATATGCAGTAAATATTACTAACTCTACTTTATGGACAACAAAATTAGAAACAAAAGCTTGTTACTTCTCTCCTGTCTCTTAATTAGTTCACTTCTCTGGAATCTAGACTTTGAACCTATAATGCCAAAGATTGTACTGGCGTATTAAATGCCAAAATGCATGTTTTTTCATTTTGCTGTTCACAGATATTTGACTTTATGCAGTTTACCAGTTCACTAAATACCTATTGGCTGACAAATAAATAATAGATTCTGGGTAGCCCAGGATTGGATTGCATTTTACCTGCACATGTTTTACATGCACATAATTTATGTGTTTTTTAGAAGTAAGTTTTTGCCAGTTGCTTTGCAACTTCACCAAGAACTTAGCATATGATCAAAGAACAATTGAATGAATAAATGAAGTGGAAACTTGAGACTGCTTAATTTGGAGTTGCTCAAATTATAAAGACTAGTGAAACTACTTTGCTGATAATTTCCTTTCCCTTAGGAACTTAAAATATTAAAATTAAAGGCTTTTAAGATATAGCTTTAATTATACTCTAATATTTTCAAACAAATATTGACTTACTGGAAAGTGTGCCTTGACCTGTTCAGTCATAGTCCATATTGCCATTTTTAATAAAAAATAATACTCTTTTAATAAGAAGACATAATTAGTCTATATGGCTGACATTTATTCAGATACTTGTTTTACCATTTTTTCCTAATTGAAAAATAAGAAGAAAATAAACTTGGCAGTGGCTTCTAAGGGCTGACTGGTTTAGTTTTTCACAGAGATAACATTTTCCAAATTACTGAATTATGATATTGAAAATGAAGGGCAAGCTCCTTGTTGGGGGAAAATGTTAGTGTAGCCCTAATACAGAATCTCATTAAAGCAACTGTCAGGATTTCTCTATTTTACCATCTCCTCCCCTATTCTGTAAGAATCAACTGTCGTTTTGAGTGAGTGTACTGCCAAAGAGGCATTTACAAATAAATGAAAAATGTCACAATTGATTTCACTCCTTCCAGAATACTGTGTGTCAGCTTTGTCACAAACTGTCTTTGTTATTCTCTGTTTTAGATCTCCCAGCTGGACACTGGAAATAACTTTTGGTGGTTTAGGGCCTCTCTCATTTGACCCCAGGTAAGCCCTCTATTGGTGACTTTTTACAAATATTTGTAAAACCGTTTGAACAGTTAAGAGAATATAAAAGCCTTTCCCCTCCTTCTCTCTATAACTGCTGTTTTTGTCAAAAGTATTCAGATGTCAATATTGTTTACTTACATTTTTGGACATTGGAGAGAATTATTCCATGCATTACAAAGCACTGTAAAATTATGGAATTATATTTCACATTCTCTTCTCCAGTACAATGGTTTGCTGTTATCATGCTTAATCTAATAATAATGTTAATAACCATATTACTTGTAAGGAAGTTATATGCCTATGCATTTCTTGTATTTTGAAATCTGTCTAAATTTTTATCATTTTTTATGATATAATCTCGAATACATGTCTTTCGTATAATTTGTATATGATATCATTGATACATATTCATTTTTGTCATCACCCTAAACCAGTCCACTATTGTGCACTCCTGCCATCATGCTAACATTATTGAGGTCTTGTACTGCGCCATGTACTGTGCTAAGCAGTTACACGAATTATCTTCTATAAATGTATCATAGTGGTACTTGAATTCTGAGTTAATATGGATTTGGAAAAAAAAAGGAACTAATTACAAATTGCTAGCAGCTTTTTTTATTATGGATATTAAATTAAAGTAAAGTAAATCTTCATATAATTATACTTTAAGAGATTTTAATCAGTATAATTGGTTATAGATTGTGCCGTCATTTGAGATTATTTAGCTTTCTACTTGAAAGATCATGGAATGGACCAATTAGTAATATTCTGTTTCTCTTGGAAATAGAAGTTGAACTAATTCACTCATTCATTCAACAAATATTTATTGAACACTTATTATGTGCCATTTACTTTATATTGACGACATGATAGTGAAGAATATGTATCTGCTTCTCAAGATCTCACAATGTAGTGGCAGTCAGTCAAAAAATAGGCAAATACAAGGTAGTATAATGAATGAAAACAGTAGGGAAAAGCATGGGGTACAATAGGATAAATGCAGTGAGAACCTAAGCCAGACGCGGGATGGATGCTCAGGGAGTGATGTGTCAGTAGAAGGTGGAGGAAGATTAAGTTGTAGTTGCAGAGTGGTTTGTAATGTCTGAAGTAGAGTAAGATAGCGTGATATGTCTATAAAGAATTAAGCATGAGGCAGATCATGAATGTCCTCATGAGCCATGCTTAGCCATGCTTAGGAACTTAGATATAATTATGAATAGTGGCAGTTAAATTAGAAAGACTTCATCTGATATTGGATGTTCTCTTCAAATCTGGCTGGTCAAATTCTCACAGCACTAGTTACTATGCATAATAAAGGAGGTCATCTTCCTCCTTCACACCTATATAAATGTTTTTATTAGAATATAAGGTCTTTAGAAGCAAGAACCTGGGTTAATTCACCGTGTTTTCTCAGGATCTATTTTAGTACTTTGCACATAGGAGGCTCTCAGTATTTATAGTGTGGGATGACAGAATTAAATGTAAAACTCTGGAAAATGGATAAGTTGACCTACCAGGGGCTTCCTTCAAAGACTCACCACTTATGACTCCTTCTTTCCCTGATCAGTTGTCACAAATGGTAAAATTCTTTTCCACATCTCCTCCTTACTTTTTGATTCATAATAAGATGTTCCATCAAAGTAAATCCGTATGAAATGCAATTTTAAAAATAAATAACATGTCAATTTGTAAATAAAAAATGTCAATGAATTCTCTTTAAACAGTCTAAAAAAGTTTTGGAGGAAACTAAGAATAAGTGAAGAAAATGATTTTTAGCCAAAGAAGAAATAAGCAATATAACCAATTTTAATTTATTCATTTTCTAACTCTAGAAAATACATTAGTTAACATACATTATAAAAGCTTTTAAATACATTATAAATGTTAAAATGCATTATGTAATTCTTTTGTAATGAGAGAGATGAAATGGTAACTTTGGTTACACTTTTTATATATTTTAAGATAACATATAAAGAGGATAAATTTTATTTGTTTTTTAAGCAAAAATAACTTATAAGGAACCTTTAAATATTATGGTGATGGGGGGGCAGTGCCTGGATGACTTGGTCAGAAGAGCATGTGACTCTTGATCTGGGGTCATGAATTTGAGCCCCATGTTAGGTGTAGAAATTACTTAGATAAATACATTATTTAAAAAATTATGGTGATTAACAAATCACAAAAGTACTTTAGTGTACAGGTGACCTAGGGAGTCATACCCCAGGTGGTTGAAAATGTGTGTATAGCTTCCAACTTCCTCAAAATTAACTGCTAATAACTTGCTGCTGACTGGAAGCCTTAGCGATAACATAAATAGTTCATTACCACATATTTTGTATGTTATATGTATTTCACACTATATTCTTAGAATAAAGTAAACTATAAAAAAGAAAGTGTTATTAAAATGATAAGGAAGAGAAAATACATTTATGGAACTATGTATAAGTGGACCTGCATAGTTCAAGCCCATATTGTTCAAAGGTCAACTGTATATTATTGTATAATGTGGACATTTTGGGTTCAGTTATAAACATAGATTCTATATTTCTTACCACTTTAACAGTGGCAGTTCTCCATTCTACAGACTTTTCTTTGACCAGCTTTTCTGGCATTATTCCTTTAAATGTCCTGTTTTATGGTCATTTTTCTGCTGGATTGTCCTTTGAGACCAGTGGAGTATTTCTGAAAATTTTTTTGGCATGACCACATGTAATCATGGAAGGACTGTGAACACCCACTCAAAGCTGCACAGAGTAAGGATGTCAGCTTTCATGTCTTTTTAGTGCCCTAAGGATAAGGAGATACAAACTAGTAGTTTCAATAAACCCAATAATTTTGGCAGAATATTTAAATTATGTTTTTTCCCCAAAACTAAAAATAACCTTTAAAAGTACAAAACCTAACCATATAGAATATTTAAGCAATAAAGAAAATATAAACAAGGATGTCATATTGTGTTAATGTAACCTGTTGTCCATAGGGTAATGACAACATTTTGCAAAATGAAGAAGAGGCACTTCTCAAAGAAATGCTGCCTAGTGTGATGGATTAATGGACACTTATCTGGCTTGCTATCAGTCAAAATACAGGCTAAGAATACCCAAATAAAACAAATAAAATGAGGAGTAGAAATTATGAGTAGAAAAGTAAATTAAGAGTAGTAAAGAAGCAGAAGTGAGAGCAATAAAACTGGGGAATGTTGTGGAGGGGATCAGGATATGCCATGTCTGATTTTGCCTCTTTGGCATAAGAGTTATTTTGAGCTGAAGGTATTTGGGTTCCTGAAATCCCTTATCTGCCTAAACACAGAGACTTCCAAAAAGAACTCAAAGTCATTACATCCCTTTCTGCAAAGCAACTCTAAGATTACCACACCCTAACAGATACTACCACAATGCTGTCACATCCTTCATTTATTTTCCTAAAGGCCCATTTATTTTTCCAAATAGTGATTGCTTTTCCAAGGTTCCCTTTCTCCTGCTTCCTTTCCCTTAGTAAGTTAGATATATAGACCCCAAATTCTAACCTTATCTTTGAATTACTCATCTCTAAGTACTGTCTTGTGTATGTCCAATGCACATGTTAATGAATTTTTGTTTGGTTTTCTCTTATTAATCTCTCTTTTGTCAGTCTCATTTACAGAGCCCTGGCCAACAAGTTATGATGGGCAGAAGGCAAAAAGATTTCCTTTCCTACAGTTGAGGCCTAGGGGTTCATAACACAGACACAATACGTATTATGGATTTAATTTTAGGAATATTTAGTGTAGGAATTTGCTTCCCCACACCTCCTATGTCAACATTTGATATAAGCTACCTCTTGTTATCCAGTCTCAGTTTAGCAGTCCTGCATCTGATCTAAAGCTGGTCCAAGTGAAATATACAAACAAATGAAGAGATTAAAGGTGAACCACAAAGGCATTCTAAATGTATTTATAATCCCTCTAAAATACGGGTTTTTTTTTTTTTTTTTTTTAGCAAAAACATGACCCTCTGTCTTTAACAACTATAGGTTTCTAATATATAAAATAAAAATTTGGTTACAGATCTTCTACTTTTGATGGGGTTACATCCCAATAAACCCATCGTTAATTTGAAAAATAACCTGTCTAAAATGCATTTAATGCACTTCACCTACCAAACATCATAGTTTAGCCTAACCTACTTAAAAAAATAGTTTTTTAAATGTTTCTTTATTCTTTGAAAGAGAGAGAGAGAGAATGAGCAAGGGAGGGGCAGAGAGAGGGAGACACAGAATCAGAAGTAGGTTCCAGGCTCTGAGCTGTCAGCACAGAGCCTGATGCGGGGCTTGAACTCACGAACTGCAAGATCATGACCTGAGCCGAAGTTGGACGCTTAACCGACTGAGCCATCGAGGCGCCCCTTAGCTTAGCCTACTTTAAATGTGTGCAGAACACTTACATTAACCTATATTTGGACAAAATGATCTAACTAAACCCTGTTTTATAGTAAAGTATTGAATACCTCATGTAATTCATTACATGTGGTCCTGAAAGTGAAAAACAGAATTGCTATATGGATAGCAGAATGGTTGTAAGCATATGGGTCATTTACCCTTGTGATTGCATGTCTGACTGGAAGTTGCAGGTCTCTGCCTTTGCCCAGAATCACAAGGGAATATCATACAGCATATTGCTAGCCCGGAAAAAGATCAAATATCAAAATGTGAAGTACAGTTTCTACTGAATGTACATCCCTTTTGTATCATCTTAAAGTTGCAATATCATGAGACTTTGTAAATCAGGGATCATCTGTAATTTTCTTAATGTGTAAAAGAGACCAAGGATATCAGCCCCAAATCCATAATGTCTTAACATTTATAAGTGTACAAACTTTAACAATAAATAGGAATTTCTAGTAAGACAAAAATGGTTATTTCCTGGCTGTATCATAAGAGCTCAAACCAATCAGAAAAATCACTAACTCATTATATATTGGAAGTAGGGAATCAAAAGTAGGGAGTCAAAAGTTCACAGAATAGAATTTCTTTTAGTAAGAAGAAAAAAAAGGCAGAAGATGTAGCCAAGCCTGCCAGTGGGATGTGTAAACAACTGCAAGCTGGACGAGTGGCCGAAGGATGGCTTCCGGCTGGACCAGGTGTTGGTAACAGTATGAAGCACAGGCTGCCTTGTTTTGGGGTCATTTCCTATGCTCGTTCTGTCTATTGGTTTCCTTCTTTTGCTTTCACCTTCTGGCTCTGACAGCACCTGTTCTATACTATTACCTTGGCAGGGAGCCTTAATGTACATTTTAACAAAATCTCTGTGCCAAATTTTCTTCTTAAGTTACCAAAGACAATTGTTAAAAAACTTGCAGAACAAGTAGGACAAAGCAAAACAGTTTTCTGTCAAAGCTTTGATAGTCAAATATACTATTGGCAGGAAGACCTCTTGTGAATTTTGCACACAACATTAGAAGCTGGCTGTTGACAAGGATAACTTTAATTGTTTTTAATTGTCTCGACAAAGGGGTATAAATCTCCTCCATTCCATTACTGTTTATTGAACGTCTGTTCATGCTAACATGCCCAATTTGGCTTCTCTTTTTCATTAATATAGCTATGCAGATTTTCAGGAACTGAGACAAAAGTGCATTTTTGTTTTGTTTTGTTTGCATTAGGACAAAGCCTTTCCCAGCAATACAGCATGGCTCATGACAACTTGTTGCCTGGATACTAGGGACTTCACATATGGGTTTTCTTAATAATAGGTATTTTGAATTTCTCTCTTGAAAATTGGATAGAATTTTCTTCTGTTAGTAGTTGTGGCCCATCTATGTACTATTTGCCATATGGGTATGGAAGGGGAGAGTTAAAATAAAACATCTCTCAAAACAGGAATAACAGTTTCTGTTTGGGACACATACTTAATTCTACTCTAAGTAAGGTTTTGCACACAGTAGAACTCTACAAAGCTTTTCTCATATTTTTTTTACTCTTACCATATTGTTCTTCTTTAATTCCAAACTTTTATTGGATATTTATTCCTAAAATATTAGAATTCAGGTAACATGAATTTCAAAGAAAACTTTTCAGAGGCTCCTTCCTCTCAATATCTATTACACCATCCTCCACATTCCATTTGTTTCTAAACCCATTTCATTTTAACTTGGAATGAAGCACACTAAAAATTATGAAGAGACTTTAGTAAAGAATTTTTGTAACAGATTATTTTTGATTACCAGATATCTGAATAATCTTTTGTGAATTTTTTACATAATGATCTAATTGCTTCTAAATTAGAAAGTTGGAATGTGTGACAACATTGATTGATATGTGCTAAAGTACAGATTCAGGTCAGAAAGATGAAAGGCAATAATTAAATAACATGAAGGATAATCTAGGGATTTGACAACTGTATAAGTACAGTATGTTTATTTAGTAAATTTAAAGTGGGTTGGTCAGTGAACCATTCAGTATATCCTGAGTATGTGGCATGTGTATGAAAATGCACTAGATGCTAAGAAATACATTTTTTAAGCAGTCAAAAAGCTGTACTGGACTCCATTTATGATTTCAGTTATAGAATGTGGCATTCTGTATGTTTCCTGCTGCACAACTGTCTATAATAATAGGAAAACAAAACTGGCAATGAAAAAATAAGACAAAATTGGGGATAGGAACATATTTAAATAGGTGCTAATATGAAGTGAAAGCAGTGTTTGTCAAAGTCATTAGATAAGAGTTAAATATGTGTGCTGTGGAATTTTCAGAGAAGGCATGTTTTGAAGTCAATATGACTTGACTGGACTGTGACAGATGAGATTTTTGGTAAATGAGACAGGTAAATAGAAACCTTTCTGGGGTGACCAATAGCATGAACTATAAAAGTAGTCCTTTGGTAGTAACACCAGGGAGAATGGCAGTGCGAGAAGACCTTAGTGACTGGAACAGAGGATTTGTCCTGGGCAGGTACTGGATTTGAAGAGAAGTAAGCAGTGTCAGGATTTCACAGCCAGGTAGAGTACTTTAAACCTAGGCAATGGATAGTGTTAAGTTCTTGAGCTGGGTGTGCCATAATGAAGAAAGGTCTTCTGTGAAAGGAACCAATAAGAGGCAGGATGGTTGTCTGGGAAGGAGTTGGGACATCTGTGTGTAAGAAGAGTAGGACAAATTAGGATATGATGGGAGAGTGAATGAAGAAATACAGTGTAAATAATTAAGCTATTTTACTGATGCTTATTTCTTATTTACAAATATAGTACAATAATTAACACATTCCAGAGATAGTAATTAGCAATCAGGTTAAATTACTTTGATTACTTCTTTTGCATTTAACGAAAAACATTTTGAGAAAGCTACTTTCTGAGGTGTTTTATAGATCCTCTCTGTATAGTGTCTCTTTTGCTTTTACTTCATTCTTTTCCTCTCCCTTTCCCTCACTTAGGTCTGTTTCTCTGTCCTCTTTTTCCAAGTTTTCCTTCTTAAAATTTATTTAGAAAAATTGTTTTTAATGTTTAATTAGAGAGAAAGAGAGAGAGAACGCACACAGGTGAGAGCCAGGGAGGGGCAAAGAGAGGGAGACACAGAATCTGGAGGCTCCAGGCTCTGAGCTGTCAGCACAGAGCCTGACGTGGGGCTTGAACTCACCAAAAGTGAGATCATAACCTGAGATGAAGTCAGATGCGTAAGCAACTTGGAGGTGCCTCTCCAGGTTTTCCTTCTTAAACAACAAAAGTTTAGGCTGTGTTTTATTTTTAAATCATTTTCTGTAAGTATTCTCCAAACAGTTTAAAACTTATATAGGCTTAAAATGAAAAAAACAAAAACAAAAAACAAAAAACAAAACCCAAAAACATAGCAACCTGCTACTACCTCTGTCCATTCCTACTCCTAAGAGATGAGTTTCAGCTGTTCCAAGTTTTTCTTCTGATAGCTCTGTGCTTATGTAGTTATCTCTTAATTTATAAATTGTTATTATCCATTGACTTCTTGTTTTGTTGGTTGAGACTTTATTTTTCTAAGATCACATCCCAGCTATCCAAATTACCCTCCATTTTAATTAGAAAGTTATATCACAGTTGATTGTTAAATTAATGGTTTTTACATTTGTAATCACTGAGTATTGTTTACTTCTGAACCAGTACATGCATTATGATTGTTTTTTTCTGTCTCACATACTTTTCTTTATACGTTTTATATGTGTCTGTTGCTATTTGTTCCCCAGTGTTCTATAACAGGGCTATTAAGTGGCTATCAATAGCATTATTAAATGATCTTTGTTGTTCTCAGGAAAGCAGGTCCTTTAATGCCTTGTTATTGAAGGCAGGGGCTGAAGTAAAGAACTTTGGTCCTTAGGAAATGAGAACACTGAGAGATCCCAGAAGAAACTAAGAAAAAAGTGTTCTTTTGAAACACCAGCAAAATAAACTCCTGGAGCTTGGTGGGGAGAGAGAGAAAGGTTGAGAGTGAAGAATGGAATGTATTTAGGAAAAGTTCATAAAATAATTATTAGCTACATTAAACTGTTCTTGTTTTTGTCCTGGAAATATTCCTGTTGTGTCTCTTCATTCTCTTGCATCAGTTTAAAAAAAATTTTTTTAATGTTTATATATATTTGAGAGAGAGAAAGAGAGACTGAGTGAGAGCAGGGGAGGGGCAGAGAGAGAGGGAGACAGAATCGGAAGCAGGCTCCAGGCGCTGAGCTGTCAGCACAGAGCCCAATGCAGGGCTTGAACCTATGAACTGGGAGAACCGTGAGATCATGAGGTGAGCTGAAGTCAGGCGCTTAACTGACTGAGCCACCCAGGTGCCCCATCTCCTGCATCAGTTTTAACTGTTATTTCTTGCCCAGGTACCACTGTCATCCCACAACTTTTCTGTTCTGCTTTCGGTTTAGGATCCTGTGTTGCCTTTATCTTATTTCTGCCTCTCGTGGGTTTCTAAGAAAGAGAGTTTGGGAAAATTTTTTGACTCCTTACATGTTTGAAATGTCTTTATTCTTCCCTTATGCTTGATTGATAGTTTGGGTGAGCACAGGCAGATTCTTCTCAGAATTTGTAAGCCTCTATTATCTTGTGATATTTCTGCTGGGAAGTCAGAGGCCGTGCGATGGTTGGTACTGCTTTTCTCAGGAAATTTCACGGTCTCTTTTTTGGGCATCTATGTGCTTTTTCAAACTTGTCTTTTAGTTTGATGATTTTGGGGTTCTTCTCATTATTTTTATTGCTATTTTATTATTGTGATTTTCTTTGATGTCTCTCTTTATTTCTACAACTCCTATTGGAGAAAATTGTATCTATCCTGGATTAATTCTCAGATATTTTTCTTTTTTTTCCCCTGTTACTTTCTATTTCTTTTTGTTCCTGGTGCTTCTTTTTTAAAATTTCATCTTTTATTATTATTTTTGTAACTTTTAAGAACTCTTTATTCTGTGATTATTTCTGTTTTATGGCATTCTGTTCTTGTTTTATGGTATACTATATTATATTTTGTTGAAGTCTTTCTCACTCTGCTTAGTCTTTTTCCCTCTGGTTCCCTTTTTTGTTTGTTTTACTGTCTTTTATGTTGGAAGCATTCCTCACATGTTTGATAGTATATAAAGGACTATTTTAAGAATGAAACACTAAAAGCTAATAACTTTATGCTAAAGTGGGATTTGTGTCCTATAACTATAGAATGTATAGAATGGTGATGGGCAAGCCTTTTCCTTTTCAGTATCTCATGACACACACACACACACACACACACACACACACACACACACACACACACACACACTTCATACGACAATCCGGAACAGTAGACATTGCTCCATTTTAGTGTTGGAGAAACAGAATCAAATGGGGTAAAACAATTTTCTAAGGTTACATATCTCATTAGGTACAATATTCTGTGTTTTCTTCAGGTCTGTAAGGTTGAAAATCTCATGCTCTTTCTAAGATATCATAGCTTAATTTTATTTTTGCTTTTCTGAAGCTACAGTTCTGAGTCAAGTGGTATTATGGTAAAATTTGGTGAAGTTAGTAAGAACTCTTTAAACTGCATATTGCAAGTAACTTAACATGAGTGTAAGTACATTTTGAAATGCTCTCTGAAGCTTTTCAGTTTATAGCATTTAAACAAAATGTTAGAATAGTAAATTATAAAGGAATTAGAAATGCTTCACTGACGTCACCACATTCTTAAAGCATAAAGCTGTAAGTGGAAAAGGAATCACCTTCATGAACTCTTCATGAAGAGTCACATGAAAAATATGTAGTCTTTTGAGAAAGCAGTTTGGTAATATATATATCAATAGCCTTTAAAAAGTTGTTACCTCTGACTTAGACATCTAATTTTAGAAATCTTTTTGTATAGGAGGAGATCAGAAGCATAGATAAAACTACAGATAAATCTTCAAAATTATATCCATTATTAAATAGGCAAACATAAAATTAGAAACAACCTAACTTCTCACAATGGGACAACTTTTAAATAAATTATGGGGAAGCCATATGTTGGAGTATTATGTAACTCTGAAACATGATGCTTTCAAAGCATACTTAAAATACCATAAGGAAATGTCTGGTGTGTTATGTGAAAAAGCGGAATGCCAAATTGTGCCCAAAGTATGGTGCAAAGTAGGTCAAAACTTATGTACATATGCATAGAAAAAAAGAAAGAAGAAGTTTGGTAGAAGAAAATACACCAAACTGCACATAGTATTTGTCTCTAGGTTCTAGAATTATAGGCAATTTACATTTTCTCATGGGTGTTACTGTGTAATTTCCAGATTTCCTAAAATAGCTATGTATTACTTTAATAATAATAAATGTATATAATTTTTGAAAACACTTAAAGAGAAAAACTTTCTCTGGTCTTTTTGCTGTTGAGAGTAAGTGAAACTAAGGGTTCTTTGGTTCTTCCTTGTGATCATATCATCATCTGGGGATTACGATAAAGGGTAAGGAATTAGGCTCTTTACTGCACTAGATTGTCTTTAAGAATTTTCTAATTTAGGAAAAGGTGCTGACACCTGTCATCTTTATTGCTTCTTTTCTTGTGTTCCCTACCTTCACTTTCTATACCTTAACAACTCATCATTGGCTTGTCATAAATATTATTTAAGTCACTAATGTACGTTTCAAATTTATTGTGCATTTTTATTTACAGTGTAACTTTAGATAGGATTCATACACAAATTGGAACTGATTTCTGAAATATTTTGTAAAAAATCTATTAAAGGTTTCCTAGTGACAAATGTTCTATATGAGAAAAGTTAAAGGTGTATAACTGGGTTTTATGAGTAAACAGTAAAGGGAAAATCACCTTGATTACCTGTAATTAATACTGGTCTAGGTTTTAGACTTTTTTTTAGGTAAACAGTCATTTTATGTAATTTAATTACTAATTACAGTGATTTTAAACACCTGGGCTCTCTTTGCACTATCTATAAAAATCTTTAGGAAATAAGAATTAATATACGCATGCGTTGAAGTGGGATGAAATGGGTAGGATCTAGACATTACTTGCATTTTGATGAATCTCAGGTGTATTGAATTTTTCTAGAAAAGAAATGTTATAAGTGGCATTGCCAGTTCTATGAACACAATTTTAATGACATTTTTAATGACGATTTTAAAATGTATGTATTTTTAAATTCAAAGCCACATAATTTGACTAAGTTAAATAGTTCTGGTAAGGGTGGGCAGTAGACACTGTGTTCTTGAATTCAAAAAGAACAAAATGTGTATTTTCTTTCTGTAATCACTGTGCAAACATTTATTAAGCATCTAAGAGCTAAAGTCTTCCTCACTTTATTAAAAATGGAATTATGAAACATTGGCTGGTATTTTATATAGATACAATGAAATTTTGACAGATTTCTTTCATTAAGCAGCAATGTAAAACTAATGCTTAAGGTCAGAGAAAAGGAACATCTTTGACACAGGTTCATTTAATGTTGTAAATTAAATGACTCACAGTTTTCTGATATTGACACCGTCAACCCCATAGGTGAAAGAATTTTCTGTTTGGTCTAACTAAATATGATAATGAATTATCATATTTGTTAGTTTATAATTTTGGGAGAATGCTTTTAACTTTAATATTTTAGATGATTTTGCATTTTTATTCACAGAAATGAGGTGGACCAAGTAAGTGGCCTCAGTGCTCTGGGGAATGACTTTTTTAATTGCAACTCCTGATCTGCCTCACAACTGTCATCTATTTTGTTTGGTTCCCCCTGGACCCAAATCCTATATGTGATGCTATTTTCCCATTTGGTAGTCTTCTCACAGTTTTAATGCTACCACATGTTTATGTCATACACATTATCAAAGAAAAAAAAGTTTTCTAATAGTCTCATCCTGCAACACAATTAAAAGAAAAGGTCTAATTAAAGCTACTGACTTGTTTTCATCCCCTTTGTTAAGGAGCTACTTTTTCTTTTTCTTTCTTTTTTTTAGCATGTTCAGAGAAAAAAAGGATAATTTAAATGAAATTCAGTTTATGTAAAAAAGACAATTGAAAACACTGACAGTCTTTATCTTTAGATCATTGATCTGTATTATCTAGGGTAAAGGCATAAGTGTATAAAGTATGCTTACAATGTGTCCAATTGAACATTTTTTTCAAAAAGGAAATTTTACTGTGTTGTTCATCTTTCTGGGGTAGACATTCACTTTTTTCCCTTAAATAAGCAGAGGATCCAATAGATAGTTTATAACATTTTAAATAGTCGTAAAATTTATGTAATAACATGAATGTTGTTTAGTACTCTCTATTTTTATCTATTAACTGTCGATTGCTTATAAAAACTATGACTTGAATTACACCAAATTTCAGAGCATATATGTGTTTTAAATATTACATACTTTATTTTTGAAGAAAGTCTAAATGTTTCATCCTGCCCTTAACTTCATTTACAAAAAAAAATTAAAAATGTTGGTTTATTTTTGAGAGAGATACATGGATTGCAAGCAGGGGGGCAGGCAGAGATGGAGAAGGAGACACAGAATCTGAAACAGGCTCCAGGCTCTGAGCTGTCATCACAGAGCCCAACACGGGGCTTGAACTCATGAACTGTGAGATCGTGGCCTGAGCCAAAGTCAGATGCTTAACTGACTGAGCCACCCAGGTCTGCCCTTGACTTTAAACAGAAATAAGTTCATTTAGTTTTCTATTGGTGCATTATTTAATGATGCAGACTTTTTTGTACTGATGTATGATATGACATATAAGGTGTTCCTTATAAAATATCTCCCAGGTTCATGTATCCTCAGTGCATAGTCAATCTATCTTCAGATGTTGAGGACTTTTACATATTCTTCAAAGACATTTTTAGCTGATGTTTACATAGGGAGAAGTTATATTTATCTACACTTACTACATGATTTTGGATAAAATGACATTTGAAAAGACCCGGATATAGTTGTTAGAATATCAGAATCATGGGGTACCTTGGTAGCTCAGTTGGTTAAATGTCCAACTTTTGATTTGGCTCAGATCATGCTCTTATTGTTTGTGAGTTTGAGCCCCATATCTGGTTCCCTCTGTGCTGACAGTGTGGAGCCTGCTTGGGATTCTCTCTCTTCCCCTTTCTACCCTTCCCCTGCATGCATGCTATCTCTTTCAAAATAAATAAATAAATTTAAAAAAAAAAAACAATGTCAGGATCAGGTACAACCTCTCCAGAAAACATGCTGCTTATCAACAAAAGTGATGTGCTTGTTGAGTGGCTGATATTGAGAGGTCATGATATTGCATCCAAATCAACTCTTAGTTAACTGTTGTATTAATCACTCAGTAATCAGGAAGCAAAGTTTTAAGCACTTCATATTCAACTATGATAATCTGCTGCTTAGAGTTTTACTGTGATTTATGAAGTATATTGCATATTGGGGTTAAGTGTAACATATACTAGTATTTCCTATTTAATGCAGCAGGAAAAAAAGAACAACTACTGGTTAGCTTTTTCATATCTGGTTTTCAGGAGCTATGTTACTGATGTTCAGTGGGAGATGCTGAACTCTATTTTGAAAGTCTGGTGTGGTGCAAAAGACATAGGCTTGGCATCCATAGTTCTTGGTTCAAATTTTCCCACTGCCACATGATGTATATTTGGGTCATTTTCTTAAGTGTTTTGAGCCTTGGTTTTCTCCTATGCAAAATAAAAACACTAACACTCATCTTATTTATTTATTTATTTATTTATTTATTTATTTAATATGAAATTTATTGTCAAATTGGTTTCCACACAACACCCAGTGTTCATCCCAAAAGGTGCTCTCCTCAATACCCATCACCCATCCTCCCCTCCCTCCACCCTCCATCAACCCTCAGGTTGTTCTCAGTTTTTAAGAGTCTCTTATGCTTTGGCTCTCTCCCTCTCTAACCTCTTTTTTTTTTTTCTCCCCCCCCCCCCCCCAATGGGTTTGTGTTAAGTTTCTCAGGATCCACATAAGAGTGAAAACATATGGTATCTGTCTTTCTGTGTAGGACTTATTTCACTCAGCATAACACTCTCCAGTTCCATCCACGTTGCTACAAAAGGCCGTATTGCATTCTTTCTCATTGCCACGTAGTATTCCATTGTGTATATAAACCACAATTTCTTTATCCATTTGTCAGTTGATGGACATTTAGGCTCTTTCCATAATTTGGCTATTGTTGAAGGTGCTGCTGTAAACATTGGGGTACAAGTGCCCCTATGCATCAGCACTCCTGTATCCCTTGGGTAAATTCCTAGCAGTGCTATTGCTGGGTCATAGGGTAGATAGATCTATTTTTAATTTTTTGAGGAAACTCCACACCGTTTTCCAGAATGGCTGCACCAGTTGGCATTCCCACCAACAGTGCAAGAGGGTTCCCGTTTCTCCACATCCTCTCCAGCATCTATATTCTCCTAATTTGTTCATTTTAGCCACTCTGACTGGCATGAGGTGATATCTGAGTGTGGTTTTGATTTGTATTTCCCTGATGAGGAGCAACGTTAAGCATCTTTTTATGTGCCTATTGGCCATATGGATATCTTCTTTAGAGAAGTGTCCATTCATGTTCTCTGCCCATTTCTTCACTGGGTTATTTGTTTTTCGGGTGTGGAGTTTGGTGAGCTCTTTATAGATTTTGGATACTAGCCCTTTGTCCGATATGTCATTTGCAAATATCTTTTCCCATTCCGTTGGTTGCCTTTTAGTTTTGTTGATTGTTTCCTTTGCAGTGCAGAAGCTTTTTATCTTCATGAGGTCCCAATAGTTCATTTTTGCTTTTAATTCCCTCGCCTTTGGGGATGTGACTAGTAAGAAATTGCTGTGGCTGAGGTCAGAGAGGTTTTTTCCTGATTTCTCCTCTAGGATTTTGATGGTTTCCTGTCTCACATTCAGGTCCTTTATCCATTTTGAGTTTGTTTTTGTGAATGGTGTAAGAAAGTGGTCTAGTTTCATCCTTGTGCATGTTGCTGTCCAGTTCTCCCAGCACCATTTGTTAAAGAGACTGTCTTTTTTCCATTGGATATTCTTTCCTGCTTTGTCAAGGATGAGTTGGCCATACTTTTGTGGGTCTAGTTCTGGGGTTTCTATTCTATTGGTCTATGTGTCTGTTTTTGTGCCAATACCATGCTGTCTTGATGATTACAGCTTTGTAGTAGAGGCTAAAGTCTGGGATTGTGATGCCTCCTGCTTTGTACTTTTTCTTCAAAATTACTTTGGCTATTTGGGGCCTTTTGTGGTTCCATACAAATTTTTAGGATTGCTTGTTCTAGCTTTGAGAAGAGTCCTGGTGCAATTTTGATTGGGATTACATTGAATGTGTAGATAGCTTTGGGTAGTATTGACATTTCAACAATATTTATTCTTCCAATCCATGAGCATGGAATGTTTTTCCATTTCTTTATATCTTCTACAATTTCCTTCATAAGGTTTCTATAGTTTTCAGCATACAGATCTTTTACATCTTTGGTTAGGTTTATTTCTGGGTATTTTATGCTTCTTGGTGCAGTTGTGAATGGGATCAGTTTCTTAATTTGTCTTTCTGTTGCTTTATTATTAGTGTATAAGAATGCAACTGATTTCTGTACACTGATTTTGTATCCTGCGACTTTGCTGAATTCATGTATCATTTCCAGCAGACATTTGGTGGAGTCTATCGGGTTTTCCAATATAGTATTATGTCATCTGCAGAAAGTGTAAGCTTAACTTCATCTTTGCCAATTTTAATGCCTTTGATTTCCTTTTGTTTTCTGATTGCTGATGCTAGCACTTCCAACACTATGTTAAACAACAGCTGTGAGAGTGGACATCCCTGTAGTGTTCCTGATCTCAGGGAGAAAGCTCTCAGTTTGGCTTTTATGATGTTTAAGTATGTTCCTTCTATCCCGACTTTCTCAAGGATTTTTATTAAGAAAGGATACTGAATTTTGTCAAATGCTTTTTCTGCATTGATTGACAGGATCATATGGTTCTTATCTTTTCTTTTATTAATGTGATGTATCACATTGATTGATTTGCGAATGTTGAACCAGCCCTGCAGCCCAGGAATGAATCCCACTTGATCATGGTGAATAATTCTTTTTATATGCTGTTGAATTCAATTTGCTAATATCTTATTGAGAATTTTTACATCCATATTCATCAGGGATATTGGCCTGTAGTTCTCTTTTTTTACTGGGTCTCTGTCTGGTTTAGGAATCAGAGTAATGCTGGCCTCATAGAATGAGTCTGGAAGTTTTCTATTTCCCTTTCTATTTTTTGGAACAGCTTGAGAAGGATAGGTATTATCTTTGCTTTAAATGTCTGGTAGAATTCCCCTGGGAAGCCATCTGGTCCTGGACTATTATTTATTGGGAGATTTTTGATAACTGAATCAATTTCTTCACTGGTTATGGGTCTGTTCAAGCTTTCTATTTCTCCTGTTTGAGTTTTGGAAGTGTGTGGGTGTTTAGGAATTTGTCCATTTCATCCAGGTTGTCCAGTTTGTTGGCATATAATTTTTCATAGTATTCCCTGATAATTGCTGTATTTCTGAGGGATTGGTTGTAATAATTCCATTTTCATTCATGATTTTATCTATTTGGGTCATCTCCCTTTTCTTTTTGAGAAGCCTGTCTAGAGGTTTATCAATTTTGTTTATTTTTTCAAAAAAACAACTCTTGGTTTCATTGATCTGCTCTACAGTTTTTTTAGATTCTATATTGTTTATTTCTGCTCTGATCTTTATTATTTCTATTCTTCTGCTGGGTTTGGGTGTCTTTGCTGTTCTATTTCCTTCAATGTGCTGTTAGATTTTGTATTTGGGATTTTTCTTGTTTCTTGAGACAGGCCTGAATTGCAATGTATTTTCGTTTCAGGACTGCCTTCGCTGCATCCCAAAGCATTTGGATTGTTGTATTTTCATTTTCATTTGTTTCCATATATTTTTTAATTTCTTCTCTAATTGCCTGGTTGACCTATTCATTCTTTAGTAGGGTGTTCTTTAAGCTCCATGCTTTTGGAGGTTTTCCAGACTTTTTCGTGTGGTTGATTTCAAGCTTCATAGCATTGTGGTCTGAAAGTATGCACGGTATGATCTCAATTCATGTATACTTTATTTAAAAGTCTAGCTTGTCTGATATAAGTATGGCTACTCCAGGGCTGTTTTGTGACCCAGTATGTGATCTATCTTGGAGAATGTTCCATGTGCACTCGAGAAGAAAGTATATTCTGTTGCTTTGGGATGCAGAGTTCTAAATATATCTGTCAAGTCCATCTGATCCAATGTATCATTCAGCGCCCTTGTTTCTTTATTGTTCCTGTGTCTAGATGATCTATCCATTGTTGTAAGTGGAGTATTAAAGTCCCCTGCAATTACCACATTCTTATCAATAAGGTTGCTTATGTTTGTGATTAATTGTTTTATATATTTGGGGGCTCCTGTATTCGGCACATAGACATTTATAATTGTTAGCTCTTCCTGATGGATAGACCCTGTAATTATTATATAACGCCCTTCTTCATCTCTTGTTACAGCCTTTAATTTAAAGTCTAGTTTGTCTGATATAAGTATGGCTACTCCAGCTTTCTTTTGACTTCCAGTAGCATGATAGATAGTTCTCCATCCCCTCACTTTCAATCTGAAGGTGTCCTCAGGTCTAAAATGAGTCTCTTGTAGGGGGCAAATAGATGAGTCTTATGTTTTTATCCATTCTGATACCCTTGTCTTTTGGTTAGAGCATTTAGTCCATTTACGTTCAGTGTTATTATAGAAAGATAATGGGTTTAGAGTCATTGTGATGTCTGTAGGTTTCATGCTTGTAATGATGTCTCTGGTACTTTGTCTCACAGGATCCCCCTTGGGATATCTTGTAGGGCTGGTTTAGTGTTGATGAATTCCTTCAGTTTTTGTTTGTTTGGGAAGAACTTTATCTCTCCTTCTATTCTAAATGACAGACTTGCTGGATAAAGGATTCTTGGCTGCATATTTTTTCTGTTCATCACATTGAAGATTTCCTGCCATTCCTTTCTGGCCTGCCAAGTTTCAGTAGATAGATCTGTCACTAGTCTTATAGGTCTCCCTTTATATGTTAGAGCATGTTTATCCCTAGCTGCTTTCAGGATTTTCTCTTTATCCTTGTATTTTACCAGTTTCACTCTGATATGTCATGCAGAAGATCGATTCAAGTTACGTCTGAAGGGAGTTCTCTGTGCCTCTTGGATTTCAATGCTTTTTTCCTTCCCCAGATCCCGGAAATTCTCAGCTATGATTTCTTCAAGTACACCTTCAGCACCTTTCCCTCTCTCTTCCTCCTCTGGAATCCCTATTATACGTATATTATTGCGTTTTATTGCATCACTTAGTTCTCTAATTTTCTCCTCATACTCCTGGATTTTTTTAATCTCTTTTTCTCAGCTTCCTCTTTTTCCATAATTTTATCTTCTGATTCACCTATTCTCTCTTCTGCCTCTTCATTCTGAGCTGTAGTCGCCTCCATTTTATTTTGCAGCTCATTTATAGCATTTTTTAGCTCCTCCTGTTTCTTAGTCCCTTGATCTCTGTAGCAATAGATTTTCTGCTATCCTCTACACCTTTTTCAAGCCCAGCGATTAATTTTATGACTATCATTTTAAATTCACTTTCTGTTATATTGCTTAAATCGTTTTTGATCAGTTCATTAGCTGTCACTACTTCCTGGAGTTTCTTTTGAGGAGAATTCTTCCAGTTTCATCATTTTGGATAGTCTCTGGAGTGTCCTGGAACTGCAGGGCTCTTCCCCTGTGCTGTCTGGAGTAACTTGTGTTGGTGGGCGGGGCTGTAGCCAGACCTGATGTCTGTCCCCAGCCCACTGCTGAGGCCACAATCAGACTTGTGTGTACCTTATCTTCCCCTCTCCCAGGGGCAGGACTCCCTGTGGAGTGGTGTGGCCCCTGTCTGTGCTACTTGCACACTGCTAGGCTTGCTGCTTCTATGGGATATGGCGTATTAGCCAGGGTGGATCCTCAAGGTGCACAGGGGCGGGAGGGGTAGACTCAGCTCACTTTGCTTTCGGTGGTCCGCTGCGGGAGGGGCCCTGCGGCACCAGGAGGGAGGCTGACCTTTTGACGGGATGGATCTACAGAAGCACAGCGTTGGGTATTTGCCCGTTGCAAGCAAGTTCCCTGAGGGTAACTGGTTCCCTTTGGGATTTGGGCTGGGGGATGGGTGAGGGAGATGGCGCTTCGCAGTGCCTTTGTTCCCCGTGGAGCTGAGCTCTGTCCTCCAGGGCTCAACAACTCTCCCTCCCATTGTCCTGTAGCCCTCCTGCTCTGGGAGCAGAGCTGTTGACTTATAACGTTCCAGATGTTAAGTCCTGCTGGCTGTCAGAACACACTCTGTCCAGCCCCTCCGCTTTTGTAAGTCAGACTCCGGGGCTCTGCCTTGCCGGGCGGGCTGCCCCTCCACCACCCCGGCTCCCTCCCACTAGTCTGTGTAGCGCACCGCCTCTCCTTCCTACCCTCTTCCATGGGCCTCTTGTCTACACTTGGTTCCAGAGAGTCAGTTCTGCTAGTCTTCTGGTGGTTTTCTGGGCTATTTAGGAAGATGTGGGTGGAATCTAAAGTGATCAGCAGGTCGCGGTGAGCCTAGTGTCCTCCTATGCCGCCATCTTCCGGAGCCAATTATCATACTTATCTTTAATAGTTGTTTTAAAGATTAACAAAAATATGCATAAAGTTTTCTAATAAGTTGCACATTGTAGTCATTATGTTAGTGAAAGTTATTATGATTACTGATTATAGTAATTAGCTATGTAAAGGTTAATAATAATGCCACATTTTCTATAATGCCTTCTGGTGGGTGGAACACTTTCATATAAGGACATATTTAATCTATTAAAGTTCCAGGAGATATCTTATTATTATTCCTAGCATCTCCTATACATAACTGAGGGAGGTAACACTGAGGAAGTTTAACTGATGTGGCTAGTGAATGATGAAGTAAAAATGTGAGCCTAATCTAATTTCAAAGAGTCTATTCTTTTTACTATAAAATATAATTTTCTTGTTAATAATTACTAAGTTACATTCTGGATGAGAATTATATTTTATTTGGCCTAAAAGTTTTAATTAGATAGATAAATAGATATATGAATAAATGCCTAGCAGAACCAGGTATGAGTTTTTACTAAAAATCAGTAATGTGTGAATATTCCCCTTTCTCCACATCCTTGCCAACACCTGTTTTCCTTGTGCTGTTGATTTTAGCCATTCTGACAAGTTTGAGGTGGTACCTCATTGTAGTTTTCATTTGTATTTCACTGAGGATCAATTATACTGAACGTCTTTTCATGTGTTTGTTGGCCATCTGTATGTTTGCTTTGGAAAAATGTCTATTCGTGTCTTCTCCCCATTTTATAAGTGGATTATGTTTTTTTGGGGGGGGTATTGAGTTTGTAAGTTATATATATTTTGGGTACCAACCCTTTATCAGATATGTTATTTGCAAATATCTTTTCCCATTCCATTGGTTGCCTTTTAGTTTTGTGGATTGTTTCCTTCGCTGTGCAAAAACTTTTTTATTTTGATGAAGTCCCAATAGTTTATTTTTGCTTTTGTTTTCCTTGCTGCAGGAGACATATCTAGAAGGATGCTGGTATGGCTGATGTCAAAGAGGTTACTGTCTGTTTTCTCCTCTAGGATTTTTATGGCTCCAGGTCTCACATTTAGGTCTTTAATCCCTTTTGTATTTATTTTTGTGTATGGTTTAAGAAACCTGAAGAAATCTGAAACAGCCTCCAGTTTCATTCTTTTGCATGTTGCTCTCCAGTTTTCCCAACATTATGTGTTGTAGAGACTGTCTTTTTCCCATTGGATAGTCTTTCCTGCTTTCTCGAAGATTAATTGACCATATAGTTGTGGGCTCATTTCTTGGTTTTCTGTTCTGTTCCATTGATCTCTGTATCTGTTTTTGTGCCAGTACTTTCTTGGTTATAACTTAAAGTCTGGAATTATGCTGCCTCCAGCTTTGCTTTTCTTTTTCAAGGCTGCACTGTTGGTGGAAATGCAAACTGGTGTAGCCACTCTGGAAAACACTGCGGAGCTTCCTCAAAAATTAAAAAGAGAACTACCCTATTATCCAGCAGTTGCACTGCTAGGTATTTACCCAAAGAATACAAATATACTAATTCAAAGGGATATGTGCACCCTGATGTTTATAGCAGGATTATCCACAATAGCCAAATTATGGAAACAGCCCAAGTGTCCATTGATTTATGAATGGATAAAGAAAAGGTGGTGTGTGTGTGTGTGTGTGTGTGTGTGTGTGTGTGTGTACACATACATATGATGTTATATCATTCAGCCATAAAAAAGGATGAGACCTTACCATTTGCAACGACATGGATGGAGCTGGAGAGCATTATGCTGAGTGAAATAAGTCAGTCAGAGAAAGACAAATACCATATGATTTTACTCATATGTGGAATTAAAGAAATAATACAAACAAACAAAGGGGAAAAAAGGAAGAGAGGGCTGCAAACCAAGAAACGAATAAAGGGTGGGTGGGGAGCAGAGAGAGAGGGAGAGACAGAATTAGAAGCAGGCCCAACACTGTAAGTGCAGGGCCCAATGCAGGGCTTGAACTCGAACCATAAAATCATGATCTGAGCTGAAATCAAGCGTCCGAGGCTTAAATGACTGAGCCACCCAGGCATCCCTAGATCTTTAACTATAGAGAACAAACTGATGGTTACCAGAAGGGAGGTGGGTGGGGGGATGGGTAAAGAGGTGATGGGGATTAAGGAGTGCACTTTTATGATGAGCACCAGGTGTTATGTGGAAGTATGGAATCATTATATTTTACACCTGAAACTAATATTACACTGTATCTTAACTAACTGGAATTAAAAAAAAAAGTTTTTTAAACATCATTTTTGAGAGAGAGAGAGGGAGAGATAGAGAGGGAGAGTGAGGAGGGGTAGAGAGATAGGGAGACACAGAATCTGAAACAGTCTCCAATCTCCAAGCTGTCAGCACTGAGCCCAATGCGGGGCTCGAACCCATGCACCGAACCCTGAGATCATGACTTGAGTGGAAGTTGGATTCTCAACTGACTGAGCCACCCAGGCACCCCTCAACTAACTGGAATTTAAATAAAAACTTAAAAAAACACCAATAACATATGGAGCTGTTAGAACTGGATAAATTTTTGTAATTGCACAGTGATTTATAATTCTGCATTGTTTTCACAAGCTTTAAGTCACTTAGGCACTTGTGGGAACAGAGTAGGAAGCTACAATACAGATGTGTCAGATGATGAACCTGAGATCCAGAGAGGCTGTGTTTTGCTGAAAGTGACAGTTTGAGTACAGAGTAGAATTTTGTGTCTTCAAGTAGAGGTTTTACACATTAGGTTTTATAAAAGTGACTTAAATTTTCTATTTTATTCGATAACACTAACTAACTGTTAATGTGTAGAGTAGATGTTGTTAGAAATGCAAAAATAAACAAGGCAAGTTCTTTGCCTTTATACATTTTAAAACTTAGGTGGGAGGGAGACAAAAATGCATATGAATGACCATAATGGAAGGTATGATATTCCAATTGTTACCATAATTGGAAATATAAGTCTAGTATGGGGGGACATAGAAGAAAGCCAAACAAAACCGATTAGATTGTATATTTTGTCAATACAACTCCTGAAAGGTGTTATGTTTTATGTGGAAACAAACTGGAAGTGACCATATTTTTCTTGGAATCTAAAGCTATGAAAAACTGCATTTTTGTTCTTAAAGGGATTATGGATTGTAATGAGGCTACTCTACAATGTGCCAAAATTTATGATAAAAAAAATTAAGCAAGATAATATAACTGCCTATTGATGCCTAATGGAAATGCTTATGTATTCATTAAGTTTAGGAAATGGGAAACCTAGTTCTATGTTTTACTTCATTCCATTTATGTTTCATTGGGATTTAGGTTTAATGGGTTTTAATAGTATTCTTGAATTTGATGTATTTATCTTCATCTAGGACATTTAACTCCATACTACTTTAGGTAGTACATTCAGAAAGAGATAAAATTCTTCCTTTGCTTTCATCTGTCCCTGAAAAACTTGAATGTATGTGGTTTGGAATTAGAGTCAATTTCATTAATTCAGGAAACAAACAGTCTGGGCATTCTGGGTACATTGTTTTCAGTAATAGTGATTTTTTTTTCTTGTTTTACATTTAATGGTGTTACTCTCAGATGAGTGTTAGGTAGTGCTCTGTCCTTAAATACAGTGAAGACTGTTTGCTATATTTGTTCATTTTAATTTAGCTAATAATATTCTCCTTGCTATATTTTACATGTAAAGTAGAAATCTCTGTGCGTAAAAAGATGTGAAATGACACAGTTCATGAAATTTTACAACTGGATATAACTACCACATTCTAGTTTATGAAATTTACAAATGGTTTTTCAAAATATTTATATGTTCCCTAGAAAACAAAAGAAAAATGAAAAATCAGTCATTCTTTCACAACCCATTATGCTTATTTATCCTTTCTATGCGTAAAGAAAATGTTATTACATCTTTCATGATTTCTCTATTAGTTACTGTATTGCAAATATCTTTTGACATTATTAAATATTATTTCACAAAATAATATAATGGCTGCAATTTAATTGATATACTATAGAATAGATTGTACCACAATTCATTTATCTTTTGTTGTTGAACATTGAAGCTTTCTTTCCCTTCCTTCCTTCGTCTTTCTTTTCTAACCTCCTTTCTTTTCTCCTCCCTCCCTTCTCCTTCCCTCCCTTCCTCTTTTTCTTTTCTTTTCTTTTCTTTTCTTTTCTTTTCTTTTCTTTTCTTTTCTTTTCTCTCTTCTCTCTTCTCTTCTCTTCTCTTCTCTTCTCTTCTCTTCTCTTCTCTTCTCTTTTTTCTCTTCGTTTCTTTCCTCTCCTCTCCTCTCCTCTCCTTTCCTCCCCTCCCCTCCCTTCCCCTCTCCTCCCTTCCCCTCTCCTCCTTTCCCCCCTCCTCTCCTCCCCTCCCCTTCCCTCCTGTCCCTTCCCTTCTCCTCTCCTCTTCCCTCTCCACTCCTCTCCTCTCCTCCCCTCCCCTCTTCTCACCTCTTTTCCTTTCTTTTCTTTTTCTTTCCTTTTCTTCTTTTCTTTTCTTTTCTTTTCTTTTCTTTTCTTTTCTTTTCTCTTTTCTTTTCTTTTCTTTTCTTTTCTTTTCTTTTCTTTTCTTTGTCTTCTTGCCATTAAAACACCATAAAACTTCTTTTAAGCAGAATCTGTGAGCACATTGCAGTAAAACCTTGGTTTGGGAGCATAATTCATTCTAGAAACATGCTTGTAATCCAAAGCACTTTTATATCAAAGTGAATTTCCCCATAAGAAATAATGGAAACTCAGGTGATTCATTCCACAGCCTAAAAATATTCATATGAAAATGATTACAATACTGAAATATAATACAAAATAATAAAGAAAATGCAAAATATAAAGAAAACCTGCACTTACCTTTGAAATCCTTCATGGCTGGTGTGAGGAAGACAAGAGAGTGGAGGGTTATTGTGTTGGATGACTTTCATTATCATTAACAGATATTCACTGAAGTGCATTATTAATAAACTCGTCATATACCGTATTTAATGTAACTGACAATAAAGCAGTGGAGGAAAGCGTCTACATCTGCAGGCAGCCCAACTTAGAATGAACCAAAGAATCTTCATTCTTTGAAGTCCATTCTTTATATGGAAAAGCAAAGGACTGTCCATAGGTGCTTTGAAGTGACAGAAATACACCAGTACCAGTTGTGGGTACCTTCCAATGTTCTATAAAATCACTGGTTTCTACCAGACACCTTAGCCTGAGACTTAGCATCCAAGAATGGGAGACAATCACCCACAATCCTGCAGCGAGAGAGAGAGAGAGAGAGAGAGAGAGAGAAAGAGAGAAACAATTGACTCAGTTGTGATCATGTGACATTCAGCATCACATACTACTTTTATTGTAAGACATCACTTGTTTATCAAGTTGAAATTTATTGGAAATGTTTGCTTGTGCTGTGGAACACTTGCAGAACAAGTTACTCACAATCCAAGGTTTTACTGTATATATTATTTATTTGCACTAACTTCTTAGAAACAGTGTTGAGAAATCAAAGGATAAGTACATTTTTAAGGGTGTTTACTTGTTGTATTGTTTCTTCAAAAAGGTTCTACCAATTTATATGCTTATATTTATGGTGCTTTTTGTAATTCAAAGCTTTATTTTTATATAGTCCTGTCTCTCAGTATTTTCTTTATGTTATTTCATTTTGGTAACATGCTTACAGAAGACCCATCTTTCCTGTGTGCGTGTGTGTATAAGTGCATGTGTATATATATATATATATATACATATATATGTTTGTGTGTATATGTAGTGTGTGTGTGTGTGTGTGTAATTTTTTTCTTCCATTACTGTCATGATTTGATCATACATCTATGTTTACATTGCTGTCTCTATAACTATTTCTATAGTTGTATCTCTACCCTTTGGCGCAAATAGAATATATTCTGGGCTACTCTTCAACACTATAATGACTGCTTCTATGAGAATGTTCTCAGCTAACTATAGGCTCAGAGTTTACTACTTTCCAGTTATGTGTTTTATAAGCATTGTCACCCATGTTATAGAAACTACAATGATTTTCCTGTTTTACAGGTAAAGACACTTAACACTTAGAGATAGGAATTAAAGCTAAGTATCTATGGCTTCAATGCCTGGTATCTTAACCAGGAAAATACTGACTTTCTTTAAAAAACAGAGAGACTGAGCAGAGAAAGTTCCTATCTTATTTAAGTTCAAGCCACTGCAGGTTCCTATACTATACATAATACTTTTCTCTGTCTGTCATATATTGCACTTTCATTCAAATAGTTTAATTTCTCTGTCATCAGGTAACCATACTAAATAAGATTTTCTCTTAAGCTAATAAAACTTAAGGAGATAGGTGATTGTATTCCTTATGGAATTGTGAGCAGTTTTAGTCTGGGTGTCAGAAAAAGGAATCTGTGGCAATGAGGTTAAAGGTCCCATAGAACAAAGTGGAATGATGCTTCACCCATGTGAGTTTTCTCTCTGCTACTATGTTTTATCCTTCTATGAAAAATAATCTGAATATTTTAGGAGATTTATGATGAATTTTCTCACATCTTCTGCAAGTATGTGTCACAATTTTGTTCTTATTCCTTACAGTTCAATACTCTTACTTGAATTTTAAATATCATTAGAAAAATAGATAACATTTTTTTTCTTTTGCTGGCTCCTTCTCATTATAAAAAATATTTTCCTCTCTCTTAAATATAAAGGAATGTGTTCCCTTGGTTAAAAAAAAGTAATTAAAAATATTGTCTGACTTTCAAATCTGACAGTTGTCTGTCTTAATATAAAAGAAATCAATATAAAACTGTGTAATTTTTTCTCAAGAAATAATTTATATGAAAGGTAGCATGGTATTGGTGAAGCTCACTTTTTTTTTTAATTTTTTTTTTAATGTTTATTTTTGAGACAGAGAGAGACAGAGCATGAATGGGGGAGGGGCAGAGAGAGAGGGAGACACAGAATTGGAAGCAGGCTCCAGGCTCTGAGCCATCAGCCCAGAGCCCGACGCGGGGCTCGAACTCACGGACTGCGAGATCGTGACCTGAGCTGAAGTCGGACGCCCAACCGACTGAGCCGCGCAGGCGCCCCGAAGCTCACTTTCTTACAGTGTGTTTTTGAAAGGCAAAGATCCATACATTGAGTAGTCTTCAGATTATAAACTTTGTAGTTCATTTTATAGACATATATTCTGATTCTATAATAATCTGTAATTATATTATAGAAACAACCTTTGAAGCCTTATATTTTTATATTTGTTAACTATTAATAACAATGCTTAAAACATGTTAAAAATTACATTTTGTTTTGGACTTTTTATTCCACCGACAGAAACTCAGTTTTCTTAATCATTGACCAACATGGAACAATAGATCTATAAGCAACATAAACCTTGTGCAATGACTTTTAAAATACGAAACTTTAGGGGCGCCTGGGTGGTGCAGTCGGTTAAGCGTCCGACTTCAGCCAGGTCGCGATCTCGCGGTCCGTGAGTTCGAGCCCCGCGTCGGGCTCTGGGCTGATGGCTCAGAGCCTGGAGCCTGTGTCCGATTCTGTGTCTCCCTCTCTCTCTGCTCCTCCCCCGTTCATGCTCTGTCTCTCTCTGTCCCAAAAATAAATAAAACGTTGAAAAAAAAAATAAAAAAAAAAAAAATAAAATACGAAACTTTATTTTTTGACTACTATGATATTGTCACTTTCAATGTAAGAAATTTATTTTTTTCAGAAGTTTCATCTCATGTAATATCTCTTGAATTTTTTTTTGATAGGCTATTCTTGTGCTTAATTAACCTAAGATTTCTATGTTAAAATGTGAGGTATCTTTTTATACTCTAAGGATCACTTTCTTGATTTGTTTTTTTCACAGTGTAAACTTTTTTTTTTTTTAATTTTTTTTTTTTCAACGTTTATTTATTTTTGGGACAGAGAGCATGAACGGGCGAGGGGCAGAGAGAGAGGGAGACACAGAATCGGAAACAGGCTCCAGGCTCTGAGCCATCAGCCCAGAGCCCGACGCGGGGCTCGAACTCACGGACCGTGAGATCGTGACCTGGTTGAAGTCGGACGCTTAACCGACTGCGCCACGCAGGCGCCCCTGTAAACTTTTTATTATAGTAGAAACCTTTAAGAGGTTCTTCTTCATTAGGTTTTCAGTAAATATACCATGGATTTTTTTTCTCATATGTCACATTTCCTTATGAAGAAACATTTTCTTCCAGTTTAAGCCAGTTTCTAACATCATAGGGTAGGAGTCTGGAGGAATCTGCACCACTGGTTAGAAACATTTTCATATATATATATATATATATATATATATATATATACACACACATATATATATACACACACATATATGTATATGTATACATATATATACACACATATATGTATATATACATGTATATATACGTGTGTATATATACATATATACGTGTGTGTATATATATACACACACACATATATATATATATATATATATATATATATATAATTTTTTTTAAGAGAGGGAGAGTGAGAGCAAGAGAGAGCATGAACAGGGAAGAGGGGCAGAAGGAGAAAGAATCTCAAGCAGGCTCCATGCTCAGTGCAGAGCCGGATGTGGGACTTGATCCCACAACCCTGGGATCATGACCTGAGCTGAAATCAAGAGTCGGATGCTCAACTGACTGAGCCACCAGGCGCCCTGGAAACATTTTCATATTAAAAACAAATGTCTCTTTGTCAGGAGGATGCTATTATTATCTCTAGTTTTGATGATTTTCTAGGGCTCACAGTAGTCAGTAAATAGTCATACTCATGCATGGCTATGATTTATTACAGAAAAAGGAAAAGGTGGGTTGGTCACTGTCTGAGAGAAACCAGACACAAGCTTCCAGAGTCCATTCCTGGTGGAGTCACACACTTGATTCCTCCAGTAATGAGTGGTGACAAGTGTGAAATGTTGCCAACCAGTGAAGCTTCGTAGAGGCTTGACACCAGCATTTTTATTGGGGGATGGTGATGAGGGCACCCTCTGCCTGGCATATATCAAAATTATACATTCTCAGAAGAAAGGCAGGTGTTCAGCATCAACTACATTATTTATACAGTTTAGGCACAGTGAGCCTTTTATCAATTCTGGGAATGACGGGAACTCTCCTGAAATCCAAGTTCTATCTCTACCAGTAACACATCATGTTTTTGAGCAAATCACTTTTACCTTTCTGTATCTTCTCTCCTAAATAGCAAGCTATGCTAGATAATATCAGAAATAATCTCTAATTCTCCAGTTACTAGAATCAGTTTTATTTAGGATAGTTTTATATAGAATAGTTTAAATAGAATAGAACAGAGTAAGTTTTATATAGATTTACTTCTTAGTCCATGTAGATCAATGGGATCCTTTTTAATTACTTTTTTCTCTAGCCCCCCAAAATGATTTATTATAGATGAGGTCTAGAGACTTCAGTTGTTTTGATTTTTCCTACTTTTACAATTTTCACATGCAAATGGAATGTTGTATCTTAAATATTAAAAACCCAAAGGGAGAAATTAAGTCATGGACTGCATTGTCTTGAAGACAATAGATATGAAAGGTGACAGCAAGCATTTAATCCCTGTTAACAGATGAGGGCACCTTAAGGCAGAAAGAATAATTAATATGTAAATATCTGCACAGCTGACACATCTTAGAGCCCAAAAAGAATGCAGTTCATCTAACTACTCAACAGGATGATATTTGAGGGCAGATACTGACTTAAAATTTTTTTTTTTAATTTGAGTTATGGCTGACATAATACTGACTTTTTCTCATGTCATATTTTCAGGGACTAGAACATAGGAGTGGCTGAATAACAGATGAATAATAGTTATATAAACTTGAAGTAATTTACTCATCCTCTCATTCAATAAGCCTTTTTGAGAAGAAGGTTCTCAAAAGCTTTCTCCACTCTAATATTTTGATGTTTTGATTAATGTTTTTTATAATTACCTTTGGGTACTGCAGTTCATCTGGGATATGACTTTTGCTATGGAAACTTTATTCTTTCTTAGAACATTAGTTTCGCCATTTTTTAGCAATTTATTCTCTTTCTGCCTTTCTTTCTCAGGTTACTGGTGGCTATCTGGTAAATTATAAATTGTACTTGGTCTCCTGGTCCACTTTCAAGTACCATTTTGGTCTAGAACAAAGAAATATCTCTCTTTGTCTCTGCTCAAGCCACACTGAGACTGATGCCCCCAAACAGCACCATTTCAAAGAAAACTGTGTGATAGAATAAAATAAAGCAATTTGCCATTTTCAGTGAAGATCAGTAGCCACTCTGATGGAAAATGTGTTCAATTGTTCTTGTAAATGAAAGAGAATTATGGTGCTATTGTATTATTTCTTATAATGCTTTATATATCCTGTACTGACATTTTTCTTTTTAGTTAGTTGGACTTAAAGTATAGCTCTTCAAGTGCATTTAGAGACTTTTATTTTGTTCAGAATTTCTTTAGCAATTTTGGAAAATTTCTTCTTTAATAATTACTTATACCTTGAAACTATTTTTCTAGAGCTACATGGAAAATAATCACCTAAACTGGTATTAAAAAGTACCTACTAAGTTATTTCAAAACATGAATTTAATTGAATATAGAAAAATTATTCTGTACTGAAAATATTGTATGTTGATAGAAGACTCTATCTTTTGGAATTGTATCTTTATAATTTCAGTACCATACTTCACACATTACATTTATAATTCTCTACTTAAATCAACTATTAGGTATTATATAAAGGAGACATTTTTAAGTATGAGAAATTTGAAGCTTTATGATTAAATCTAATCATGCAAATTTGATGCTTTGAGATTGTGAAAGAACATGTTTATTACTTTGTAATTTAAAATACAGGTAGCCTTAGAGTTGTACTATTGAAATGATGATATATTTCGATCACTTGAAATAGTAGATGTAAGAGATTTGGAAGCATTAAGTTAAAACAAAAGGCACAGGAAAAGAATACTATGTGAAATATAAGACATATTTTCAAGTGGAGCTATAGAATGACACAGTGGTACTGTAAGATATCCAGGCTTGCATGGACCTATAATTTTAAATTTGTATTTATTGTCTGTATGTGTCACGTTTATTTTTTTAAATCAATAATATATTTGCAAGGTTTTTGTATAGTTGTCTATCAGTTGGGCCACAGTATTGCATATCTCAGGAGTTCTATTCTTATTATAGTCTATGTAAGTAATACCTGCTGTAGCTCGGCAAGAAAATATGATTGTAGGAATGTGCTATTTTGTTTGGCATCTGGTGACAGAATACCAAGGATAGAAGTAGACTTTCTGTAAAACTTGATATGTATAAAAATCATAAATACTTAAGTAATAATATGGAAGTAGATTTATAGTATTCACTACAAAGATTCACCATTCTAAAACTAGTTGAGAATTCTAAAGTGTCTCAAAGTAATCTTCAGAATTAGCTAAATTGTGCACACAAGCACAAAGTCACATTTCTGGATAACTCAGTGGTCAATACTTAAAGATATAACAACAACTTTATGGAGTGACTTAATATTTTTTTAAAAAAAATAAAATTTTTAATGTTTACTTATTTTAGGGGGAGAGAGACAGCATGAGTTGGGGAAGGGCAGAGAGAGAGGGAGACAGAATCTGAAGCAGGCTCCAGGCTTTGAGCTGTTAGCACAGAGCCCAACATGGGACTTAAACCCATGAACGACGAGATCATAACCTGACCCAAAGTCAGACCTTAAACAACTGAGCCACTTAGGTGCCCCTTAATCATCCATTTAAAGCAAATACTTTAAAGCTAAAATTATTTTGTTAATTTTCTAGCTTTTCCGCTGAATTTTTACTTGAAAGGGCATCTGTAGAGTGCATCTTTTATCAATTTGAATATTAATTTCTTGTTTATGAATGCTTAAGTTACAACATTTTGTTCTGGTGCTATAGAGTATTTATTTATTTATGGTTTCTTTTTTTTTTTATTTTTATTATTTTTTTTTTAAATTTTTTTTTCAACATTTATTTATTTTTGGGACAGAGAGAGACAGAGCATGAACGGGGGAAGGGCAGAGAGAGAGGGAGACACAGAATCGGAAACAGGCTCCAGGCTCCGAGCCATCAGCCCAGAGCCTGACGCGGGGCTCGAACTCACCGACCGCGAGATCGTGACCTGGCTGAAGTCGGACGCTCAACCGACTGCGCCACCCAGGCGCCCCTCTTTTTTTTTTTTTTTTTTTTTAATTTTTTTTTCTTTTTTCTTTTCTTTCTTTTTTTTTTTTAATATGAAATTTATTGTCAAATTGGTTGCCCTACAACACCCAGTGCTCATCCCAACAGGTGCCCTCCTCAATACCCATCACCCACCCTCAGAGCATATATTTAGCATGCTTATTATTCCTTTCCTAGATATTTGTAGGTATATGGAATATGCTTTTTGTCAATATCACAAATGTTTCAAAAAAAAGATTTCAGTAACAAATTTAGGATATACTCTTAGAAATTTTATGATAGTTTAAAAATTAAAACATATTAATATTATCTTATAAAGCAAATCATATTCCCAAAGAATCTGGGAAGCTTTTTCTTGAAGACTAGAATGATTTCTTTGGATTAATTTATATAACAGTACCTAACTAAAACTTAATTAAGATTAATACAAGCATTTAAGGCTATAAATGCCCTTCTTGATACTAAGTTTACTATATTCTATAAGTTATATGAAGTATTCTTTTTATTTTTATTCAATTCTAAGTAAAAATTTTCAGTATGATTTATTTAGTTTCTGACTCATGAGTTATGCAGTTGTGTGTTTTCAAAATTTGTGTTTGTTTGTTTTTATAAACTTATAATTAATCTCACTGCAATCAGTGAAGATGCTCTATACTTTGAAATTTTTTGAAACTTACTTTTTGACCCAGACTGTGGTAAATATTTGTTAATATTCAGTATGTGCTTGAGAAGAATTCCCTAATTGTTGATTTCAGAGTGTAATGGTTTCATTAAATTAATTTTGCTAATTTTATTGTTATAAATTTCTGTCATTAGTAATTTTCCCTAATTAACCTATTGGTATTTGAATGAGGTGTGTCAGTGTCTCTCAGTGGTATTGATATTGCTAATTTCTGAGTTTATTCTTCTTAGTTTGTGCTTTGTATATTTGGAGACTTTTAAATTATGTGCATATAATTTAGAATTACATATGTTATCTATTTCTAGTTAATTGAATGTTTTATTATAATGAAATTACCATCCTAACTCTAGGAACAATTTAGTTTTATTTTGTCTAAAAAGTGTTTGGCTATTTCACATTTCCTTTGGTTCATGGTTGCTTTGTATATCTTTTCCCATCTGTTTCCATTCAGACTTTCAAAATCTGTATGCTTTACATTTGTCTTGTGTCCCTATAGCTGTGTTTCTTTTTTGGTGTAAAAATATTATATTTATTTTTCTCTGTTTGAAAAAAAATAATAGATTATTTTTTGAGCAGTTTGTATTTACAGAAAAATTCAAAAGAAGGTACCAAGAGGTTCCTTCCGTACATGATCTCACTACCCCCACCTCTAGTTTCCCCCATTGTTAACATCTTACATTAGTGTGGTGCATTTGTTCCAAATGAAGAGCCAATAATGACACATTATTATTAACTAAAGTCTATAGTTTACATTAGGATTCAATCTATATTGTTCATTCTGTGAGTTTTGGCAAATGTATAATGACATATATCATTATAGTATCATACAGGATAGTTTCACTGATCTAAAAAAAATCTTCTTTGCTTTACCTATTCATCCCTCCTTCCTTTCTCCTGAAACTTTGGCAACCACTAATTTTTTTTTATTATATCCATAGTTTTGGCTTTCAGAGTGTCATATAGTTGGAATCATAGTATATGGCCCTTTCAGATTGGCTTCTTTCATTTAGAAATATGCGTTTAAGATTGTTCCATGTCTTTTTTTTTTTTACAGCTTATCTCTTTGTAGTTTCATAGCTTATCTGTCTTTATTGCTGAATAATATTCCATTTTATGCTTGTTTCCATTTTATGGAAATCTATGGATGTTTAAACAGACACAGTTTGTTTATCTGTTCACCTATTTAAAGACATCTTAGTTACTTCCACGTTTGGGTACTTATGAATAAAGTTGCTATAATAATTCATGTGTAGGTTTTTGTGTGAACACGAGTTTTCAGCTCATTTGAGTGAATACCAAAGACTGTGATTGTTAGATCATATTTCAAGATGTTCAGTTTTGTAAGAAATTGCCAAACTGTTTTCCAAAGTAACTGTACATTTTATATTTCCACTAGCAATGAATAAAAATGTCTGTTGCTTCTTTATATTCTTGCTAGGATTTAGTATTGTTAATGTTTTAGATTTTGGTATATAGCCAGAGTCCTAAAATTATCCAGTCAGACATTTTCTTTTGTATAACTGATGAATTATTGCATTTATATTTATTTTTATTCTTGTTTATCTTACTGTATCTTTTTTATCTGTTCATATGATCCACTTGTCGGAATCGTTTTAACTTCTTTCTTGCTTCATGTTGGATTGATGAAGTTTGGTGTGTGTTTGTTTTTCATCCCATTTTTTCCCTTTTCTGGTTCAGAACTATTATTCTTGTGGCTATTCTTGAGTTTTACCATGTATATTTAAAGTGTAAAGTAAAAATGATAATTAAGGGCTGGGATCTTAGAACACTTTGTTATGATCACTCTTCTGATTTACTTATGATTTTCATTTATTTAAATTAAGTTTTAATAATGTCTCTAATTTTGAAATTATTGTTCTTATATATAGATAATATTCATGTGGACTTATTTTACATTAATTCCAGAAAGACAGTATATTCAAACACAATTCTCTATTGCAGATTATATCCTTTCATCATGCCAAAGATGTTATTTTATAATTTTCTGGCTTTCATTATTGATGTAGAGGAGTCTGCTCTGATATAGCTGCCATTCATTTTTTGAGGATTTGACTTCTTTTCACCTACTCCCTTGCTTGTGTGTCTGCAGTTTCAACACCATGTGCCTAGTTGTGGATTCATTTAGTTGTTTTTACTATTTGGATGTGTTTAGTGATTTTCTCTTCAAATACAGATTCTTCAGCCTTTTTTTTTACACTCTCCTCTGGTTCTCTGTTTAAAATTATCTCAGGTCTTCTTATTCTATCTTCTATATCTTTTCATTTTCCCCATATTTTTCTATCTTGTTTGCTCTTTGTTTCTTCAACTCTGTCTTCCTTTTCCCTGATTCTTCTTCACTTCTGTCTAATCTGTTGTTTAACACTTCCTTCTTGTTTTATTTTTAACTATTATATTTTTATTTCCAAAAGTTCTGTTTTTTTTCAAGTCTGCTGAAATTTTGGGAGCCTGTTATAGAACTTGAATAGTTCTACTTTATGATTAATTTTAAACTATAAAAAGACATATTTTATTAAGGATAGATTTTACCCATCCTGAAATCCATTCTCCTAGGTACATCAGGTACATTTCAGAGGTACATAGTAGTCAAGGCCACTTCCAGTAGCCATCTGATTTCCAATGTTTTGTGAACTGAGAATGTCATACCAGTATATATTATATTTCCTTTGGCTTCCATTGAAGAATGAAAGATTGGCATGGCAGAAATAAATGTATTAAGGACAGGTTATGACACAGATAATTTGATACTATTCTGATTGACCTGAGCTGTGACAATTTATATGTTAATATTTATGTTCTTTATTTTGATAAAATTAAACATGTAAAATCATAGAAGGATTTACATTATATGTATTTTAAGTAAGAAGTTAAGTAAGTTTAAAAAATAGCTTATTAACTTTAAAATCAATATGGAGTTTCACTGCATGATGTGTTTCATTTTTAAACAGTTATTGCTAGCAATTAAAAAATAGATATATACTTATTTCTTATACAGTACATGATATCAGTTTTTCAATTATACTAAGACATTAGGCACTGAACATCTGATTAGAGCAGTTTCCCTAATAGATCCTGTTAATGTAAATTAAATTGAAAATTTCACTACATGTTTTACTTCTGATACATTCCAAGTATTACTTTACCTGCATTTATTTCCAGAATTTTAAATACTTGATTCAATAATACTAAATGAGTTAGCAAATTTGACAATAATATCAGGAGACAATCTGATGGATTCAAATGACTCATGCCCAGTTTTAAATCATACTTCTGCCTAAAAATGAAAAAGTAAAGCTCTATGACCGTATGTCAACTGTTTGGTCTTTCTGAATATCAATTTTGTCATTTGTAATATGAGGATAACAGTATTACTATAAATACTAATAAAAGAACCTTGGGGGTGCCTAGGTGGCACAGTTGGTTAAACATCCAACTCTTGATTTCAGCCCAGGTCATGATCTCATGGTTCGTGGGTTGGAGCCTCACATTAAGCTCTGAGCTGGCGGTGAGGAGCCTGCTTGGGATTCTCTCTCTCTCTGCCCCTTCCCTGCTTGTGCCATTTCTCTCTCAAAATAAATAAATAAACTTAAAAAAAAAGAATCTTACATAGTACCTGGTGACCAATATTTTTTCCAAGAAATGGAACTTATGATAGTTTTTATTATCATTATTATTAATAAAAGGATACTTGTAAGAGTTTTACATCCTTTGAGTTATTTTTCTTTGAAAAGTTTACATAAACTCTACTGTAACATGATATAAAACATAAAAATTATTATTGCTGTGTTTCTTCAGTATTATATCTCTGTGTTGGGAATGAGTGTTTATAGCCATTTTCAGGTATAAATTTATGTAATTGGAATTATGACATAGGTAGTGTCTACTTGTGAGTACATTGTTAGTGTTCATGTTATTTCGGAGCTGCCATTTCTTCTTTTGGAAAACAAATAGTAGTGCTCAGAAACAGACTAATTAATGTTTTTTTCTGTTCTCCATCACTACTAATTTCTACTTATTGACACAGCAAATTAATAATTAATCATGCACATTTACATTGCATATATAGTGTCTAAATAAAGATCACCAACTCAGGAGCGCCTGTGTGGCTCAGTTGGTTAAGCATTTGACTCTTGATTTCTGCTCTGGTCATGATTTCACAGTTCATGGATTCGAGCCCAGCGTTGGGCCCCATGCTGACAGTGTGAAGCTCGCTTAAGAATCTCTCTCTCCCTTTCACTCCCCTCTTCCCTTGCTCTCTCTCTGTCTCTCTCTCTCTGTCTCTCTCTCAAAGTAAATAAAAAAAGATCACAAAATCAGTTCTTATGAGTTATTGGAAGACATCATTTGCAGAGGTTCAAGGAAGTTTTGTTAGTGGAATAGCATAGATTTGAACTCAGTTTTTTGGATTCAGTGATAGAATTTTTTTGCCACACGACATTGCCTGCCACAAAAAAATGGTCTCTAAGCTAAGGTTAATGCATATATGAAAAGTTTAATTACAATAAGTGATAAAGTAACAGTTCAAAACTAGGTAAGATAAGTGGGAAAAGAAAGGACTATGACAGGACAATACATGATTATTGACAGATGAGGCATGCAGAAAATCATGCTTTAGTAATCCCAAGAACAAACTATAACTTATTCAGTGATTTATTAGCTCCTGTCATGTATCTATATTTCTGGTATATGTCTGGTATATGTCCTATTCTAGGATGTCTGGTCTTCTCAGTTAGACTGTAAGCTCATGTGGGTGGGAACTATTTTTTTATTTTTCTGTACCCCCATGAGATATGACGTCGGACACACCTGCTAAATGTGCTTGTGGGTTGAATCATTGTTATCATTATTTAAAAAAAAAAAAAGAATATTTTCTAAGATATAACTGAGTTAGTCTTAATATAAGATACTTTTAAAATTATACTATAATTAAGTCTGTGCTGATATGTTTTCAACATGTGTATAAAAAATAGTCACCCATTCATGCTTCTTACCTTCTCACTTTCTCATTCTCATACCTTCTCAGTTACATATGGGAATATATCGTATCTCTATTGACTAATGATGAATTTTTCTTAATTTTAGCCATTCAAAAAATATGCCCCCTTTGCTCATATACAGTTCGTGAATGTTATATGAGTTTTAGTAAAAAAGAAAAGATTATAATGCCTGCTAACAAAAAATTATAGAAGAGAACATATTACCTGCACATAAATAAGTTTTATTTATGTATAATTTTCTATAAGAAATGCTCCTTTAATAAGGAACAGATAATAATCCAAACAGAATCATTAAATGTGTAAAATTAATAATGTTATAGTGTAGAAATTAAAAAATGCTCAGCACTGCATTAAAAAATCAATGCATTTGAAGAATAATTTACATATTTCCATTCCAACTGTACAGTCCAATGAAGTATGACAAATATGTATACCCTTGTAACTATCACTGCATATTTGCAGTAGCTGTTTTATAGTCCTTGTCTACTAATGTCATTATCTCTGTCATTTCAGGATCATTTCAGGATTTCTGTTGTCTGGTTTTTCTCCTGGTAATGGCAGTCATTTCTCTGCTTCTTTGCACATTTAAAACTTTGATTAAGTGATTATGAGTGCTTAATTCAAGTTTTCTTTTAAAGATTGTTGAATTTTGTTTTCTAGGTCGTTAAATTATGATAAGCAGTGTTAGGTTTAAAATGTAGTTTATCCATTAGGGCACCTGGGTGGCTCAGTTGGTTAAACGTCCAACTCTTGGTCTCGGCTCAGGTCATGATCTCATGACTGGTGTGTTCGAGCCCCACGTCAGGCTGTGTGCTGACAGCGCTGAGCCTGCTTGGGATTCTCAGTCTCCCTCTCATTCTGCCCCTCCCCCCTCCTCTGTCTCTCTCAAAAATAAATAAATAAACATTAGAAAAAATAAAATGTAGTTTATCCTAGGCTGGTTTACCTCTCCTGCTATGGTATGACATTTTCTGGGTTCTCAAGTGAATACCTTAGGTGTTCAAGGATATCTATACATTCTGGCTAGGTAGAGCTGTGGGAATTGTTCAGCCTACAGCTTGCCTTGCTTGCTCTTTGCTCAATCACATAGAGTTTCACTCTATACAGCTTATTATTGAACAAATGAGTCAGATGCTGCCTGTGCAGTTTCCTAGAGGTTTTTCTCCTTGGAGCTCCATCAGCTCTTTACTTTGCTTTCAAATTCTAGCTTTTCCAGCCTCTCCATTCACTACTTTATGTTTCTTCACTTCTCTGAGATTGTCTGTGAGATCTTGCTTGGTTTCTAATTTTCCATGTTATTGTCTAGAGTCCTTTTTATAACATTTCCATGGTGTAAATATTCCTATCATGGCTAATTTCAAGTTATTAATATGACATCACTGAACATAGAATTGGGGAGAAATGAGCACAGTCAGGTCTTGTGAGCCAGTACCAAGCTTGCCCCAGTAAACCACTAGGGTTAGAATTTATGACAGCTAATCGCTTTTTTTGAAATAAAATACATTTTGGAGATGTATAATATCTTATGAATTATAAATTTTGAATTATTTCCCATGTTTGGTTCAGTAGTTTCTTCTATGTAATTTCTATTCATCTTCAGACTAAGTTGTGGCAATTGATACAGTTTTCTGAGTTGCACTAGACACCTTCTAATAAGCTTTTTAAGGGAAATTTCAAGTGAAGGGAATTTAAAATAATTCTCTATGATTTATGTAAAACTTGTTCACTTACATAGTGTTTCATATATATAATATTTTTGAGCCTGTCTTATAGTGAGCATTAAACATCACTTCAGCCATCCTTGCTGAAAAATTATTAGATAGTCTGTTTCTTTCTGAAAGATTGAGTAGTAATGAACGTGTTTTCTTTATACATGCAATGTAGATAAAAATTATACTATGAGTATTATATTTTTATGTTTATTTATTTTTGAGAGAGAGAGAGAGAGAAAAGGGGAGAGAGAGAGAGAGAGAGAGAGAGAGAGAGAGAGAGAGAGAGAACACGGGCAGGGAAAGGGCAGAGAGACAGGGAGACAGAATCCCAAGCAGGCTCCGCGTTATCAACCCACAGTCCAGTGTGGGGCTCGAACTTACAAGTTATGAGACCATGACCTGAGCCGAAACCAGAGTAAGATGCAACCGACTGAGCCACCAAGGTGCCCCTAAAATGTCAAATCTTAACACTTTTTCACCCTTTAAATGATGACAATGATGAACTCTAAATAATTCAGGTTAATTTTGTTTTTGCTATAGTGGTGATGTTCTTATTTCTGTTTCTTTTTTTTTAAGTAGGCTCCATACCTAATGTAGGGTTTGAACTCACAACACTGAGATCAAGAGTTGCATGCTGTACTGCATGAGCCAGCCAGGCAACCCCCTTTTTTTTCTATTTTTGATAAAATAAACATAATTAGTATGTTTATTCTTTGTTATAGGTATATTGCCTTTAAAAGATATTTCACCTTGGAGAGTGATTCTAAAGACAGTTAACTAATACATATTTATTTCCTCTTTAAGTAAATAAAATCCAAATAATTAAAAAGTTAAATTTTAGGGGCATCTGTGTAGATCAGTTGGCTAAATGTCAGATTCTTTTTTTTTTTTTTTTTTTGGCTCAGGTCATTGTCTCATGGTTTGTGATTTTGAACCCCAAGTTGGGCTCTGTACCTGCTTGGGATTCTCTTTCCCTTTCTCTTTGCCCCTCCCTTACTTGTGCACATGTGTGTGCAATCTCTCTCTCTCTCAGAGATAGATAAACTTAAAAAAATTATAAAAAAAGTTTCATTTACTCAAAAAAGTTAAATTTTAGACATTAAATCTAATTTTCGTGCAGATCATTTTTTAAAATTTTACTGAAATAATTATACAGTTCTCAAATCATCAAGTGGGTAAATGAGACTTAACTTTTGTATCACTGGACTTCTAAGACTTTCTTGTTTTAAATCACTGATGGGTCTTTAGCATTTTTTTTCCTGCAAAAAATGGGTAAGAATATAAACAAAGTATCTAATTTTGCAGAAATGTCTAGGAAAAGAACCATTTAACTAAAAACATTTTATGAAGCTACTGAGTAGTCATGGCAACAAAAAGTTACACTCTTTTAAATGTGTAAATTTTTTCATGTGGAAAGGCTTTTAGTCCTTAATAATTGCTGTTTTCCTCTCAAAATTTTGTCAAAAACATTTCCACGATGAGAAAAAAACGTATGGCTTATTTTAATGGTTTACATTAGGAAATTTATTTAACTTTTTAAAAAGCAGACTCATGGAGGAAATTTGACTTATAGTAAACTGCACGGGAAGTGTATAATTTGTGAAGTGTTGACTCACTTATACACATGTGCAATCATCACTACAATAAGGATAATGAGCACGCCCATCCCTCCCACTCTCTGCCATCACTCCCTGTGCATCCCTTTGTCCCCAGGCATCCACCTACCGTCTGTGTCACGATAAGTATTTCCATTCTCTCTCTCTCTCTCTCTCTTTTTCTGTGTCTTCTTTATTTCACATAATTATTTTGAGTTTCATCCTTGCCATAGTGTATTTTAATACTCCATTTCTTCTCTTTCTTGAACAGTATTACATTGTGTGTACTTCCCACAATTTGTTTATCCATTCACCTGTTGAAGGATATTTGCGTTGTTTTCAGATGTAGGTTATGAACATTCGAATACAAGAGTTTTCTATGGTAATACACTCTCATTTCTCTTGGGGAAAATACCTAAATGTTGAATGGTTGATTATATGATAGGCATATTTTGACTTTTTAAGAAATTTCCAGTTCCCAGAAGCAATACATGAGAGTTCTGTTTCCTCCACATCCTCGCCTCAGTGTTGTTAATTTTGTCTATTCTGATAGTGGCAGTGGTGTATTGTAGCTTTAATTTATATTTCTGTAACGATAACGTTGAACATCTTTCACATGCTTATTTGCTATCTGCATATTTTCTCTGGTGAAGTGTATAAATAATTTTGTCCGTTTAAAATTTGTGTTTGTTTTGTAATTGTTGACCTATGATAATTCTTATATTCCAGATATAAGTACTTTATCAGTTATATGCTTCACAAATATTTTTTCCTGACTTGGCTTGTCTTTTTCATTCTTTTAATGGTGTCTTTGTAATACCACAAGTTTTCATTTTTTTTAAATGTTTATTTATTTTTGATAGAGAGAGGGAGAGTGTGAGCGAGCAGGGGAAAGGCAGAGACAGAGGGAGACACAGAATCTGAAGCAGGTTCCAGGCTCTGAGCTGTCAGCACAGAACCCAGTGCGAAGCTCAGACTCATGAACTGTGAGATCATGACCTGAGCTGAAGTCGGACGCTTAACTGACTGAGCTACCCAGGTGCCCCACAAATCTTTCATTTCAATGAGGTCAAGTTTATCAATTTCCTTTTCCCCACTTTGGATCTTTCTTTTTGTTTCATACCTAGGAAGTCTTGCCTAACCCAAAATACAAAAGGTTTTTCTTTCATGTATATCCATGTGATAAAAGACTTATTTCCCCGCCGAATTGCCTTTGCACATTTGTCAAAAATAATGTATCCATCTGTGGATCAACTTCTGACTCTATTTTCTTCTATTTGTCTGTTTTTCAATCTTGGTGCCAATACACAGAATACTGATTACTGTAAATCTATAACAAGTCTTGAAATCCTGGAATGTTAGGTCTCCACTTTTGTTCATTTTTAACGTTACTTTGGCTATTATAGGACCTTTACAGTTTGTCAATTTCTACAAAACATCTCCTGAGATTTTTATTGGGATTATATCAAATACATCTATCAGTTTGAGAAAAACTGGTATTTTAATAGTGTTGAATCTTCTAACCCATGAGCAAAGAAACCCTTCTTCAATTACTTTTTGTAATATTTTGTAGTTTTTGATGAACTGATATTCTGTATTGTTTTGTCAGATTTATCTGTTAAGTATATGATATTTTTCATGCTATTTTAAATGGTATTTTTTTACTTCAACTTGACTGTTACTAGTATATATAAACACATTTTTATCATTTATACACCAGTTTTAGTTTGTTAACAACATTGAACAGAAAGTACAGAGAATTCCCTTCTTTTTAAAATTTTTTATTTTAGAGAGAGAGAGAGAGCATGAGTGGAGCAGAGAGAGAGAGAGAGAATGAGAATACCAAGTAGGCTGCATGCTCAGCACAGTGCCCCACGTGGGGCTTGATCCCACAACCCTGGGATCATGAAATGAGCCAAAATCAAGAGTTGGAAGCTCAACCAACTGAGCCACCCAGGCATCCCTTTCAGAGTTCCCTTGTCTCCTCTGCCCTCATCCATGTTCACCTTCGCCCACTGTCAGAATTGTCATTGCTTTCCTTTTTTCTTTTCTTTACTCTTTTCTTTTCTTTTCTTTTCTTTTCTTTTCTTTTCTTTTCTTTTCTCTCTTCTCTTCTATGTTTCTTGTGTTTGGGTTTCTTGAGCTTTTTAGATCTGTGGATTTACAGACTTCATTAAAAATGGAGAAGTTTTGACCATTATATCTTCAAACCTTATTTTCTGTATTTATCTCTCTTAGCCTTTGGGGAATTCAATTTCATGTGTATTAAGCTACTTGTAATTGTCCCACAGCTTGCTAATGCTTTATTCATTACTTAAAAAAAATCCCGTTTTCTCTTTATATTTAATTTTGGGGTTTTTTTTATGGCTATGTCTTCAACCCACTAAATTTTTCTTATGCAGAAAAAAATCTAATCTATCATTAATTTAATTGGTTGTATCTTTTCACCTCATGTTGTAGTTTTCATGTCTAGAAGTTTGGTTTAGGTCTTTTTGTATACATCCCATGTCTCTTTAACTTTTGAATGCATGCAATACAGTTACAATACATATTTTAACACAATGAAACAGACTGAATTTAGAATCCAATATGAGAGGTTGTCTTCTATTAAGCTGGGCATTAAGGAAATTTGTAGAATTGTAGATTAGTAGCGGAGAGAGGGAAGATGGCGGCTTAGGAGGACGCTGGGCTCACCGCGCGTCCTGCTGATCACTTAGATTCCACCTACACCTGCCTAAATAACCCAGAAAACCACCAGAGGATTAGCAGAACGGAGTCGCCGGAGCCAAGCGCAGACGAGAGGCCCACGGAAGAGGGTAGGAAGGGCGGCGAGGCGGTGCGCGCTCCACGGACTGGCGGGAGGGAGCCGGGGCGGAGGGGCGGCTCGCCGGCCAAGCAGAGCCCCCGAGTCTGGCTTGCAAAAAGCGGAGGGGCCTGACGGACTGTGTTCCGACAGCAAGCGCGACTTAGCGTCTGGGAGGTCATAAGTTAACAGCTCTGCTCAGAAAGCGGGAAGGCTGGAGGACAAAGGGAAGGAGAGCTGCTGAGCCCCCAGACGACAGAGCTCAGTTTGGTGGGGAACAAAGGCGCTCGCCAGCGCCACCTTCCCCGCCCATCCCCCAGCCAAAATCCCAAAGAGAACCAGTTCCTGCCAGGGAACTTGCTCGCTCCGCGCAAACACCCAACTCTGCGCTTCTGCGGAGCCAAACCTCCGGCAGCGGATCTGACTCCCTCCTGCTGCCACAGGGCCCCTCCTGAAGAGGATCACCTAAGGAGAAGCAAGCTAAGCCTGCCCCTCCTGCCCCTGTGCACCTTGCCTACCCACCCCAGCTAAGACGCCAGATCCCCAGCATCACAAGCCTGGCAGTGTGCAAGTAGCCCAGACAGGCCACCCCACCCCACAGTGAATCCCGCCCATAGGAGAGGGGAAGAGAAGGCACGCACCAGTCTGACTGTGGACACAGCGGTGGGCTGGGGGCAGACATCAGGTCCGACTGCGGCTCCGCCCACCAACTCCAGTTATACACCACAGCACAGGGGAAGTGCCCGGCAGGTCCTCACCACGCCAGGGACTATCCAAAATGACCAAGCGGAAGAATTCCCCTCAGAAGAATCTCCAGGAAATAACAACAGCTAATGAGCTGATCAAAAAGGATTTAAATAATATAACAGAAAGTGAATTTAGAATAATAGTCATAAAATTAATCGCTGGGCTTGAAAACAGTATAGCGGACAGCAGAGAATCTCTTGCTACAGAGATCAAGGGACTAAGGAACAGTCACGAGGAGCTGAAAAACGCTTTAAACGAAATGCATAACAAAATGGAAACCACCACGGCTCGGATTGAAGAGGCAGAGGAGAGAATAGGTGAACTAGAAGATAAAGTTATGGAAAAAGAGGAAGCTGAGAAAAAGAGAGAGAAAAAAATCCAGGAGTATGAGGGGAAAATTAGAGAACTAAGTGATACACTAAAAAGAAATAATATACGCATCATTGGTATCCCAGAGGAGGAAGAGAGAGGGAAAGGTGCTGAAGGGGTACTTGAAGAAATAATAGCTGAGAACTTCCCAGAACTGGGGAAGGAAAAAGGCATTGAAATCCAAGAGGCACAGAGAACTCCCTTCAGACGTAACTTGAATCGATCTTCTGCACGACATATCATAGTGAAACTGGCAAAATACAAGGATAAAGAGAAAATTCTGAAAGCAGCAAGGGGTAAACGTGCCCTCACATATAAAGGGAGACCTATAAGACTCGTGACTGATCTCTCTTTTGAAACTTGGCAGGCCAGAAAGAATTGGCACGAGATTTTCAGTGTGCTAGACAGAAAAAATATGCAGCCGAGAATCCTTTATCCAGCAAGTCTGTCATTTAGAATAGAAGGAGAGATAAAGGTCTTCCCAAACAAACAAAAACTGAAGGAATTTGTCACCACTAAACCAGCCCTACAAGAGATCCTAAGGGGGACCCTGTGAGACAAAGTACCAGAGACATCACTACAAGCATAAAACATACAGACATCACAATGACTCTAAACCCATACCTTTCTATAATAACACTGAATGTAAATGGATTAAATGCGCCAACCAAAAGACATAGGGTATCAGAATGGATAAAAAAACAAGACCCATCTATTTGCTGTCTACAAGAGACTCATTTTAGACCTGAGGACACCTTTAGATTGAGAGTGAGGGGATGGAGATCTATTTATCATGCTACTGGAAGCCAAAAGAAAGCTGGAGTAGCCATCCTTATATCAGACAAACTAGACTTTAAATTAAAGGCTGTAACAAGAGATGAAGAAGGACATTATATAATAGTGACAGGGTCTATCCATCAGGAAGAGCTAACAATTATAAATGTCTATGCGCCGAATACCGGAGCGCCCAAATATATAAAACAATTACTCATAAACACAAGCAACCTTATTGATAAGAATGTGGTCATTGCAGGGGACTTTAACACCCCACTTACAGAAATAGATAGATCATCTAGACACACGGTCAATAAAGAAACAAGGGCCCTGAATGAGACATTGGATCAGATGGACTTGACAGATATATTTAGAACTCTGCATCCCAAAGCAACAGAATATACTTTCTTCTCGAGTGCACATGGAACATTCTCCAAGATAGATCATATACTGGGTCACAAAACAGCCCTTCATAAGTTTACAAGAATTGAAATCATACCATGCATACTTTCAGACCACAATGCTATGAAGCTTGAAATCAACCACAGAAAAAAGTCTGGAAAACCTCCAAAAGCATGGAGGTTAAAGAACACCCTACTAACGAATGAGTGGGTCAACCAGGCAATTAGAGAAGAAATTAAAAAATATATGGAAACAAACGAAAATGAAAATACAACAATCCAAACGCTTTGGGACGCAGCGAAGGCAGTCCTGAGAGGAAAATACATTGCAATCCAGGCCTATCTCAAGAAACAAGAAAAATCCCAAATACAAAATCTAACAGCACACCTAAAGGAACTAGAAGCAGAACAGCAAAGGCAGCCTAAACCCAGCAGAAGAAGAGAAATAATAAAGATCAGAGCAGAAATAAACAATATAGAATCTAAAAAAACTGTAGAGCAGATCAACGAAACCAAGAGTTGGTTTTTTGAAAAAATAAACAAAATTGACAAACCTCTAGCCAGGCTTCTCAAAAAGAAAAGGGAGATGACCCAAATAGATAAAATCATGAATGAAAATGGAATGATTACAACCAATCCCTCAGAGATACAAACAATTATCAGGGAATACTATGAAAAATTATATGCCAACAAATTGGACAACCTGGAAGAAATGGACAAATTCCTGAACACCCACACTCTTCCAAAACTCAATCAGGAGGAAATAGAAAGCTTGAACAGACCCATCACCAGCGAAGAAATTGAATCGGTTATCAAAAATCTCCCAACAAATAAGAGTCCAGGACCAGATGGCTTCCCAGGGGAGTTCTACCAGACGTTTAAAGCAGAGATAATACCTATCCTTCTCAAGCTATTCCAAGAAATAGAAAGGGAAGGAAAACTTCCAGACTCATTCTATGAAGCCAGTATTACTTTGATTCCTAAACCAGACAGAGACCCAATAAAAAAAGAGAACTACAGGCCAATATCCCTGATGAATATGGATGCAAAAATTCTCAATAAGATACTAGCAAATCGAATTCAACGGCATATAAAAAGAATTATTCACCATGATCAAGTGGGATTCATTCCTGGGATGCAGGGCTGGTTCAACATTCGCAAATCAATCAACGTGATACATCACATTAACAAAAAAAAAGAGAAGAACCATATGATCCTGTCAATCGATGCAGAAAAGGCCTTTGACAAAATCCAGCACCCTTTCTTAATAAAAACTCTTGAGAAAGTCGGGATAGAAGGAACATACTTAAAGATCATAAAAGCCATTTATGAAAAGCCCACAGCTAACATCATCCTCAACGGGGAAAAACTGAGAGCTTTTTCCCTGAGATCAGGAACACGACAGGGATGCCCACTCTCACCGCTGTTGTTTAACATAGTGCTGGAAGTTCTAGCAACAGCAATCAGACAACAAAAGGAAATCAAAGGCGTCAAAATTGGCAAAGATGAAGTCAAGCTTTCGCTCTTTGCAGATGACATGATATTATACATGGAAAATCCGATAGACTCCACCAAAAGTCTGCTAGAACTGATACATGAATTCAGCAAAGTTGCAGGATACAAAATCAATGTACAGAAATCAGTTGCATTCTTATACACTAACAATGAAGCAACAGAAAGACAAATAAAGAAACTGATCCCATTCACAATTGCACCAAGAAGCATAAAATACCTAGGAATCAATCTAACCAAAGATGTAAAGGATCTGTATGCTGAAAACTATAGAAAGCTTATGAAGGTAATTGAAGAAGATTTAAAGAAATGGAAAGACATTCCCTGCTCATGGATTGGAAGAATAAATATTATCAAAATGTCAATACTACCCAAAGCTATCTACACATTCAATGCAATCCCAATCAAAATTGCACCAGCATTCTTCTCGAAACTAGAAGAAGCAATCCTAAAATTCATATGGAACCACAAAAGGCCTCGAATAGCCAAAGTAATTTTGAAGAAGAAGACCAAAGCAGGAGGCATCACAATCCCAGACTTTAGCCTCTACTACAAAGCTGTCATCATCAAGACAGCATGGTATTGGCAGAAAAACAGACACATAGACCAATGGAATAGAATAGAAACCCCAGAACTAGACCCACAAACGTATGGCCAACTCATCTTTGACAAAGCAGGAAAGAACATCCAATGGAAAAAAGACAGTCTCTTTAACAAATGGTGCTGGGAGAACTGGACAGCAACATGCAGAAGGTTGAAACTAGACCACTTTCTCACACCATTCACAAAAATAAACTCCAAATGGATAAAGGACCTGAATGTGAGACAGGAAACCATCAAAACCTTAGAGGAGAAAGCAGGAAAAGACCTCTCTGACCTCAGCCGTAGCAATCTCTTACTCGACACATCCCCAAAGGCAAGGGAATTAAAAGCAAAAGTGAATTACTGGGACCTTATGAAGATAAAAAGCTTCTGCACAGCAAAGGAAACAACCAACAAAACTAAAAGGCAACCAACGGAATGGGAAAAGATATTTGCAAATGACATATCGGACAAAGGGCTAGTATCCAAAATCTATAAAGAGCTCACCAAACTCCACACCCGAAAAGCAAATAACCCAGTGAAGAAATGGGCAGAAAACATGAATAGACACTTCTCTAAAGAAGACATCCGGATGGCCAACAGGCACATGAAAAGATGTTCAGCGTCACTCCTTATCAGGGAAATACAAATCAAAACCACACTCAGGTATCACCTCACGCCAGTCAGAGTGGCCAAAATGAACAAATCAGGAGACTATAGATGCTGGAGAGGGTGTGGAGAAACGGGAACCCTCTTGCACTGTTGGTGGGAATGCAAATTGGTGCAGCCGCTCTGGAAAACAGTGTGGAGGTTCCTCAGAAAATTAAAAATAGACCTACCCTATGACCCAGCAATAGCACTGCTAGGAATTTATCCAAGGGACACAGGAGTACTGATGCATAGGGGCACTTGTACCCCAATGTTCATAGCAGCACTCTCAACAATAGCCAAATTATGGAAAGAGCCTAAATGTCCATCAACTGATGAATGGATAAAGAAATTGTGGTTTATATACACAATGGAGTACTACGTGGCAATGAGAAAAAATGAAATATGGCCTTTTGTAGCAACGTGGATGGAACTGGAGAGTGTGATGCTAAGTGAAATAAGCCATACAGAGAAAGACAGATACCATATGGTTTCACTCTTATGTGGATCCTGAGAAACTTAAGAGAAACCCATGGGGGAGGGGAACAAAAAAAAAAAAAAGAGGTTAGAGTGGGAGAGAGCCAAAGCATAAGAGACTGTTGAGAACTGAGAACAAACTAAGGGTTGATGGGGGGTGGGAGGGAGGAGAGGGTGGGTGATGGGTACTGAGGAGGGCACCTTTTGGGATGAGCACTGGGTGTTGTATGGAAACCAATTTGACAATAAATTTCATATATAAAAAAAAAATAAATAAATAAAATAAAATAAAAAAAAAAAAAAAAAAAAAAAAAAAAAAAAAAGAATTGTAGATTAGTAGCACTCATATTACTAAACATTTTCATAAAAATGCACTAATATGTAATGGGTTTTTATTGCTTTTTTAAATGAGTTAAAGTATTTCAAAATTTCTTAGTTTTAATTTCCAATACAATAAATATTAGCAGATATAACTCATGTAGGTGAAAACTCTTTGGAATATTTAGCACTTTCAGAGTACAAAGTGGTCTTGAAATCAAAAGTTTTGAGAACTGCTGAACTATTATCTAATTGCACATCCCTGTATTATTACTATGATGGTTAGTAACCCTGAAATCATGTAGTTTCCATAGGTCTTATTCTGAGAGTAGTCTAAAAGCCTTTGCTAAGATTTACAGTTAAATTATATGCTATGGTCTGAATGTTTGTGTCCTGCCCCAGATTCATATGTTGAAATGTTAATGCCCTGTGTGATGGTGTTAGGAGGTGCAATCTTTGGGAAGTGATTAGGTCATGAAGGTGGAGCCCTCATGAAGATTAATGCCTTTATAAAAGAAACCTCGGAGGGGTGCCTGGGTGGCTCGTAGGTTGAGAATCTGACTTCAGCTCAGGTCATGATCTCAGGGTTTGTGAGTTCAAGCCCAATATTGGGCTCTCTGCTGTCAGTGTGGAGCCTGCTTTGGATCCTCTGTCCTCCTCTCTCTCTCTCTGCCCCTCCCCACTCTCAAAAATAAATACACAGTAAACAAACAAACAAAACAAAACCTCCCTTTAAAAATAAATAAGAGAAACCCCAGAAAGCTCCCTTGCCTCTTCTCCCTTGTGGGAACACAGAAAGAAATTGGAAGTTTGCATTCTAGAAGACAGACTTCATCAGAACCTGATCGTGCTGGCTAATTGTTCTCAAACTTCCCAGCTTCCAAAGCTGTGAGAAATAAATTTCTGTTGCTTAAACCACATAGTCTATGTTTATTTTATTTTTTTCAGTCCCAGTGGACTAAGACACTGTAGCAAAGTATTTGTTTCTAAACTTCACAACTCTAAATTCTAATGGATCAGATTTGCTTAAGAAACCATAGTACCATTCAGAAACAGTCTGGGAATAGCCTTAGAGAAATATGAAGTGAGCATGGTATAGAAAGATCATGAAATTTGAAGGCTAAAGCTTTAGATTCTAGCTCTTAAATTTAAACCTTGTCTCTTAATTATTCCATCACTTGGAGTATATGTGAATTTGTTTATTCATTTTCGAATGGGTCAAATTGACCAAGCACCACAGGGTTGTTGTGATGATTAAATGAGACAACAGAGGTAGTAGTGTTTAGAAAACTATTATACAGTACTTATATTAAAGGTTATTCCTGGTGCTATTTCGACTTCTCATTTAAAATAGGAACAAGATCTGGGATAATGGTTTACATTGTCTCAAAATTTGGGATGGCTATGCTGGGCAAACTTTTGCAGTTTTGTGTTTGTTCACAATTAAGTATGACCATTAAGTAAAAGTCAAATTGTTATTTTACCTGCTACATCAAAATATGGTTTTTGTTTTTTTTCTGGTGAAACCATATGCTATAATTAGCTGAGATTTTGATCCAATTATATGTAGTGATGTTTATTTTTTCATAGCTATTTATGTTTTTATTATATTTTGAAAAAAATGGGTTATTTAGTGTTGCATCTTAGTATGATGTAAGCAAATTAAAATATACTTTGCTTTTTTACTTGAGTACATAAGATTATTCCATAACTTTAGAAGATACTGAAATTTTAAAATTATTTTTTTCTTAAAATATTTGTTCTTTCCTCCTTGCAACTTGTTTCAACTCCCTTGTGCAATTTGTTTGAAGAATTTAAAAAGTATTATTGGATTTTAAAATATGATTGCAGGTATTATTTATATCTTTATTGTTTCTGGAAAGTTGAATCATGTGTTTTAAAAGGAAAAAGAGATTGCTTTGACCTGGAGTAGATATGTTTTGAAATGGCAATAAATTTTCTTTCAAGTAAGATAGTAAAGGACTTTTGCAAGGTGTATAAAAGTTAATCTTATTTAGTTGGAAATATTTTAATGAAAAATCAGGAATTCTTAAAATTTGTATGATCTTGATAGAACTATTTAGCTAGAAGTATAATAGGTAAGAACTACATATTAAAAGGTACAACTAATTATAGTGCTTCTTATTAATTAACTAATTTTGTTTGTATATGTAACTGTTTTCTATCTTATTTTAGAAATCTGAGGGAAAGAGTATTCATAGTTGGAAGGGATTTTGGAATAGTGCAAGTACAGTCACCAAATAAATTGTCCTTAGCTCCACCTCTATGTTATACTTCTTTTTATATCATTACATCGAAGCTTGGGAATTAAGGAAATGAGTAATAGCACAGCAGAATAATGTGGACAAAGATATGACAGATACCAAAATTTAAATAAAAATTATAACTTCTTAGAATTTGAAATAACAAGAAAGGACTTAACTTTATTGTGTTTGAAAATACTTTTAATACTCAAATTATTTATAAGATTTTTTTGGTGATATTTGCTAAGACACTTTCTGTGAGAATTGTGATAATTATAAATATGGGTCTTATTGCTTTGGGTATTTGATATAAGTAAGAAAAAAACATAAGCTGTTTTCCACAATCTTTATGCCCTAGTGTCAGCGTTGGTAACTAAATGAGCTAGACCAAATGCTATTTTAGCAGTAAAGAGGTTGTAAAAATATAGTAATACACCTTAGGGTCAAATCTTAAGGGGCATGTCTGTTCTAGTTTAACTATGTAATAAGTATAGTAAACAAATATTATGAAGTTCATGTGGGTGGAAAAGATCATTTTTCTACTTGAAATGTTGGAAATTTATATAATATCTCTATCAAAGATGTTATGCAATTTCATTATTTTTAACTATTAATTTGTTATAATAGTATAAGTGAAATTTATGAAAATGAGAAGTGAACTTTGGAAATGATATAATTTTAATTCTTTCATCATTTTCACTTAACTCAGTTTTGTATTAGAATTCCCAAAGCCTAAATAATTTTCTTAGTTTTCTTCAGTTTTAGAAGGAATGCAGACTCCTCATAGAAGCATAGGCTTTTAAAAATCATGTTTATTGTTTTTTCTTTCTTCCCATCTCTTTGTTCTTGTAGATGGAGATTGAGAGAGAGAGATGGAAAAGGGAGAATGAAGCAAGTATGGATTCCTCCATTAGATGGATTAGGTGTACGTTAAAGTAAGAAAGGAGGAGTACTAAAAAAACAAAACAAACAAAAAAGAAAATTTCTCTTTTTAAGGATAAAAGGATTAGTCATCTTAGAAAAAAAGCAGGATTTACATGGGCTTTCATGCTAAAATATTTTTTATTTTGAATTATATGTGGAGAAGGCATCATACTCAGTTGATTGCTCAGGTAGGAGAGGAGATACTAGTCTTTTCTCCTGATGCTTGCCCTGAGTATTTTAACAAAGGACCCTCTTCCTGTCCCACACACTGTCGGAGATAGTGTGTCTGAGCAGCTTTCTGGTCCTTTTGCACATCAGAGAACTATGGGCATATCCTCAAGGAATTCAAAGCCAGAAGATAAGAGGGAGGAATGCTTATGAAGTGCCTCTTTGTTCTCCAGGTTCTTATCCAGACATCTTGTGTGTCAGAAGTCAAGGCTTTCCTTACTATTATGTGTCATTTTTGGGGGGTGGGGTGGGGGCTTTCTCTTCTACTGATACTTAGTAGTTTTCAAAACCAAAGTAATACAGTAACTCCCCACTGTATAAATTTTTGCACAGTAGTTTATAGCACAGACTGACCTGGAATTGAGCTCCGTTGTAAAGTATTTTGGAGGCAAGGCATGAGAACAGTAAAGAAATGCCACCTCTAAAACAAATAAATAATTAAAACAGTTCACTGTGCCTCTGAAGAAACACATTTATTATGCATGTTATTAAGCCCATTTATTAAGTTATGTGTTAGAGACCATGCGAGGCAACATGATATATAAATGGAATAATCTACCAGAGCTAAAAGGATCTGTCTGTCCAATAAACATCTAGTTAATAACAGCTATCTGTCTCTCTCCTTGCCCAGTAATACATATATATCAAGAGATTTGAATTGACCAATTAATTCACCTTCCCTTATTTTACCTCATTTATTGTGCATTTAACATTTGCAAACATTAAAATTATCTTAAAAAATTTTTTTAATGTTTATTTATTTTTTGAGAGAGACACTACGTGCAAGCAGGAAAAGGGCAGAAAGAGAGGGAGACAGAAGCCGAAGCAGACTCCAGGATCTGAGCTGTCAGCACAGAGCCCAACATGGGGCTCGAACCCACCAAGGGTGAGATCATGACCTGAGCCGAAGTCCAACGCTCAACTGACTGAGCCACCTAGGCACCCCTTAAATTATCTTTTAAAATATTATCATGTATTATATAGTACTGATACTATACTACATCTTTCCTCTTGATTCTTTACATGACAGTGAGTTTGTGCTGAATGTCTGAGTGATCAGCTAACTAATGATTTTAACTTTCATGTCCAGAGAGAGTTCAGCCATAAATTTTTTTAAGCATGAAAAAATTATTTTATTAATTTTTACATATTTACCTGCACCCTGACTTTTCATTCAGCCTTTAAATTTGGGGAGAGCAATTTCTAGGCATCATTTTTATGTGCAGTTTTTGGTATCACCCACCAAGTGAATTTGATTTTCCCTGAGAAGGGAATAAGAAGAAGAAACATGCTCTTATTGAAACAACATGTGTGCCAGAAGTCAAGACTGCTCACAAATGTGGCACTCTTCTAGGTAGAGATTTTGCAAAGATGGAATAAATAACTGAGCAGGTCATGAAGAGGAGAGCACCAGCCCAGTAAGATTTTGCTCATGATCTGTGATGTCGCTAAGTCAGTGATGGACAGTAGAGTCAATACCTTGCTTTCAAACACAATCCATGAGAGAGACTTTCTAGAACTCAAAATCTTGTATCTTATATCTCAGGTCAGGACTGAATTGGAGACCCTACTACATAATTAAGTTTTGAAGACAGGTACCGAGGATTAGGTGTTCTGTAGTGCTGACTGTTGACCTTAAAAAAACCCAAAAGAGCCAGCTATTTTACCAGCAAAATGAGTTTTTTGGGAATAGCAGAGAACTGCAATTCAGGACAAGCAAACTGTGTTGAACCACAGGCAAATCTAGAAAACAGAGAAGGGCTTGCTTTTATAGAGGAAAGGAAGAAGCTGGGAAGGGCTGTAATGGCTTCTTATTGGCTGAGTGTGGCGGTTTCTCATTGGGTGGGCTATTGCTGGGCAAGGAAAATTATTTGTTCCTTCTGCTAGAGAATGTAAAGTAATAAAGTAAGCTTTCTTTTGGGGAATGCTTAGATTTGCTTCTCACAGTGATTCATAGTGCATGAGTGCATAGTGCATAGTGCATAGTGCATGAGCTCTCCTTTTCAGGGCTTCCTGACTACACATTAGTGAGATTTCCTTTATTTATTTTCCCATGTCGTTTTTGATCTAGATCTTTCCTCAAAAACATCAAGGTCTTTACTCAACAGCATTGCTGATCAGGAGTCAGGGTTTTGTATTTAGTGGTTTCAACTCTTGGTGCAGGAGGGACCTATCCTGATTGTCATGTCTCATGTGGGAGGGGAAGTGCACAGGTTGGAAACCACTGAAGCTGTATTTGAGTAACAAAGAATGGTAGGAGGAACTCTGACATGTTTGCCATCCGATGGCAATGTCTTAAGCATTGAAGATCACCTCAAAGCACTGAGCTGACATCATCCTATTAGGCATATTGTTTCTACAAAGGTTTGACTGACAACAGATATATAGCTTAAAACTGATTATACAGAGTGAGATGAGAAGCAGGCATTCTGTAAGGAACCATCCCAATCTAAGGTCTTTTCTAAACATCTTGCAAAAAGGAGTTCACAGATTTATACTTACCTCGGATGCAAGGGAATAGATTGAAGATCTCCAACGTTGTGAATAGATAGGAGTTTCTGGTGACAGATTCAGCAGTTGAAAGGTTTTCCCTTTTTCAATAGATTTGGCCAAGAAAGAGAGGGAAGAAATAAGGTAAGAAGTAACAGTGAGAAAAAGATATACAGGCCTGGTATAGTCATCTTGGGAAAGGTATTTCTTTCAACTGTTATCTGCTTCAGTTCCTGGATATATTTATTTCAGTTCACCAGTTGGGCTAGTCAGAGTTTGGTGCTTTCTTGAGATGTGACACAGAGACCCACGAATCTATTCCTTAGATTTTAATGGCACAAGGGTTAGTTCCTTTCCAATGAGTTTGAAGAGAGCTTCCTGGAGATATCTTTCCAACAGACAAAATCTCTGTCTATAAGGTGTCATGTTTAACATCTTTGTCTCCTGGGGTGCCTGGGTGGATCACTCAGTTAAGTGCCACACTCTTGGTTTTGACTCCAGTCTGATCTCAAGGGTTCATGAGATCAAGCCTTGCATTGGACTCCTCACTGACAGTATGGAGCCTGCTTGTAATTCTCTCTCCCTTTCTTTCTGTTCCTCCCCCCACTTGTGCACTCTGTCTCTCTCTCAAAATAAATAAAAATGAAATGAAAAAAAAAAAAAAAAACAACGTTTGTCTCCTGGGAGCATCCTGCAGAAAGATTGTTCTACTAGAGCATGGTTATTCTCAACAGAAACAACTAGGCCTTTACATTATGAAAGTATATCTCCCTTTACCAGTTGTGAATTCAAAGAAGCAAGGACCAAGAGCATTGGGTATTTTGTGATTATCTCAAAGGGTGAGGGTTTATAGTTTCCCAAAAGGATAGACTAAGATTTAGGAGGATTCATGGTAGTGCCTTTGGCCAGAGTAGTTGAAGGGTCTCTACGGTTGTTGCCATTTGAGTGTTAATAATGTTGTTATTTATTTGTTAGTGTATTTGACTAATCCTGAGGATTGAGGATGAAAGTATAAAACTTGGCTAAACAACATAGATTTATTAAAGCACTTGACCCATGAAGTGAGTTCCTCAGTCAGTATGAAGTTTGAGGTGGTTCCTCATGTAGGAATATTTTAAAATGTACAAACCATTACTAAGACATTCATATCCATGAGACAGAGGAGGCTGTATACAATTCATTTGTCAAACCTCAGATAACCCATTGGGCAATGTAAAATGTCTGGGAGTCAGGAGATAGGTTTTCTTGAATTATATTTCAATTCAGGTGAAGGAAGCAAAGTAGGCACTCTTTGTGGCCTTGTTAATATTTTCTTACTAGTATTGGTTCATAAAGCTTACCATTTTATCAGTGGACCAATGATGTAATGCATGTACAGTAGTCAGTAATGGGAAACTTAGAGTCTCAGGATTATTGTTTGGCCTAACTCACAATTTTCTTCTTTATTGAACCAACAGTTATTAGATTTCCAATATCGTTTTACATTTTGTGGAGTCAACTGTTGGACATCTCTAGTCAGTTTTTCTAGGGGAATATCCCTTTCTAGGGGGGAATATCCTTTTGGACTATGACAGAAGTTTGGTTTTTGGTTCCTTTTAGAGCAGTGTTCTTTGTGGAAATATCAGTGAAATGGTTTCCTTTTCCCTTCAGGGATTCACGTTTGGAGTTTTGTTTTCACCACTAGATATGAGGAAGCTTCTGTTTCCACAGCCTTCCAAAGTTATATGATACTTCAAAGGCATACCTCCTGTCAGTATGATATTTGCTATTTTTCCCATAGTTAAAATGCAGGCCTAAGCAACAACATACAGTTTAGCCTGTTGTACTGAGGTAGTCAAGAGCAAAGGTGTTGCCTTGATGACTTCAAAAAGAGTTGCAGTAGCGTACCCAGCATAGTATTTGCCATTTTCACCTTTTTTTAAATATAATTTTTTAATGTTTATTTATTTCAGAGAGAGAGAGAGAGAGAGAGAGAGAGAGAGAGAGAGAAAGAGAGAGAAAGAGAGAAAGAGAGAAAGGGACAGAGTGTGAGCAGGGGAGTTGCAGAAAGAGAGGGAGACACAGAATCTGAAGCAGGCTCCAGGCTCTGAGCTGTCAGCACAGAGCCTGGCATGGGGCTCGAACTCACGAACCATGAGATCATGACCTAGCTGAAGTCAGATGCTTAACTGACTTAGCCAACCAGGCGCCCCTGCCATTTTCACCTTTTAATAAGAAGCACTGGTAAACCACAAAAAATCAGCAGTATTAGGAGGTGATCTGTCAGAGTCAAACAGTCATGAGGAATATACCACAAGAAAGACTTATGTGAGTAGATGACTGGCTAAAAGGTGTTGAGTGTGATAAGACTACAGGACAGAAAAGCCAAGGGCAAGGGGATTTATTAAGCTTTCCTTTAGGGCTTTAAAGGTTAAGCCATCCTGATCTTCCCAAATACAGGCGTACCTCAGTCATTGTGTTTCACTTTGTTGCACTTTGCAGGTAACTTTTTTTTTTTTTTTTTGTAACAAATTGAAGGTTTTGTGGCAACACTGTGTGGGGCAAGACCATTGGGGCCATTTTTCCAACAGTATTTGCTCATTTGTATCTCAGGGTCACATTTTGGTATTCTTAAAATACTTCAAACTTTTTTATTATTATATTTGTTATGTTGCTATTTGATCAATGATTTTTGTTGTTGCTATTGCAGTTGTTTTGAGGGTGCCATGCACCACACCCAAAGAAGACAGCAAGCTTAATCCATAAATGTTGTGTGTGTTCTGACTGCTCCAGCAACTGGCTGTTCCCCTGTTCCTCTTCCTCCCCTCAGGCCTCCGTATTCTCTGAGACAGCACAATATTAAAATTAGGTCAATTAATAATACTACAGTGGCCTCTAAGTGTTCAAGTGAAAGCAAGAGTCATGTGTTACTCACTTTAAATCAAGAGATAGAAATGATTACACTTAGTGAGAAAGCCATTTTGAAAGCCAAGATAGGCCAAAAGCTAGGCTTCTTGTACCAGACACTTAGCTAAATTGTGAATGCAAAGGAAAAGGTCTTGAGGAAAATTAAAAGTGCTACTCCAGTGAACACAAGAATGATAAGAGAAGCAGCCTTATTGCTGATATGGAGAAAGTTTGAAAAGTCTGGATAGAAGATCAGATCAACCACAATATTCCCTTAAGCTAAAGCCTAATCCAGAGCAAGGCCCTCACTCTCTTCAATTCTGTGAAGGCTGAGAGAGGTGAGGAAGCTGCGGAATAAAAGTTTGAAGGTAGTAGAGATTTGTGTATGACATTTAAGGAAGTAAGCCATCTCTATAACATAAAGTACAAGGTAAAGCAGCAAGTGCTGATATAGAAATTGCAATAAGTTATCCAGATCTGGCTAAGATATTAATGAAGGTTTGCTGCACTAAACAACAGATTTTCAATGTAGATGAAACAGCCTTATACTGGAAGAAGATGCCATCGAGGACTTTCATAGCTAGCGGGGAGATATCTACATCTGTCTTAAAAGCTTCAAAGGACAGGCTGACTGTCTTATTAGGAGCTATATAGAAGGTGACTTTTCAGTTCAAGCTAATGCTCGTTGACCATTCTGAAAATGCTAAGGCCCTTAAGAATTACGCTACAACCACTGTGCCCTGTGCTCTATATATGGAACCACAAAGACTGTGGATGACAGCACATCTATTTACAACATGGTTTACTGAACATTTTTCTTAAAAAATATTCCTTTCAAGATATTACTGCTCTTGACAATGCACCTGGTCACTCAAGAGCTCTGATGAAGATGTACAATGAGATTAATGTTGTTTTCATGCTTGCTACATCCATTCTGCAGCCCATGGATCAAGGAGTCATTTTGACTTTCAAGTCTTATTATTTAAGAAATACATTTTCTAAGGCTATAGCTGCTATAGATAGTAATTCCTCTGATCGATCTCAGCAAAGTAAATTGAAAACCTACTGAAGAGGATTTATCTTCCCGTATGCCATTAAAAACAGTTGTGATTCATAGGAAGAGGTCAAGATGTCAACATAAAGAAGAGTTGGGATGAAATTGATTCTAACTCTCCTGGATGAGTTTGAGGGGTTCAAGACTTCAGTGGAGGAAGAAACTGAGGTGTGGTGGAGTAGCAAGAGAACTAGAATTAAAAGTGGAGCCTGCAGATGGGACTGAATGGCTGCAATCTCATGACAAAACCTTAATTGATAAGGATTTGCTTTTTATGGATGAGCAAAGAAAGTGGTTTTTTGAGATGAAATCTACTCCTGGTAAAGAGCCTGTGAATTTGCTGAAATGACAATAAAGGATTTAGGATATTACATAAACTTATATGAGAAAGCAATGGTGGGATTTGAGAGGATTGATTCCAATATTGAAAGAAGTTCTCCTATGAGTAAAATGCTATCTCACAGCATTGCATGCTACAGAGAAATCATTAATGAAAGGAAGAGTCGATTGATGTGGCAAACTTCATTATTGTCTTATTTTCAGTAATTTCCATGGCCACCACCCTGATTAGTCACTAGCCATCAACATCAAGACATGATGCTCTACCAGCCAAGATTATGACTTGCTAAAAGCTCAGATTATGGTTAGCATTTTTTATCAAATATTTTTAAAATAACGTTTTTATTTTTCTTAGATATGATGCTATTACACACTTAATAGACTCCATATAGTTTACATTATGCACTGGAGAACTAAAAAACTCATTGACTCTCTTTCTTGTGATATTTACTTTATGGTGGTGGTGAAACCACACCTGCAATATCTCTGAGGTATGCCTTGTATAAATAAGTATTATAGCCTACATAGGAAAATGTGCAAGTCATTGCTATGAAGAGATGAGAAAAAGAAGAAATTTTAAAAATAATGTATGTATTATTTACCAGGGTTGCTGAAACCAAGTACCACAAACTGGGTGGCATAAAACAATAGGAATTTATTTCATTATACTTCTGGAGGCTAGAAGTCTGAAATTAAGGTGTCAATGTACGACCATACTCTCTATGAAGACTCTAGGGGGAATTCTGATCCACGCCTGTCTCTAGGCTTTTGGTGTTGTCTGTAACCCTTGGCATTCTGTGGGTGGTGGACATACTCCCAATCTCTGCCTCCATCATCCCATGGCACCCTACCTGTGTATCTCTGTCTCTGTGTTCAACTTTCTGTCTTCATGTAGGGCATTAGATTTATTGGATTACAGTTCTACCCCGCTCTAGTATGATTTCATCTTAATTTGATTACATATGCAAAAACTCTATTTCCAAACAAGGTCATATTCACAGGTTCTGGGTAGACATTAATTTGTGTGTGTGTGTGTGTGTGTGTGTGTGTGTGTGTGTGTGTGTGTGTAACCAGTATAATGTGAAATCCAAAAAATGACTAATAATAGAAGGTTCATGTCAAATTTTTCGTGTGAGTGTCATTGTAACTGGAAATAATATTTGGTTGGGTGTTTGTGAATATTTGATTCTAACCACATATAGTAAGTAGTCCTTGCTTATCATGGGGGATATGTTCCAAGACCCCTAGTGGATGCCTGAATTTGTGGATAGGACCAAACCCTATATATACAGTATTTTTTCCTATACATACATACCTGTGATAAAGCTTAATTTATAAATTAGGCACCACAAGAGATTAACAACAGTAACTAATAAAATAGAACAATTAAAACAATATACTGTAGGGGCGTCTGGGTGGCTCAGTAGGTTAAACATCCAACTTCAGCTTAGGTCATGGTCTCAATGGTTCATGAGTGTGAGCCCCATGTTGGGCTCTGTGCTGACAGTTGGGAGCCTGGAGCCTGCTTCAGATTCTGTGTCTCCCTCTGTGCCCCTCCCCTGCTCACTCTCTGTTTCTCTGTCTCTCAAAAATAAATAAAAATTAATAAAAACAAGTAAAAAATATATACTGTAATAAAATTTATATGGGTGTGGTCTGTCTCGAAATATCATACTGTGCTACTCTCATCTTTCTTCCTGTGATGATGTAAGATGATTAAATGTCTAGGTGATGAGATGGAAGACACACATTGTGCCATAGTGTTAGACTGCTGTTGACTTGATAATACGTCAGAAGGAGGATTGTCCACCTTGGTGTTGCAGTTGACCAAGCATAGGTACCTGAAACTATAGAAAGTGAAACTGTAGCGAAGGTGGGACTACTGTATATATTAATGGATGACAGGGTGATGTGCATATCCTCAGAGGAGGGGAAGAATGTCCTGTGTATAAAATCAGAAGCAACAATTAGTATTCATCTCTCCATGGCATACCATGTCTTTAAACATTTTTTTCTTTCTTTTTAAAAAAATGTTTATTTATTTATTTTGAGAGAGAGACAGAGAGAGCGGGGGGGGGGGGGGGGGGGTAGAGGGAGAATCCCAAGCAGGCTCTGTGCTGTCAGCGTAGAGCCCAATGTGGGGCTCAATCCCATGAACCATGAGATCATGACCTGAATTGAGATCAAGAGTCGGACACTTAACTTATTGAGCCACCCAGGTGCCCCTATCTTTAAACATTCTTAATACTTTAAAATATAACAACTAAAAATCCAATAAACTATTTTTAGTAGGTAGTAGTGCTATTTTTTGGAACAATTATGTTGTACACATATATACCTATATTACATTTTGCTTAACACTTCAATTTCTGAATTTTATTAACATTGTATGATTTACTTCTACAAATTAAACTTTTTTTTAGGGATCACCAAAACAATACGATAAAATGCAAATGACCCAGATCAATATGTAAGACTATCACAAAAAAATGAACAGTAATAGAGCTTAGTTAACTGGAATTTCTTCCTTGAAGAGGTGGGAAAATATATAAGATGTGGATCTGCTGGTGTAAAATTATAGGATCTTATTTGCAGGGATTATCCAGCTGTTTGATGGTTAATACAAATGAATGCATGTCCTTACTATGAATGTCCTTACCAGAGTCAACCTGATTTCATTAACCTGAGTCAATTTCAGTTTGGAAAATGTCAAAATTTTAATTTTATTTTAAAGACACCTTATTTTTAATATACCTCATCTTTCTAAGGGATATATTCATGATTTATATTACTTATAACATGTTTGCTTTATTATTTGCTGAAGGTGCTCTACTACTCTTTTCATAGTTTCTTATTAACCTCCATCACTTGTCAATAGTAAACACTGTTTAAAAGTTGCTTCTTTTACTAACCCCATCACAAGCAGAAAGACCAGACTGAATGGTGATTCTTTGCCTGTTTATACTTCAGGGTTTAAAAGGCCATGTTTATACTATCTTATAACATTTACTGATTCTGGCAGTTTAGGGACAAAGTGAAAAGGCAGAGAGAAAAAAAAAAAAGTAGAAAAGGAAGCACACAACATATGGTGAGAAAACATGATACCTGACACTATGTAATTTCCTTTAGTGAATATTTCCCAGATAAGTAATTTTATTTTATTTTTTTAATTTTTTTTTTCAACGTTTATTTATTTTTGGGACAGAGAGAGACAGAGCATGAACGGGGGAGGGGCAGAGAGAGGGAGACACAGAATCAGGAACAGGCCCCAAGCCCCGAGCCATCAGCCCAGAGCCTGACGCGGGGCTCGAACTCACCGACCACGAGATCGTGACCTGGCTGAAGTCGGACGCTTAACCGACTGCGCCACCCAGGCGCCCCCCAGATAAGTAATTTTAGATGAATTTATACAGCTAATCCAATCGATTAAAAGGTAAAATATCAGTCAGATTATTATTTCTCTAATTCAGTAATGGAGTAATCTCCTTGATTCCATAAACACATTTCATCATTTTATTAGTTTAGGAAATTAAAAACTTATGGTGTGAAAATCAAGCTTATAACTGTAATGAACTTAGATATTTTCTCTCAAAGTGGGAGAAGTTTTGCTAACCTTTTTTTCTTAATAAACAAGCACATCACTCTCTTAGGCAAAGTTGTTTGTGTTGGCTTCTGTGTCCTTTGGTTTTGATGAATTGCAGGTTTTTCAGACCCCATACTCCTCACATAATTTTCAGTTGTACTCAGTTGTACTTCTCAGAAAAGAAGAGGTAACAAGTAATAGAATTGTTCATAGGGCTTTTAAAAGTTGCACTTAAAAAGATAAGAACATATTATAAAATAATCTACTAGGACATCTTCTGTTCAGAAATTTTGCAGATCAGTTGGAATTTTTTAAATCCATGCTTTAAGTCATAACCTTTAAGTTACTCATACACTATGACTTAAGAAAAGTAGTGAAAGAGTAGAGATGCAGTGATTTATTTTGAAATCTGATAATAAACCTGTCTGGATTGGGTGGGTAGTCCAGACAAGAGGCAGTACTATATGATTATTAGTAACATGCAAGAAAATATTGAACTGGAGACATTTTTAGCTCACTGTGTGTCCTGGGGCAGGGGTAGTCAAGAGAATTAGTAAGGAAGAGAGGGCACAGAAGATACAGTTGTCGTTTGCATTAAGGCACGTAGCAAATTATTTTCTTTGTATTAAGGCCTACTGAATTAAAAAAAAACACCTGATTGATATTATAGTTTATATCATAGTTTTTACACAGCATGACTTTTGTTGATTAACTCTTCTTTCATCGAATAGTTTGATTTACCTATACTCCCAATCTTTTTTTTTTTTTTTTAAGTTTATTTATTTATTTTGAGAGCGAGAAAGAGAGAGAGCACACGTGCATGCGTGTGCCGGCAGGGAGAGAGGGAGAAAGAATCTCGGGCAGGCTCCACACCACCAGCGCAGAGCCAAGGCGGGGCTTGAACTCAGAAACTGTAAGATCATGATCTGAACTGAAATGAAGAGTCAGATGCTCAACTGACTGAGCCATCCAAGAGCCCCTCCCTGTTTTCTTTTTTAAACATCCTGAAGTAAGAATGGGGTACATCGAATGCTTTCAGAGTTGCCTGCTTGGGCACTGCTGCTGCCTCCTCTTGAGTTGTATGCCTACCAATTACCCACCTAGTTGAAAACCAGCAGAGCCTGGATAATTAAGAGAGCTTATTCCAAAGCCTCTTTTATTCCTTGGTTTTGATTTGTGCCTTCAAGCAATTATCTGAAATAATGGCAGACAGGTAAAAACTTCTAATCCTTAAAGAAGAGAGCAAATGGTTACAAAAATAGCAATAAGAGAAAATGTTAAATTGAGAGGAGCGTAAAAGACAAAAGAGAGAAGCGTATAAATAAACATTAAAGAAGAAATAAAAGAGTCACAGAAAGAAAGATGGTGAAGCTTGGTGAAATGACAGAGCCAGTGTGTTTAATCATGCTTTCTTGGATAAAGATTACCGCCATGCTTTTTACTTTAGCATCATTAAAGTTCTAGTCGGTCTGAGTGACATCTGAAAAGTTCCTTTATTTTTATTTCTGATCCTCTCCAACAGTAAATAGGCATCTGGGCATTTGAAATTACTTGATTTGTTTTCTTTTTTTTTTTTTTTAATTTTTTTTTTTCAACGTTTATTTATTTTTTGGGACAGAGAGAGACAGAGCATGAATGGGGGAGGGGCAGAGAGAGAGGGAGACACAGAATCAGAAACAGGCTCCAGGCTCTGAGCCCAGAGCCTGATGCGGGGCTCGAACTCACGGACCGTGAGATCATGACCTGGCTGAAGTCGGACGCTTAACCGACTGCGCCACCCAGGCGCCCCATGTTTTCTATAATAATAATAGCTAACATTTGTGTAGCACCAGCTGTATGCCAGCCATTACGTTTTGTGCATGATGCATACATTCATTTGAGCCTCGTAACAACCTACAAGTATGCTCTATTATTATCCCATTTTAGAGTTGAGGGAACAAAGACCGCCAAACAGTGGGGCATGTTCATTGGTAACCCACGTCCACATCCCACCAAACACAGAAATGTCAGGTTGTTTTGCAGGATTCAAATTGCAGACATGCTTTTTTAGATTTCATTTGTCTTCTGAGTCAGTCCCCTCATCTTACACCTCAGAAAACTCAGTTTCAAAGAATGAAAGGGACTTCTCAAGGGAGTGCAAAAGATAGACTTGCAGAAAGTGAATCCTGGGAATGGACTTAAATTTCTTGATTTGTAGTTCAGTTGCCCATCACTGGATTTTGGTGCGAATCAACTGAATCTTAAAACGTTGATACATTTTAACTTCACATTCATATCAACGTAATCATTGCACATTTTCAGCTTACACATTTTATATGAATCGGAGAAATAATCTACATGTCGGACCAGAATCTGCCAAAATACCTAGAGGTAAACCAACATTTCAACAGATGACAGACTCACTCATCTTTGGTTAGAATTGTTTCTATATCTAAGAAAGCACAAACATTTTTTATTGATAATCACCTCCCCATTCCAGGCAAAACCTGTATTTTAATCTATTTGTATATGTAGGTCATAGTTAATCTATAATACTACCATCAAATTGTATTTGGTTCTATAGCAGCAATGAATATTCATCTATTAGAAGGAGTAAAACCATTCATCAACCTGTAGAAATATTGAACATATATAAGAGTATCTAATATCTTTAGAGTTCATCCTTCCTGAGAAATATCATTTACATTTTTACATTTACATTTACATTTTACAAAACATTTACATTTTTCATGTTTATTTATTTTTATTTTATTCATTTTATTTATTTTCTTGTTTATTTGTTTTTGCGAGAGAGAGAGAGAGAGAGAGCGAGAGAGAAAATGAGTGGGGGAGGGTTAGAGAGAGTGGAGGACACAGAATTGAAGCAGGCTCCAGGCTCTGAGCTGTCAGTACAGAGCCTGACACAGGGCTCAAACTGGTGAGCTGTGAGGTCATGACCTACCTAAGCTGAAGCCAGTCGCTTAACTGACTGAGCCACCCGGGTGCCTCATAATGTTTATTTATTTTTGAAAGAGACACAGAGTGTGAGTGGGGGAGGGGAAGAGAGAGGGAGACACAGAATCCAAAGCAGGCTTCAGGCTCTGAGCTGTCAGCACAGAGCCTGATGTGGGCCTCGAACTCAAGAGCCTTGAGATCATGACCTGAGATGAATTCGGTCACTTGACTGAGCCACCCAGGCACCCCCTGAGAAATATCAATTTAAAGCCAACAACTTTATGATGACTAAAAGGCCCAAACATTCAATTAACTTTAAAAAATGAAAGTGTAAACATAATTGTTTATAAATTCACTACTAGGTTTCTAGCATCGAGGGACCACAAACCGTATTTCCTTTACTTTTGAATTGGATCAAAATAATATAGCTGATAAGGCATCTACACTATTTTGTATATAGGAATTTAACATAAATGAAAAATATTTTTCTCCTATCCTATGGTCTGGTATTATAGCAGTTTTCCCACATTAAGTTTACTTTATTAATATTAAATAGGCAGGGGCATCTGGGTGGCTCAGTTGGTTAGCGTCCAACTTCAAGCTCAGGTCATGATATCGCATTTTACGAGTTGGAGCCCCGCATTGGGCTCCGTGCTGACAGCTCAGAGTCTGGAGCCTGCTTTGGATTCTGTTATCTCCCTCACTCTGTGCCCCTCCCCTGCTTGTACTATCTCTCTCTTTCTCTCTCTCTCTCTCTCTCTCTCTCTCAAAAATAAGTAAGACATTAAAAAATATTGTATAGCAGAGTAGTGACAATAGTTAATAGGGAGGGAATAAATATTATGCTTAAAAGGTGAATATTTTCAATTTACTCTACAAAGATTTATTTGTAGATTTGTTTTTTTTATACTGTACATGCTTTTCTTAAGGTTCTAGGCCTTGGCAGTCATTAGATTTATTTGAAATGTAGTAGGTTTCATCTATTCCAATTTTCTGAAGAAACTATCTCTTGCATTGGTTACTTGTAAATGCATCAGTTATTTGTAGGATAACCGCTTAATTAGTGCCACTGGCCATATTATTTCCTGATATGGGAACAGTATGATATTTATCAAAATATTTATCAAAATAACAAGGAATTTAATTGTAGTTAAGACTTATTTGTGGAATAATAAACACATTCAGAAGTCAGCCTTGTGAATTGTATCTGATAAGTACTTAGAGTACCATTGGCTAATTAGCTCCTGAAAGTGCATGTGTGTTGTTAACTAAGGCAGTTCAAGCCTTTGGACACAGACATTTTTCAATATTGAAGTTATTATCACTGTTATTCTTTTATAACTTATCGTTTCTTAGGGTTTAGTAGATTTTACAGGGTAATGCAAGAATCCCTTCTCACTCTAAATGGAGAACTTCTTGTTTTAGACTTACTTCCTTTCAGTTGTGTGCCAGATATATATGTTTTTGAAAAACATAAAAATAACGAATTAGCTGTTAACTCAGGGGAGTCATATTTCACCAGAGGATCTAGTACCTATTGAAAGAAATATAAATTACTCTTTAAGTTCACTGACCTGCCCAACATATAAAATATACAATGTACTTAAACTTTTCAGCCTGTAGGTCAGTTCACTTACATGTGCATTTACTGATCACCTTTCATGAACCAGGTTCTTTGTTAGGGTCTTCAGTAAGAAAAATAAAGAAGACACGATTCCTGCCCTTGAGAAGCATTCAGTTCATCGGGGGAAGACAGATCAATACCACATAATGTCAGTACAGGGTGGTACTGTAGAAATATATGCAAGCCTATGCTCAGCCTAAATATGCCACATGATCTTTTTTGGAGGTCTTGCTACAGTTCTATAGATCAGGACTTAGCAAACTTTTTCTGTGGAGAGCCAGAGAAATATTTACAACTTTACTGGATCTCTGTCACAGCTACTCAACTCTCCCATTGCAGCTCGAGTATGGACATATACACCAGAGAAACGCATTAGCTACCTCTAGGCTTCTAGTGCAAGTTATAATGCCAGAGTAATACCTGCTGCTAGCATAGTATCTTTAACCTATTTACCCTTCCTATCACACACACCTTATTCTTTCACCTCTACTTCGTTCCTTTTTCCTTTCTTATGCTTAGTTACAGTCAGAATCCATTATTATAATTAGCCATGCTCATAGCACTGAAAACAAGGAGATTTCAGTAGCTTATTTCATAAGACCTATTGATAATAATAACTAACATTTTAAAGCGATTTTGAATGCAAAGTATGTTCAATTACATTATAACTCATTTAATCCTTAAAACTACCCTGTGAGATAGATATCATTTTCATTTTACATGAAAGTAGGCCTTAGAGAAAAGTGATTCGCTCACGATTATGCTGCTGGCGGAAGACCGAAAACAATATGCTAAGGTACTGTACCATCCATGACCTTTAAAATATGGCAGCATGCATAGAAAACTCCAGTCCCATCTATGGGATCAATAGCTAGGGTGGCCATTTAACTTGTCCTGTTTTTTTCTGGGACTGAGGCATTTGTCCAGACAGGAGACATTCAGTGCTAAAACCAGGAAAGTTCTGGGCCAACTAGAACAATTTGGTCATTATCAATAGCCCTGGCATCTTCATTCCATTACTTTTTAGACTTGAATATGCATAGGAATCAGATTCTGATTAGAGCTTGTTACCTGGATTCTCATTAGATTCTGTTGAGTAGATCTGGACATGACCCGAGGATCTGTATTTCCAATAAGCTCTCAGATGATGCCGATGCTTCTCACCTGTTTCTGCTCTGAATAAGAAAGCATCCTTGGGGCGCCTGGGTGGCTCAGTCGGTTAAGCATCCGACTTCGGCTCAGGTCACCATCTCATAGTTCGTGAGTTCGAGCCCCGCGTCGGGCTCTGTGCTGACAGCTCAGAGCCTGGAGCCTGTTTCAGATTCTGTGTCACCCTCTCTCTGACCCTCCCCCATTCATGCTCTGTCTCTCTCTGTCTCAAAAATAAATAAACGTTAAAAAAAAAAAAAAGAAAAAAAGAAAGCATCCTTGCACATTCTCAGGCTCACCCAGACTCATCAGTCAGAATCCGCATTTCCCCAGTTGGTTCACATATACAAGTTTAAAGGGCTCTGTTCTAGTCCACATCTGATCAGTGTGAGGTATCTTTATCTCTGCCTATTTTTCCTGGTTTCAGGGAGACTTTCTGAATACAGGCAAAGCCCTACAACAGCTTTCACTAGTCTGCCTGTGTCACCTTTCTGGGTCCAGACATCTCTTTCTTGCACATTTATCCATTGGCTCATTCTTTATTTTTCCTAATATTCTATAAGTTTCTTGAACCCAGTTATTTAAGCTCAGTGTTGGATGTTTGTTTTTGTGGCTATTATTCTACAAAAGAAAGTTATTCCACTTGAAATCAGATGCTCAGCATTAAGGGAAGTCTTAAACTCATTTACTTCCAACTGTATAACTGTCCATCAGAATAGAGTATATAACATCATGACAACAGTAAATTACTGTCTCAAAATTGCTCCCTTGTGGCACCAGAAAAAAAAATAGAATGAAATTTATTTGCACTCGGTGCTCCCTGTTGCCAAGACGTTGAGTGTAAAGAGGTTGTAGAAATTATACTTTCAGTTATTGTCTCTGTTTTTACATGCTAGGCATTGTTCTGAGTAATTTACCTTTTATCATTTAATATTCATAATGACTCTGTGAGGTAGATACTATTATTATCCCCAATTATCAGGTGGAGCGACTGAGCAGAAAAGCACTAATAATTGTCCAAGATCAAAGAGCTAGTAAGTGGTCAAGTCAGGATGACAGATCAGGCAGTTCAGGTGAAGAGAAAATGTTCTTAACCATTGTAATACATGGTGACTATATTTTAGCCCAATTTTTGTTTCCTTGATAGCATTGACCATGATTTATAATTATCTATTTTTATTTGACTTTCAATCTGCTTTCTCAAGAATTTAACTTCCTTGTGAAAAGGGATTATGTTTTTCAGGTTCCCTATTATACTTCTGGTGCCTGGCACATACTAGGTACTCCATAATAATAAATGAATGAATAAACAAAATATTGTAAGTTATGTGGTCTGCATGCATTCAAAGTATAAGGGACCGTAGAAGAGAGGAAGAATAAGTCAACTTGGGAATTAGGGTATCCTAAAACACTCTTACCTAATAAATGTTGGGACTTTGGAATTTGGGTTGATACTTTCACAGCATCTATTAGTCAAACTTTTATCTAAGACTATTGCAGTCTTCATTTTAATTGTTGGAAAGAGCTTTTCAAGAAGCCATATATATATTTTAATTTGTATTTATATTGGTATGTATGTGTATACACACACACACACACATAAGCTTAGTTTTAAGAATTAAAACTAATTATTTGGTTTTAAAGAAGTCTTTGAACTTATTTGGAAATAATATTTTTGCTATAAGGTATCTTCATAACATTTAAAAATCATGCTTGCTTAGTTCATTTGTAAGGTGTTGCAACAGCATTTGGTTCCAAGCAGTCAACTGAGTTTGTGAGACAGCTTGAAATATCTACTGTGGTTAAGATGTGCAGGATAATAGCCTTAAAAACTTCCATTGCTCTGAAAGTAAATCCTGTGCTTTTAGCATAGTGGGCTCCCTGCTCATTATCACCTCTTTTTTTTTTGTTCATTATTGTTTCCACCTGGAATACCTTTCCCTTTGATTAGGTTTAGTTGAGACCTTGAAACTTTTTAAGGCCTACCCAGAATCCCTCAGTGCTATGGAGCTTTTTAAGAGGATGACAGTAATATTGTTGGTTGCTTTCTCTGCACTCTGGAAGTTTTACTTTTGCCACAATGCCTGATAGCTCATTTTGGAGGCTGAGTGGTGTTTCCCTATTCCATTTTATTTTATTTTATTTTATTTTATTTTATTTTATTTTATTTTATTTTATTTTATTTTATTTTATTTTATTTTATGTTTTTACTTTTTAAAATTATTATTTTTTTAATATAATTTATTGTCAAGTTAGTTAACATACAGTGTAAACAGTGTGCTCTTGGCTTCAGGAGCAAATTCCCATGATTTCATCACTTACATACAACACCCAGTGCTCATCCCAACAAGTGCCCTCCTCAATATCCATCACCCATTTTCGCCTCTACCCCACTTCCACCCATATCAACCCTCAGTTTGTTCTCTTATAGTTTGCCTCCCTCTCTGAAACTCTGTTTTCCTTCCCTTCCCCTGTGGTCTTCTGTTAAGTTTCTCCAATTCCATATATGAGTGAAAACATATGATCTCTGTCTTTCTCTGACTTATTTCACTTAGCATTTCCATCCACATTGCTGCAAATGGCAAGATTTAATTCTTTCTCATTGCCGAGTAGTATTCCATTGTATATATAAACCACTTCTTTATCCATTCATCAGTTGATGGACATTTGCTCTCTTTCGTAATGTGGCTATTGTTGAAAGTGCTGCTATAAACATTGGGGGTACATGTGCCACTATTAATGAGCACTCTGTATCTTTTGGATAAATTCCTAGTAGTGCTATTGCTGGATTGTTGGGTAATTCTATTTTTAACTTTTTGAGCAACCTCCACACTGTTTTCCAGAGCGGCTCCACCAGTTTGCATTTCCCCCAACAGTGCAAGAGGGTTCTGTTTCTCCACATTCTTGCCAACATCTGTTGTTTCATGAGCTGTTAATTTTAGCCACTCTTGACTGATGTAAGGTGGCATCTCAGTGTGGTTTTGATTTGTAGTTCCCTGATGAGCAATGTTGAGCATCTTTTCATGTGTCTTTTGGCCATCTGGATGTCTTCTTTGGAAAAGGGTATATTCATGGCTTCTGCCCATTTCTTCACTGGGTTGTTTTTTGGGTGTTGAGTTTGGTAAGTTCTTTATAGATTTTGGATACTAACCCTTTATCCAATATATCATTTGCAAATATCTTCTCCTAGTCCCTCGGTTGCCTTTTAGTTTTGTTGACTGTTTCTTTCTCTGTGCAGAAGTTTTTTTATCTTAATGAGGTGCCAATAGTTCATTTTTACTTTTATTTTCCTAGCCTTCAGGGATGTGTTGAGTGAGAAGTTGCTGCAGCTGAGATCAAAGATGTTGCCTGTTTTCTTCTCTAGGGTTTTGATGGTTTCCTGCCTCACATTTAGGTCTTTCATCCATTTTGAGTTTACTTTTGTGTATTGTGTAAGGCAGTGGTCCAGTTTCATTCTTCTGCACGTTGCTGTCCAGTTCTCCCAGCAGCACTTGATAAAGAGACTGTCTTTTTTCCATTGGGTACTCTTTCCTGCTTTGTCAAAGATTAGTTGGCCATACATATGTGGGCCCAATTTTGGGTTCTCTATTCTATTCCATAGGTCTATGTGTCTGTTTTTGTGCCAATAGCATTCTGTCTTAATGATAACAGCTTTGTATTAGAGGCTAAAGTCTGGGATTATGATGCCTCCTGCTTTGGTTTTCTTCTTCAATATTACTTTGTCTATTTGGGGTCTTTTGTGGTTCCATACAAATTTTAGGATTGCTTGTTCTAGCTTTGAGAAGAATGCTGGTGCAATTTTGATTGGCATTGCATTGAATGTGTAGATTGCTTTGGGTAGTACTGACATTTTAACATATTTATTCTTCCAGTCCATGAGCACGGGATGTTTTTCCATTTCTTTGTATCTTCTTCAATTTCCTTCATAAGCTTTCATAAGCTGAATTCATGTATCAGTTCTAGGAGTCTTTTGGTGGAGTCTTTTGGGTTTTCCATGTAGAGTATCATGTCGTCTGCAAAAAGTGAAAGTCTGACTTCTTTGCCAATTTGGATACCTTTTTCTTTGTGTTGTCTGACTGCTGAGACTAGGACTTTCGACACTATGTTAAACAAGAGTGGTGAGAGTGGACGTCTCTGTCATGTTCCTGATCTCAGGGGGAAAGCTCTCAGTTTTTCCCCATTGAGGATGATATTAGCTGTGGGCTGTTCCTACATGGCATTTATGATATTAAAATATGTTCCTTCTACCCTTTCTTGAGGATTTTTATTAAGAAAGGATGCTGTATTTTGTCAAGTGCTTTTTCTGCATCTATTGACAGGATCATATGGTTCTTATCCTTTCTTCTATTTAAAAATATTTTTTAACAGTTATTTATTTTCAAGAGACAGAGAGACAGAGTGCCAGTGGGGGAGGGGTAGAGAGAGAGAGGGAGACACAGAATCCGAAGCAGGCTCCAGGCTTCGAGCTGTCAGCGCAGAGCCTGATGCAGGGCTCCAACTCACTAACCGTGAGATCATGACCTGAGCTGAGGTCAGATGCTTAACTGACTTGAGCCACCCAGGCGCCCCTCCTTTTTTCTATTTATGTGATATATCACATTGATTGATTTGCGAATACTGAACCAGCCTTGCAGCCCAGGAATGAATCTCACTTTATCATGGTGAATAATTCTTTTAATATACTGTCGAATTTGATTTGCTAGTATCTTATTGAGAATTTTTGTATCCATGTTCATCAGGGATTTTGTCCTGTAATTCTCCTTTTTAGTGGGGTGTGTGTCTGGTTTGGGCACCAAAGTAATGCTGGCTTCATAGAACGTGTCTGGAAGCTTTCCTTCCATTTCTGTTTTTTGGAACAGCTTGAGAAGGATGGGTATTAACTCTGCTTTAAATCTGGTAGAATTCCCCTGGGAAGCCATCTGGCCCAGGACTCTTATTTGTTGGAAGATTTTTGATAAATGATTCAATTTCTTTGCTGGTTTTGGGTTTGTTCAAATTTTCTATTTCTTCCCATTTGAGTTTCAGTAGTGTGTGGGTGTCTAGGAATTTGTCCATTTCTTCTAGGTTGTCCAGTTTGTTGGCATATAATTTTTCATAGTATTCTCTAATAATTGTTTATATTTCTGTGGTGTTGGTTGTGATCTCTCCTCTTTCATTCATGATTTTATCTATTTAGGTTCTCTCCCTTTTCTTTTTGAGAAGTCTGGCTAGGGGGTTTATCTGTTTTCTTTATTCTTTCAAAAAACTAGCTCTTAGATTCATTGATCTGTTCTACTGTTTTGTTTTTGTTTTTTTTTGGGGGGGCATCCTACATTGTTTATTTCTGCTCTAATCTTTAGTATTTCTCTTCTGCTGCTGGCTTTGGAGTGTTTTGCTTTTCAGCTTCTAGTTCCTTTAGGTGTGCAGTTTGGTTTTATGTTTGGGATTTTTCTTGTTTCTTGAGATAGGCCTGGGTTGCAGTGTATTTTCCTCTTAGGGCTGCCTTTGATGCATCCCAAAGGGTTTGGATTGCTGTGTTTTCATTTTCATTTGCTTCCATGTATTTTTTGATTCATTCTTTAATTGCCTGGTTGACCCTTTCATTCTTTACTAGGATGTTCTTTAATCTCTGTGCATTTGGAGGATTTCCATATTTTTTCTTGTGGCTGGTTTCAAGTTTCATAGCATTGTGATCTGAAAATAGCATGATGGTGTGATCTCAATTATTTTATATTTATTGAAGGCTGTTTTGTGACCCAGTATGTGATCTGTCTTGGAGAATGTTCCATGTGCACTTGAGAAAAATGTGTATTCTGCTTTTGGATGAAAATTTCTGAATATATCTTTAAAGTCCATATTGTCAAGTGTATATTCAAGGCCATTGTTTCTTCATTGATTTTCTGCCTAGATGATCTATTCACTGTTGTAAGTAGAGTATTAATGTCCCCTGCGATTACTGTATTCTTATCAACAAGATTGCTTATGTTTGTGATTAATTATTTACATATTTGGGTGTTTCAAGTTGGGGGCATAAACATTTACAATTGTTATCTCTTCTTTATGGATATACCTCATAATTATGAAATAATGCCCTTCTTCATCTTGTTACTGCCTTTGGTTTGAAATCTATTTTGGCTGATAAAAGTATTGCTACTCCAGCTTTCTTTTGACTTCCAGTAGCATGATAGATGGTTCTTCATCCCCTCACTCTCAATCTGAAGGTGTCCTCAGGTCTAAAATGAGTCTCTTGTAGACAGCATATAGATGGATCTTTTTTTTTTTTTATCCATTCTGATACCCAGTGTGTTTTGAGTGGGGCATTTAGCCCATTTACATTCAGAGTTACTATGGAAAGATACGGATTTAGTGTCATTTTGTTATCTGTAGGTTTCATGCTTGTGATGGTGTCTCTGGTCCTTTGTAGTTTTCAGCATTCCACTCACAGAGTTCCCCTTAGGATCTCTGGCAGGGCAGGTTTAGTGATCATGAACTCTTTCAGTTTTTGTCTGGGAAAGCCTTGATCTCTCCTTCTGTTCTGAATGACAGCCTTGTTGGATAAAGTGTTCTTGGCTGCATATTCTTCCTGTTCATCACATTGAATATTTCCTGCCACTCCCTTCTGGCCTGCTAAGTTTCAGTGGATAGGTCTGCTACTACCCTTATAGTCTACTCTTACAGGTCAAGGCTTGTTTGTCCCTAGCTGTTTTCAGAATTCTCTTTATCTTTGTATTTTGCCAGTTTCACTATGATAAGCCGTGGTGAAGACCTTTTCCTGTTGAATCTCAAGAGAGTTCTCTGTGCCTCCTGGATTTGGATGTCTGCTTCCTTCCCCAGATTAGGGAAGTTCTCAGCTATAATTTGCTCAAGTAAACCTTCTGCCCCTTTTTCTCTCTCTCTTCTTCTTCCGGAATTCCTCTGATATGGATATTATTATGCTTCATTGAATCACTTAGTTCTCTAATTCTCTTCTTGCAGTCTGGTATTGTCTCCCTTTTTCTTGACTTCATCATTTTCCATAATTTTATCTTGTATTTTACTTATTCTCCCCTCTCCTTCCTCCATCCTTGCTGTCACTGCATCTAGTTTATGTTGCACCTCATTTACAACATTTCTTAATTCATCATGACTACTTAATTCTTTGATCTCTGTAGCTATAGACACTATGCTGCCTTCTATATTTTTCTCAAGCTCCACTATTAATCTTATGATTATTATTCTAAACTATTGATTAGATATATTGTTTATATCTGTTTTGAGCAATTCTCTAGCTGTCATTTCTTCCTGGAATTTCTTTTGAGGAGAATTCTTCCATTTTATCATTTTGGCTAGTTTTCTGCCCTTTATGTGTTTTAATAGCTTGTGAGCACTACTATATTAAAATGGGGTCATATGCTCTTCAGGGCCTAGCCCTTCAAGAGGTGTTTTGGGAGTGTGTTGCTTGCTTTCTGTTGTTGTGACTCTGGTTGCTTTATCTCCCTACTCATAGTGGTGGTTTGGACCTTCTACCAGGTGTGCTTTGATTTGTTCATTGAAGTAACCCCAGAAAAAATTTTAAAAGGGGTGGTTGTGGAAGATGCCTTATCCTTCACAAAGAGAGAAATGACAGCAGTGGGGAAAAGAAAAAGAAAAAAAAAAATGACCAGGGATAGAATCAGAGAAATTATACAGCTTAATCCAGAAAGAGAGATGAAAATAAAGAGGGAAATACAGAAGAAGTGTAAAATGAGTAGTTTGAGAATGTCTGCTTAAACAAACCAACAGCCAGAATAGAGAAGGGAAGTAATAAGAAGAAGAAAAGGAAGAAAAAAATAGTATGTGTATATATACATATATGCATACATACCCACACACACCCCCACACACCCCCACACACCCCCCCACACACATATACATAGATGTGTATGTATATATATATAAAATAAGAATTGACCAAGATTCAAATCAGAAAATTGCAAAACCGTTGGACTGATATCTGATGGCACCTTGGAACCAGTGGCTGTGCTCATCTGGACGAGGGGCCCTCTCGTTCAGTCAGTGTCAGTCTTGCTTGGTAGATATGCAGTTACCAGGTGTGGAGGGGTGTGGTTTGGTGTAGGCGGGTCCTGCCTCCACTGTGGGTCTGCTGTCCTGTTCCCTGAAGCCCCACCTTGTTGGTGATGTGGAGAAAGATGATGACATTCCAGTCTCTCCTCCCCTGACCATATGTCCCAGAACATTCTGTTCCGGCCATCCTCACAGTGCCACATGGCCATGAACAGGCTGATATGTCCTGCTCCACAGTCTCCCACATCTTCCAGGCACTTGGCTGGCATTCAAACCCCAATGTCTTAAAGGATCCCATGTCTCGGGCCCTGGTTCCAAGGTGGTACCACTCCGCCCAGCCAACAAAGGCCTCTGGCTGGCAGGCCCCTGCAGGATCTTTTGTTCTTGGAGTAGCTATATACCTTCTTCCCATAGCACTTAAAGGAGGGGATTACTCTCTCTGATTTTACCTCTGAGCTTCCTAACCAGCCTGGGGCTGGCTCCCCCTCCCCACCAGATGCACATACAGGGTGGCAAGCCCCAGTCTAGAGAAACATCCACAACCCTGGATCATGTTAGAAATTGGTTCTGTCTCCCTTTTTTCCAATCCCAGGTCCATGTTTTCTCTCTTGTCCAAATACAAGCCTATACTTCCACAACTTCGCTTTCTTTCTTTTTCTTTCTTTCTTTCTTTCTTTCTTTCTTTCTTTCTTTCTTTCTTTCTTTCTTTCTTTCTTTCTTCCTTCCTTCCTTCCTTCCTTCCTTCCTTCCTTCCTTCCTTCCTTCCTTCCTTCCTTTCTTTTTCACTCACTTTATTTCTTTTGAGAGTGACAGTGACAATGTGAGTAGGGGAGGGGCAGAGAGAGAGAGAGAGAGAGAGAGAGAATCTCAAGCAGTCTTCACACTGTCAGTGCACAGCCTGATGTAGGGCTTGAACCCATGATACCTCAAGATCATGACCTGAGCCGAAACTGAGTCAGACACTTAACCAATTGGGCCACCCAGGCACTCATCTACAGCCTCTCTTTCTCTTCTTTTTGCCTCTCCATAGAAAGAGATTCCCTCTCCTTTGTGCCTATGCCACCTGTTTTATCTCTCCCAATTTGCAATCATGTACCTATGGCATGCCACGTTGTCCCCGTGGGCTCCTGGAGATGTTTCTGTTGTAGCCCAGATTCCTGGAATTCTATCCTTTGGCCTCAATACTGCTATGCTTGAGGGATGAGGGAACTTCGGGTCCCCCTACTTCTCTGCCATGTTGACTCCTCCCTTACTTTATTTTTTTGAATACTTTTTGTCTCCATAACTAGATCATACTTTGTTGAATGCAAGGACTGTGTCTTGTACATCTCTGAGTCTTACCAAAACCCAGAACTGGACACATGCCATCAAATATGCATGAAGTAGTCACTGAATTTTTCATTTGATTTGAATGTTATCTAAAGTCATGTATATGTCTTTTCTGTTGGCGTTATGTAGAATATTGGTTGTCTAAAGACTCATGCTTTCTAAATCTGTTTCTAAATGCAAGTATAGCTGGTGGAAGTTTATTTTTTAGTTTTTTCTTCAAAGAACATTGTTTTTTTGTGATTGGGATTCTGAGGTAGAAGGAAAGCAAAGAGAAAAACCATTTCATCTTCCTGCTAAGTGTATAGGGCCCTTGGGGCTTTTAACAGCCACCTCTAAATCAATGGAATAGATATTTTACTAAAAGATGGTATGTAGTTTCTGAAATATTGAAAATTTCCTTTGTCAGATTATTACTGTTTGCATTTTACATTCAACAAAACCAAAAAAAATATTTGGACATGTTTTTATTAAGTCTTTTCTTTTTGGATGCTGTGAGTACATGACTTACGTATTCTTATTTGTGAATAGCTTTGTAAAGACAAGTATACCAGTTTATTGCAGGTATTTTTTTTTTTTTTTTTTGACTTTTGGTACAATTCCATCAGTGTAAAATTTCTTTTTTTTTTTTTTTTTTTAATTTTTTTTTTCAACTTTTATTTTTGGGACAGAGAGAGACAGAGCATGAACGGGGGAGGGGCAGAGAGAGAGGGAGACACAGAATCGGAAACAGGCTCCAGGCTCTGAGCCATCAGCCCAGAGCCTGACGTGGGGCTCGAACTCACAGACCGCGAGATCGTGACCTGGCTGAAGTCGGACGCTTAACCGACTGCGCCACCCAGGCGCCCCATCAGTGTAAAATTTCTATTTCAATTTAATCATAGTTATTGGAAAGATGATAAACTTTACATACAGTCCATTGTCTCAATAGAAAGTTATATTATAAAGGTAAATTATGAATGCAAATAAAGCATTCTGGGATGCCTCTTTATTTCCCCAAGTCTTACATGTGCCTAGTTAATTGCTTTAAAAAAATTTTTTTAACATTTATTTATTTTTGAGAGAGAGAGAAAGACAGAGAGAGACAGAGCTTGAGTGATGGAGGGGCAGAGCAAGAGAGGGACACAGAATCCGAGGCAGGCTCCAGGCTTCTGAGTGGTCAGCACAGAGCCTGATGTGGGTCTCGAAACCAAGAGTTGTGAGATCACGACTTGAGCTGAAGTCAGACGCTTAACCGACTGAGCCACCCAGGTGCCCATAGTTAATTTCTTTTATAGGGTGAGAAATGTAACTTTAGGGCAAAAAATATATATAGTGATATTTTGTGATATAGTGTGTGTAAAATGTATGCACTGCTAGTAAATCTTAGATCAGCTTACAAGTCAACAAGTTAAGAGCCTGGGAGTCTAGGATTAAGTAGGCTGTTTTAGGTCAATATAACTGGGAGGAGTGAAGTCTTAAATAAATTACCTCCTGGGCTTGAAGAGAACATGTGAAATTAACCTGGCTATAGAAAAATCTTGGGGAAGAACAACTACACAACCTGCTGTCAGACAGCTGAATAGAGTTAGGGAGATGGAGAAGGAGGTATCAGGTGAATGCCCTGCTCAATTCTTTGATGGGGCCAAGAAATAGCATGTAGCTGATGATGGTCATGAAGACAGTTCCTGTAGAACAGATTTAGGAGGTCTGGGATGAGATTTGATAAATACTTCCCCAAGAGATTCAGATCATCAGGTAAACTTGAGAAGAACTGATTTTTCTCAGATTTTAGGAGGCTGGACTCCAGGCCAGTTTTGGAACCAGGAATTCAGGCGGAAGTTCCTTAAACTGACTAAAGAAAATTAGGTAAGCTACCAGTCTACCACTGGCCAGTCAAAACCAGACCTTTTTGGTGATGGTAGCTTTGTGATCCATTTTGAGGAGGTTAGGGTTTATGGTATAGGGGAGAGAAAGACTCTAGCTAGGCTGGGGTGTTAAATCACCCAACCTACTAGGATTCCTTCTAGTTCCATACCTGGTCAAACCATCAATATTACAGTCACTAGAAAATTTTACTTTCTTATTGAACAAACTGAGTCATTTCAGTTCAGTAAAAGCTCATGTAAACAAAAGGGTTTTTTTAAAGATAAATCCTGTATATACATTTTATCTTTAAATATATGTAAGTATTTTGTGAAAAAAAGTTAAGCCCAAATTTAACAACGAAATTCACGGTATCTCTGAGATATACCTGTAATAGGGTCAGATTTTTTCCCCTTAGTTTTGGGGTCTGGAAAGTTTAGGATGCCATGATCTAAATGTAGCTCATTTCTGAGATCAGATTCCCCAAGTGTTGGACCTGAGTTTGAGCAAACTAGTTTTTCCTGGGTGATTTTGTGTCCCTTTTATGGTTGGAAGTTTGAACAGGTGGATGCGTTTTTCCTGCAAAGGTGCGTAAGCATCTACATCAACTTTTAAAATTTCACAGAAATAGGAAGGACTTTTTTTCCTTCCCAAATAAAGCAAAGAGACATTGGCTAGCTTTACCCACAGGGATGTTAAAGAAGGTGCTACATAAATTAATTTAGTGCAAAATTGTCAGTGGGATTAGTGCAGGGTGTAATGAGGCCCTGAACTTGAAATCTTGTTATGGGCTTGATGCCTTACTGCTGATCCAGGAGGGACAAATGGTTCATTTCTAGTATTGTCAGATGGAGCAAGTAAAAGATATAGAAGGGTCATTTGATTCACCTGGGTGGTTATTTGGGGAAAAAAATTTTGGCATGGTATTTCTTTAAGAAATATCCACCCAGGGGCGCCTGGGTGGCGCAGTCGGTTAAGCGTCCGACTTCAGCCAGGTCACGATCTCGCGGTCCGTGAGTTCGAGCCCCGCGTCAGGCTCTGGGCTGATGGCTCAGAGCCTGGGGCCTGTTTCCGATTCTGTGTCTCCCTCTCTCTCTGCCCCTCCCCCGTTCATGCTCTGTCTCTCTCTGTCCCAAAAATAAATAAACGTTGAAAAAAAAAATTAAAAAAAAAAAAAGAAATATCCACCCAATAAGCAAGTTGGGGTGGAGGAACTAAGGAGAACCATAAAAATACCCTGAGACGGGACTGTTTATAACAGTTGGATTGAGCACCGGGAATGTAGCTCATGTGTCAATAAATTCCTAATCAGAAGAGTTGTTTCTCCAAGCCAGTGAAGAGTAAAGACTGGGGGAAAAGCCCCTGTAGTTCAAGTCCTATAATTGGGAGTGAGTAGGGCATTGGAAAGGCTGGTGAGAGGGCCGAAGGCACCTGAGCATTTAAGTTTGTAATACTTTCTTCCAATGTTCTGGCTTTTTGCAGTAATGACACACAACAGTGGGGCTTCTGTTTAGGGTCCTCCCTTTGTGGAGTTGAAATTAAGAAATTTAGTGGTCTTTTGGTGAAATCTTCTAGGGCAAGGGCAAATGGATTTGCTAAACTAAAGCTGAAGTAAACCTGGTTTCCCATTCCAGTTTTGAACGCAGGAACCATGAGATCACAACCTGGGTGGAAGTCAGATGCTTAACTGACTGAGCCACCCAGGCACCCCTCACCTTTGATTTTAAACAAAAGTAGCTAGGGTTCTAGAAGTGAACCTGCCTGAGTGAATTTAACAGTTTGAGATCCCAGTGTGTGAGAACTCCTGCATTTAGGGCTTTCTGACTGTATTTTAATGAGGTTTCCTTCTTTTTCACATGACTAAATTGTTTCTTTCCTGGGCTAGTTTTGTTGGATATATCCATAAGTAAAATGCTCTTGCTGCCCAAACATCTTAAAGGTACTGTTTATTCTCAGAAAAGAAGGATCTCTTTCTGATACACCGCAAATCCATTTTATACAAATAAAGCATTTTATGACTTAAAAGATAATATTTATTCAAGTTTTATAATTGTAGGGGTTTCCATTTGATATAAATTTGAAATTAATATACAGCTGAGCTGTGTAATGATTAGGCATGCCAGTTGTAGTTAGCTATTAATAACTAGTTGCAATTATATGAATGTTTTGTGAAGTTCTTATTTGCTCTTTTCTATACAAACCAGACAAATTTCTATAACTTGTTCTAAATGAGGATGTAGGGAAGATAGATCTTAATGAAAATGAAGGACTTTAGATTACATCTAAAGGGCAAAAAGGAGAAGGAGGAAAGTTGTAGAATCAGAACAATGTGTTAGTTTAAAAGAAACAAGTCATACTTGGTTAAATTTAAGTAAAGCCCTATGTTTGGATTCTTCAATATCCTCTGTATTGAAGTGGAAGCAAACAGTTTTAAGTGCATAATCCTTTTGAGTATGCAGTTTACTCTTCTGCATTGCAAATACATCAGTATTTAACATGTAAAAATGTTTCCATTCAATTCAACTTAACAGTTACTAAGTACTTGTAGAAAGACAACCTTATGTGTTCAGAGTGATAAAAAGTTAAGTCTAAGTAGCTATTTATTCAAGCCCCATAGGTTCATAAGCTGTATCTTGATGAATATACCATCCTTATAGTTGGCCCATAGTCCTGTTAGTGCCCTAATGTATGTATTCAGATTCATGTCAATCACATGGCTTTTTTTTTTTTTTACAAGTATATGAAACAAATGAATTCATTTATTGTATTATATGGGCATTATAATCCTTTTCTGGGAACCTTCTTTCTTGGTATTATTTTATCCAGAAAGTGTAAAAGTACTCAGAAGACTGCTCTAGAGGTAATAAGGTTAAACAAAGGTGTACATTTTTTTTGTCCTGATTTCTGTTCTACTTTTAGAATAAAATATTTACATTGCTTAAAAATCAAATAATACAAAGAGGTATAGAATAAAATATCTGCTTCCATCAGTCACTCATCCATCCAGTCCTAACACTGCTACAGTAACATTTAAAAATTTTCCCCCACCTATTTCTTTTAAGCAAATTCAAGCAAAAATAAACATATATTCTTATCCTACCCTATAATATATAAAAGGAAGCATACTTATGATTCTGTTTTATTTTTAACAGTAAATTTTTATCTTTGTATTGCTAAATAAAAGCCCCTTATTTTTCTTTTTATTTTTTAATTGAGGTATAACTGATCTACAAGATATTTGTTATATATATATATATATATATATATATATATATATATATATATATATATATAACATATTGTGAAATGATCAACACTACATCTGGTTAATATTTGTCACCATACATAGTTATATATATATTTTTTTTTCTAAGAGCTTTTAAGATTTACTCTTAGAAGTTTTCAAATACTCACTAGAATATTATGCTGCCATGTTGTATATTATATACCCAGGACTTCTAACTGGAAGTTCTTACCTTTTGCCTTCCTTCACCCATTTCTCCCACTTCCTATCCTTTGTATCTGGCAACTATCAATCTGTTCAGTATCTATGAGCTTTTTTTCCAAGATCTTATATGTAAGTGAGGTCATCATCTTACGTATGATATTTGTCTCTGACTTATTTAGCATAATGCCCTTAAGGTCCATCATGTGGTTGCAAATGACAAGTTGCATTCTTTTTTATGGCTGAATAATATTCGGTTGTATAATGTACCATAATTCCTTTCTCCATTCATACATCAACAGACACTTATGTTATTTTCATGTCTTGGCTATTTTAAATAATACTGTCAAAACCACAGAGGTTAATATATAACTGAGTTAGTGTTTTTGTTTTATTTAGATAAATATCCCAAAGTAAGATTGCTGGATCATATAGTATTTCTATTTTTAATTTTTTGAGGAACTCCATACTGTTTTCCATAGTGACTAAACCAGTTTACATTCCCACCAACAGTGCAAAAGAGTTTGTTTTTCTCTGTAGTTTCTTCTGGTGATTTTAGCCGTTCTGACAGGTGTGAGATGATATCTCTCATAGTTTTGATTTGCATTTCCCTGATGATGAGTCATGTTGAGCATCTTTTCATGTGTCTGTTGGCCATCTGTACATTTTCTTTGGAAAAATGTCTGTTCATGTCTTCTGCCCACTTTTAATAGGATTATTCTTATATTTATACTTATAACTCAACACCATTTACCCCTTTCTAAAATGTACTTAAATTCTGAGCATTTTCTATGAGATAGTGTACTACGTAGGCATTGCAGAGTCACAGTGTCTCTCCAGGGAGGATTTCATTATCTGTGGATAGAGAAATATATAAGTTAAATTCTTCAGAGATGGTTCACTGAACAAGGAACTTTTGAGTTTTGAAGGATATGTGGGATTTCACAGGCACAGAGATGGGTGGGAACTATTGCATGTAAAAAAAAAAAAAAAGAGCAGAGAATTCCTTGGGCCAGAAGTCACTTGAACTGCACAGATCATGGAGTACTGTAACCTGGATAGATGGAGACTTAGAGGTCAGGCCAAAGCCATAAAGAGTTACTGATAGATTGCAAACAGATGATGAATGAGAAGATGGCAAAACTAGAATAGAGTTCTATAAGGAGACAGAGTTAAGGCAAGAAATTATGGAGACTTGAAAAAGTGGTAACAGAGCTGCAAGCAAGAGAAGACATACTTAACAAGTAAAATGAACATGATTTGTTCACTGAATATAAGGATGAGAGAGAGCAGGTGGAACATAGAATTATTCTGGGTTTTGGTTTGGGTCACCATTATGTCAGCTGAGAAAGGGAAGATGTAAAAATGAATTTGAGGATAGGATGATGGGTTTAACTTTTGGGGTGATAAAATGGAAGTGGAAGGTAGTTGGTAACATTTATTTTGTGTGAAGCTTGAGAGAGAAATGGAGTATGGATTTAGATTTGGGAGTCATCCAGATATATAGGTGATAGTTGAAGACATTGGTATTGAACAGATTTTCCAGGAAGCATGAGGTTAGACTCCTGCATTCCTACCACCACCATACCAACATTTAAGGGATGATTTCTTTCAGCTTTTGAAAAGTGGTAAACTTTGTGAAGAAGCTGACTATGAGGGGGGTGGGAAAAAATCCAAATAGAATGGTGTCAAGGAAGCCAAGAACCAAAATATTTTTAAAAAGCAGCCATCAAGTAGAGAAGTCAAGTAGGATTTGGTTATTATACATGTCTTGGAGTTTATCTTTTATCTCTAATACCAGGGACCTAAAATTGAGATGTTTTCTGACTTTGTTCATAGTCTAGTGGAGAAAGAAGTGCAGCTGGCTCAATAACATTTTAATGAGGGGAAAGAATATACAAACTATGAAACAAAAAATATGGGTGGGGCTGGGGAAGACTAGAGGAAGACTTAAAGACTAGTTTAAGATAAAAATAAAGATGAATAGTTTTCTAGTACTAGAGCAGATGAAATAATGTGTACAAAATCATGCATGTAACAGGTAATTTAAAAAAAAAAAAATGAAACAAAGACAAAAAACCTGCAAGTAATTCAGCACCAGAACACAAATTCTGAGTGGTGGGTGTGAAAAGAATTGGGAGGGATCAGAGAGGAGAATGGCTGCATAGGATTCGATCTTGTCATCAGTAAGGAGCTTTGAAACTCCTTTGAAACTAATGTGTTACAATTAGTACCCACCATTACAGACACTAGCTCTCTTTCCAAGTATATGAGATTACATTTCCCAATTTCCTGGTTAGGTGGAGCTGAGTGACTGTTTCTGGCCAGTGAGTTGTGATGCTTGTGGTCTCTGCACTTGAGCCTTAAGTGCTGATTCAGGCTTGACTAGAGCTCTGTTTCCTCTGCCACAGTGATAGGCAATAGCATCATGGATACTCCATTGTTTGATTGTCTGAATAACTACTATGAGCAGAGCCTCCTGCTGATCCACAATGGACACAGGATGTGAACAACAGTTCTCCATTTGTAAAGCCATAGTGATTTGGAAGTTTATTTTTTTATTTTTATTTTCCCCCTGTAACTTCGTTAAGTCTGTCATTGAGAGGGATGGATAGTAGAGATAGTAAGAAGGTAGAATCAAAAGGATATTGTGACTGACTTAAAGTACCAAGTAATAAAGGGAGAAATCGAGGCTAAAGAGATGTACAAAAGATTATCCATTGCATTTACTTGTAGGATGTTCTTTGTGATCTTCCAGAGTTAATTTGGTAGCATGATGAGAAAGGAAAGTATCTCAGTGGACTACAGAGTAAATGGGAAATAGAGATGAGTAGTTTTGAAATCAATAGCATGAATTACTACTCTAGCTGACTATGAAATATATGAATATATGTAAAATGTACCATACTTGCTTTTAAGAATTTTATAAGCTATGTTACCAGAAAGTGAAGTATGTATATGTGTGTGTGTGTGTGTGTGTGTGTGTGTGTGTACACACACACACACACACACACACACACACACATATACATACTGTGACTACATTTAATAGAATATACAGCCTTGGGAAATGAAATTTTTCTCACTGGATAATAGGAACTACACCCATTTCTGGTTTCCTTTACAAATTTTATCTTTATATGACAGATGAAGAGATTTATCATTTCTAAGCCTTCAGTTCTTATTTGATTGCTTTTCAAAATATTTGTAGTTTTCTAAATTTTTTTTTAAGAACTGAAGCAAGCAATATCTATGTTCCATTTTTAGCTAACAATGCAAATGTAATTCAGACTTCAAGACAGACACATTGTCCCTTGTAGTTTGTGAAGGCAAGGGAAGCCATGTTTACATCTTTTTGATTGTCATCTGTAAATGAAACATAATGACTTAATAGAAGGTTATTAAATAGCAAGCTGTTAAGATACCATTAATACAAAATTATGCCAAAGTCTGGCATAAGTCTACAATATAAGTGCTGCCAATTACATCATTCTGAATTATATATAACTCTCAAACTGAACCTGTGTACTTTTAAACATGCTGCTCTGTGAATCATTTTTTTTTTCTAGTACGTTATTTTAATCTTGAGTAATCAGCAAAGTACCATGCCATTCTCTTTTTACAGTGTATATGGAGTCTTAATAAAGATTCTGGAAAGCAATACACATTTGTAAGGAAGAAGAAAGATATTTCAGATAACCAAAAATGTAACATGGGATGGTTCAATGTGGCTTATAAAATATATAGTGACAATTGTCAAAATAGCTACTGTGGAATTGTATTAATATGGAATCTATTCAAGGTTAAGCATTTACAGTAAGTGTTTTATTACAGCAAACAGTGCACTATACTCCTTAGGGTCAAATCTGCAGGCATTTAATTTCAGCAATTGCCATAATAGAGGCATTATGATAATGTCTCAGCCTCTTGGGTACACATCGAGGTTGGATGCTATTATATTTTTTCCTTTTCTTTTAAAGCTTTGTCTATAATCCATACCTTACTTTTAAAAGCAAGGATTTATATCCTTTATTTGAATACTTGGAACTTAGTTTCAAAGGTTGAAATGGACATAGTCTAAGAGAAAAATAATGGGCTATTATAGAAAGGGGAATAATTTTCCACAAGTTTTAGATTTTTGGACACAAGAGATTCATCACAGGGACCACATGTATTTTTTTTTCTGAGTCCCACCTTCAAAATTAATGAACAGCAAAATGTTTTATATTTCCCCTAGGTGAGCTTAAACTCAGTTATTCTGTCACACTATTGTTCATTGATTTATCATTATTTTTGAAAGAGCTTAATTTAATAAGGAGATTATCTTTTATCAAGTTAATAGGTATAATTACTGTCAGCAGGATGCTTACGGTCTAAGATAAAAAGTTAATTCTTAAGAATTTGGTACTGCTTTGTAGTCATATATGAAGCTTTTCTCTTTTAAGGCTGTTGTCCTACTGTCTTTTTTCAGTTGTAGTTGACACATAATGTTACCATATGTAGCTGTTCTAAATCTTTCTATTCACTGCAGTTACAGGAAGAGAACTGTGAATCTATTTTCTTTGCTCAAACATCTGGAAAATACCTAGCCTTCCCCAACTCTTGCAAATTTCACTCATCCAAAAAAATATTTTTATTTCATTCTTAATTGTGAATTTCTAGTTTCAGGCTTAGCCACTAGATACATTATGGGCTTAACTTCTAGCTTGCATTTGTTTCGTTTGTATTTTAAGAGTAACTGAACTCTTACATAAAGCAGTTGACCTATGTTCTTAGTTACTTGTTTCTTGTTTGTTTGTTTGTTTATGTTGAGAGAGAGAGAGAGAGAGAGAGAGAGAGAGAGAGAGAGGGCGCACAAGCAGGAGAGGGGCAGAGAAAAGAGGAGAGAAAGAGAATCCCAAGGAGGCTCTGAGCTGTCAGCACAGAGACTGTTGCAGGGCTCAAACCTATGAACTATGAGATCATAACCTGAGCTGAAATCAAGAATTGGATGCTTTATCGACTGAGCCACCCAGGTGCCCCTAGGGTACTTGTTTTTTAAAGGCTAGAACTTTCAAATTTTAAAGATGCTTAAAAGGAACATCTGTTCTATTTTATCAGAAAGTGTGTTAGAACACTCTAGTTCAGGAAAACAGCATCAAAATGTTTAAATGTTTTCCTTAAATTGAGTATTTAGGATTTCTTTAATCAAGTATTTAGGAGATGGGAGTCATGGTTTAAGAAAATGTGTTTTCAAGCCATTAGTAAGAAAATCAGAATCTTAGATATCTAATACTTTTATTATTTTGGAATGGAATAATTGAACATGACAACTGAGTAACTATTCATATTGTCTAAGCTTTCTGAAGACAAACCATGAAATCCGTTGAAAATTTCTTTAGTGTGGCCCAATGACTTTGAGTTGTTTCCCTGACTACCTAGTTTCTATTTAGTCTTAAAAGATAAGCCATCCAAAATCATACATGTTTCATCTCTGTTCCTTAATTTATCTGTGCCCAAGGATTACAAGAGCTTCTCACTTCTGATATTAGCAAAGTGTGAGGAAGAAAGGTAACTTTTGGAGGACTATTACCTATGCTGAGCCCAAGTGAACACAATATCTTTAAGGCATAAATTAGCTGACTACGAACTTTTGAGGTGATGGGAGAACCAGTAGCTCTATCCGGTCTGCATCTCTTGAGATAGTCTGGGTTTCACTAGAAAAAAACATACCAGTTAGTAAAATGTAGCAAGTGGAAATTCTTCAAATATTTGAGTGCCCACTCTATTCCAGGTACTATTCTAGGTATGAGGGATAGATGCTGTGATAAACAGGAAAGAGAGCAAGGTCCATAATTTCATGAATGCTAATTGAAGGCAGGGGATAGCAAAGAACAAAAATAAAAATTGAAAAGTAGCATAATTGATATGCAAGACATCAAAATGGGAGTGACATTATAATTAGCAACTAGGTAGATACTGTAGATTAAGTCATCAAGAAAAGTCTCTCTGAAGAGGTGCCATTTGTGCTTAAATAACAATTATGAAGGATCTAACTGTATTTTTGAAGTCTGAGAATGTTCCCAATTAAAAAATCATCTATGATCTGAATGTTTGTGTTCACCCCTACCTACTCTCTCCAAATTCACATGTTGGAAACCTAATGTCCAATGTGATGGTATTAGGAGGTGGGGCTTTTCGGAGGGTGATCAGGTCACAAAATGGAGCTCTCATGAATGGTATTAGTGTTCATAAAAAAGAGCCTTTTCTACCATGAGGATACAATGAGACGTGTGTGACCTTGAAGAGAGCACTTAACTTGTCATGCTGGCACCTCCATTTTAGTCTCCCAGCCTTCACATCTGTGAGAAACGTCTGCTTATTAACCACATAGGATTAAATGTAGAAATAGCTTTTTCTAATAGAGGCTCAGTTGGAGATATAGCTTAGTATCAAACATAAGAGCCAAACTTGTCAGATTCAGTCTTGATCTGGGACAGTCTCTTCTGGTATAAAGGACTTCCATGTATATACACATAGCCCGTGCACTGAGTGGGCAGGGTCACTCACCAGAGGGAGGAAAGCAGGGCCTGTCCAGCTATTCTGAATTTAACAGAAGACTGAGAAAGACTAGAGGCAAAAAACATTATAGTAGGGGAGGTCATTTCCCCTGAGAGGAAACATTAGAAATGAGGAAGAAGCAGTCTCCCCTGATTCCCCAATATCATACAAAAATCTGAATGTAGAGACACCAACTTGGAAATAAATTTGAGACGTTCTTGAAATGGAAAGACGGTCACTAGGAGAAGATTGTAGTGAACAAGGACAGAATGAAACAAGACAAGGTTGGAAAGCTGGGCAGGAGCAAGTCATTAGAGCTTTGTAGACCAGACTTGTGAATTTGGATTTTTATTGCAAGTGAAACTGGGGGATATAGGAGAGCTTTAAACAGGCAAGTGAGGATATTCTGACATACATTTTTAAAAGCTCTCTCGTTCCTGTTTTGCAAATGTATGGTTAGAAGGGGGAATGTAAGTCAGGAGACCATTGCAGACATCCAGTTTAGAGGTGTAGTGGCTTGGAAAATAGTGGTAATAGTAGAGATGTAAAAAAAAGCAGAAGGATTCTGCATTGAATGGTAGATTAAATTTGGGAGATGAAGGAAAATGAGGAACCAACTGTAGCTATAAACTTTGGAATAACCGGATCCCATTTGCTGAGAAAATGACTTTTGGAGGCATACATTTGGTTTTGGAGGAAGGGAATCATGAGTTTGAAGCTGAGAAGCCTATTAGAGATATCATGCGCATAATGATACATGAGTCAGGGTTCTCTGGCAGATCCAGGGCTGGTGACATAGACTTACATGTCCTGTACATATATATTTAAACCATTGGATTGAATGAGGTCATCCACAGGGAGCTTAGATAAGACATCTGTTTTAGAAATCTTGGAGAAGAGGAATCTGAGAAAGAACAGCTGGTGAAGGGTTTGGAGAACCAGGCATGTGTGGATTACAAATTCAAAGGGATATATTCAAGGAAGAGGCAGATAGAACAAGTTTACTTTAACCCCAAACTTATACCAAAGTGAAACAAAGTAACTGAATACACACACATGCAAGTATATGCTATCACTGGGAAAAGTGTGAAGAACAAATACCAGAATATATATAGTTTGTGGCTTGTCTTTTGGATATTTGGGAGGTGCTTAACTTCCTGTAAACTTACAAAATCATTGTGAGTACTTAAAATTTATTTTTATTTTAGTGGTTCAACAAATGATCAAGTGCCTTAGCCCAACTGTAAGTGCAGATCTGCATCTTGCGTAATAGTTTCCTAGGGAAAGAGATCCTAAATTACTTTGTACCATCTCAAGCATTTGTTGTTACTTGATTTGCTGCTATGCATTTTGTTGGACATTTGTGAATTTTCACTAAATCCTCGATACACCTGTGTACTACTGAAGCTATAATTATCAAGTCAACAGGATTTCACTTAGTTTAAGCTTGATGAATGAGTATGATTATTCCCTGGGAATATACTATCTTGGTCGACTTCAAAAACTTCCTTTCTCTTAGTTTTTCAGTTTTACATTTATATTTCAACACTTTTTTAAATCTAATATTTCAATCCTATATATAAATTCATATTTAATAACCCATTTTAATTATTAATATTTCCCATTCTAAGTGAAATTATAAAAGCTTTATTAGTTGTATATATAACAATATGCATGATAACACAGCCTGAAATTGGCTGTTACTCAGTTTCATTTACTAATGCTATGATTCTGACCACTGAAGTATGACCAGCAGAGTGACAAGCTATATATCAATACCTGTGCTGCAGAAACTCTGAACCTGGGCTGTGCATCAGAATCACTTGTGGAGTTAAAAAAAACAAACCAAAGTGAAACAAAGAAACTAGTAGCTTGAGTTGAGAACCACTGCATTAGGCTATGTTGTAGGAATACTAGCTGAGCTCACTATATCATAGAAATCTCCTATAATATCGATTTCAATCTTCTGCTAGTGAAAGGCAAAGGGCAGAGGCATAAAAACTTTGTTAGCCTTAAAGGAGAAAATAGACATCAGTAACATGACTTGAAATGGGTGAGAGCAAGAGAACAATGTTGATGGATTAGAACAATATTATTCTTCTGCCATGTGAGATGTCAAGGTTCAGAGGGAGTCACTGTCCAGATTTGTTGTCAATTCAGAGACTTCTAAATATGTGGAGCTATGGGATATCAGAATCTCTACCTTGGATCTGTATTAATAGTTCTCAGCCATTAGACCTTATAGTATTCTTGTCTATAGGTCATTCTGCAATCAGAAGGCATTTTTCACTTAATGATACAATAATTTGCATTTATTATAGAACACTGATCATCAAAACCAGAAATAACCACTTTCACATTATTCTCATGCTGAATATCCTTTCAGACTCTTCTGTATAGGCAGTAGAATATGATATCAGTAAGCATATTTTCTGGTTAAGGGCACAGACTTTGGAGCCCGATTGACTAGCTTTGAATGTTTGCCGTGTCACTGATGAGCTCTAGGACTTTGGGCAAGTTACTCATTTTCCTTAATGCTTCTGTTTTTTAGCCTATAGAGAGGGGATAATAGCATGTTCTTTAAAGGACTGTTCTGAGAATTACATATATTAATATAAGTAAGGTAGTTAGAAAAATGCCTTGCACACAGTAAGCTCTCTGTAGGTGTTAGTTGTATGTGTAAAAAATACACAATTGACAAAGATTGGATAAAGCCACTTGGATCAGCTTTAAAAAATTGCAGATTTCAGTGAACATTCATCTATAGATGAAGCAACTATTTACTTAGCACTGACTGTGTGCAGGCACTATACATTTAAGTTAACTTCTTTTTTTTTAATTTTTTTTTCAACGTTTATTTATTTTTGGGACAGAGAGAGACAGAGCATGAACAGGGGAGGGGCAGAGAGAGAGGGAGACACAGAATCGGAAACAGTCTCCAGGCTCTGAGCCATCAGCCCAGAGCCCAATGCGGGGCTCGAACTCACGGACCGCGAGATCGTGACCTGGCTGAAGTCGGACGCTTAACCGACTGCGCCACCCAGGCGCCCCTTAAGTTAACTTCTTAATAGTATTCTGCTATATAGATCACACTGTATTTAATCAACTCTAGTAGTAAACATCAGGGATTTTTCAATTTTTTTAATATTATAAATAAGATGATTGTCCTTGTAGCTAATTATGTGCATACATCCATGATAAATTTCTAGAAATTTCTGGGTCAGGGGGCATGTAGATTTGAAAAACTTTTGTTATTTGCTGAAAGCTTTATATTCAGGGAGATTGAGCCATTTATGGTCACATCAGTGAATGAAAATGGAAGGCTAAGAAAGATTTTGAGCAAATATAGTTGACTGAACCATGAGTGGTTTCAGAAAGATAATTGAGCTTTTCCAAACAAAATGTGGCATTGAAAAATTTTGAAACTTTTTGTTACTGAGTTAATCATTTTGATAAATCTACAGTAGGTAGAATACTAGATCATTAAACAGTAAGGCCCAAGATTTTTTTTTTTAACCCTTGTTGGTATTTGCTGTTAGAGTGTTTTTTTAGGTAAGCAAACATCTAAATATTTGAAAAGAGCTCAAATGAAAAATTCTCTTATTTCTTTCACTTTGAGGTGATAACATTATTTGTATTTTTTCACATTAGCTGTCAAGGGGCAAAACATGTTTTGGGGAAGAAAAGCAAAATTTTTGGAGTTACCTGGAAATTAGCTTTATTTCCCTTAAAACAAAAAACAAAAAACAAACAAAAAAATTCTACCCCCAACATGGGGCCTGCATTCACAACTCTGAGATCAAGAGTCCATGTTCTGCCAAGTGAGTCAGTCAGGCTCCCCTAGGTTCATTTTCTAAAACTTCCTACTATCCACAAGAGTTATCCAATCTACCTCTTCATTTTGTGGTCTTTCCCAGTTAATAGAACCATAGATTTCCCACCCCCCCCCCATGGATATATACAAATTTTTTGAAGGGCTGCTGTCTTCTTGATAATCACCCCACTTGATCCTTCTTGTCTTATGTTGAATATGAAAAGACAATGCAATTAATTCATTATTTGCTCCGAGTTGAGTAGTTAAAACTACATAGTTACAATTCCACCTTTAAACCTGATATTTAAAACAACTTAGGATTTATCAACTATCCAATAGGTAAGATTTTTAAAAAATGTGTAAGGTTTTCTTTGATTTTTAAAAAGTGTAATAAAGCTATGAATTGGGTATAAACACAAATTATCCACGTTTTGAAAAGAGAATTAAGTTTTATATTTAACTCATAAACCCATGTCATCAGTATTAAATAAACAAAAGGAATTGTGACTTATTTAATATCCACAAACCCCCAATTACATAAGTGAATAGAGCAGTGACACTATTTCTCTTTAGTAGTATAACACAAGTTATTTATTTGAACCCTAGTTTTAGTGTTCTGAGTCCAGGTTCCAACACTACCATTTTTTTGGACAGGGCACATAAGCTCTAAACCTTAATGTCTTCCTCAGTGAAATGGGCCTAGTAACACTACTGCTCTCATAGTTCTTTAGTTTTTTTTGCTGGTGGTGGTGTAGTGAAGATTGGTCAAGCACTATTTAGCACTATTTGACAGGAAATTGATATTCAATAAATACTAGATATAGCTATTTCAGTGAAATACACAAAGTTTTCCACTAGTGTCACATTTTCTTTTTCCACATTTGCTACTACTGTGGAATCTAGAGAGATGAACAGATTTGCTGATAAACCACAGCAACAGCAGGTGTGGCTGAAGGGAATGCAGAACTAACATCTCTTCAAGAGGGAACCCCTGGTTCAACTGTTATTATATGGAGGCTGTGAAGGAGATTGACAGACTAAGAACCTTGACTTATCCTCTGGGGTTAGACAAAATGAAAGACATCCAATAATCTTATCATGAATCTTAAAATGGACAAGGCTCTGTGAGCTTTCTTATGGTCTTCTGAGAATAAGGCCAGAAACTTTTTTTAACCTGGACTTCTGTATGTATTTCCTTGTTCCCTAAGACAGAAGGTGAAAAGGAAACTATATTTGGATTAGTTGGACAAATAGGCAAGAGCAGCCCATGACAGAATCACAAAAGACTACAAAGTATTTCCTCATTCATGTTCTACAGTAATTATTATGAGTATTCCGTATGATGGTCTTCCATGCTCAGGGGATATTTGTTGTCTCAGGTAAAGGGAAACTTATCATTTGGAGTTAGTAGCATACCTGGTTGATGGAGCGTGGAAATGAAAATTTCCCTCGTTTCTAACAGGGGTGAATGAGTTACGTGGACCAAGCCAAAAGTGTAAAGTTCGCCTTACACACTTAAAGACCATTGAAGAATTCCAGGTAGTGTCTCAAGACTGGTTGTAATATAATACATTTTGTACGGTTTCTCCTGTCTTTTAGAAATTTGTCTTTAATTAGTCATGAGTTTCAAATTCTTGTGTAGATATGTTAGCACAAAATATACAGACCTCTCAAAGAGTACTTCTCTAGTCTGCTTAGTTGGTTTAGGAGTTTTGGTGTCTTGGGTTTTTGTTTTTGTTTTTGTTATGCTTGGCCATAATGGGCCATCAGATGTGAGACCAGTGTGCTTTTCAACAGTTACCAAGATTTTTATTCTCTCAGCTGAAATGATTTTAAACATTTTAGTATATCTCACACAGGTATCATAATTTTAAAGAAAAAATGAGAGTTCAGCATAAAATAAGTGTAACAGTGAGTCGTGTCCAAATCTTTATTAAATGGTAGGTGTGCTGCCGAAGCAAGCACAAATTCTTCATTACATAAATTTTGATAGATGTTCTGCAATTTATTATGAAGAAAGCTGGACTAAAGTTTTATAAGCTGTCTTCTAGACTAATATAGTTTTAATTTAAAAATGGAATATTCCTTTTCAGAAGACGGGGGGTAGTATGATATATCTCTAGGCCATCCTGAGGGAGCAGTAACTAAGAAAGTAATTAGAGTCCTTAATTGGGTCAGGATTGGGACCCATGCTTAGGAGTGATATACATAATTCTGATATCAAGGGATCTCCTTAGCCTTTTTCATCTTTAGGTGATTATTCAGATATTTAAAGTGAATACATTTACTTGATCTCATCTAGAGAACATTTATAAGTGCAACATATGAAGAAATGGTTGCAGAACTATAAAGTTTTCTAATTTAGCTCCATGCTAACAGATCTTTGCTTCTGATAAATTCTCTTGTTTCTATCACTTATTGGGATGACAGTGGCCCTAAAACAAGAGTTTTCATCAGCCTTGAGAGTTAAGTCTGTATTTTCCCTATCGGATCTATTATAATCTACTTTTTGTTTTTTGCAAGGACAAATCATTTAGCAAAAAATCTGAATTTATTATGCTTAAGTCTGACTATATTTGCTGTGTGCATGAGAGATTTTTTTCAGCCTGCCTAGCTATTGGTTATAACTCCAACCAGCCAAGTGAAACAGTAAGTTAGTAGGTTAGTAAGATGAGTGCCCAGACTAACTGCAATCAAGGTTTTCCAATTCTTCTATAGGATAATATGAATGAATAGTCATATACATTTGGATCTTCAAGTATAAGTTACTATGTTCCAGAGAACTTCTTCCCATGTTAACCTTCTTAATGAATTATTTTAACTGCAGATTGCTAAATAAGTGACTTTTATTAGCATAAACTCTCTGATCCATGTATTATATAATTAGGTTCAGGGACAGTTTGCTTGAAAGTAACAGTAATTAACTTTTTATTTGTGGTTAGTTCATGTTGGACACTCTTTTCAGTGTTTTGAGTTTTAATCCAGTCTTCATTTTGAGGAACTGCTATTAATATCCTTAGTTTGCATATGGGGAAATCAAGGCACAGAGATTTTATATACTTGCCTAAGTTTGCACTATTAAGTTAACAGAGCTGGAATCCAGACACACTGTGGCTCCAGAGCCCACTTATATGGCTATATTGCTTTCCTGTAAATGAAGAAAGCTGACTTTTTAAAATATGAGTAACACAGCTTCTTATTTAGAGATGTAAGTTAAAGAGTTTACCCTCAGGCTGTGGTTTATACCACTCAAACTCACGAATCAAATCTTTGCTCAATGGCCTATCTTGGAATGTTAATTTTCTTGTTCATGAACTTTTATGCCTGTGAACTAATACTGCCTCCTTACCAGATGCTTATCTTTCTGGCATGATGGAGGACAGTTCTTCACACCCATCATGTGAAGCATATTAACACCCTGAAGAGTAATGATGGGTGAGTAATGATACTGCTAATGACTAATGAGACTAATACTGCTAAATGAAAATTACCCCTAGATGCTGACAGTTCTTAGAGTTCTATCATGTTACATGGTCATTGCTGTATAGTTTAGTTTACTGACTTCTTGATTTTTCTGTGACATTTACATGATTCCAGAATACAGATGTCTAAATTTTAAGGTTCACTTATTTTTGATAGTAAATAATGAGATTGAGGATTTTCTTTATTTAGCTAGTTTAGAGTACTGTGTCAAAGGTGATGTTTTGACGTAGTCATTGCCAACATTGAAACTGGTTTCCTAAAACTTTCAACCATCAAAGGATGGTTGGAACATGGGACCATCCATGTTCTATCCAATGGATATCCAATGGATAGAACCATCCATTAAGTTCTATCTTTACTGCTTTCCCTTGATGGTACTCTAAGCCAATTTCTCATTTTTCCCCCTACCTGCCACTACCTTCTTTGCCTCAGCTGTAAAATGGGAATTATTTCTTTGGTATTGTTGGGAGATTTTGCAAGGCCTGATGATCTCTGAATAAAGGGTAATGCTGAAAATGATTCCTAGTTTAGGCAACTTTGCTCTGACTATTGAAGTGATATTGACTATATAACTATGGTCTGTTCCTTCTCCTGTTCTTTACATAGGTCGTGTTCCTGAGGACTACAACATATACTACTAATTAGTGCCCAGTTTTTGTTCCTCAACTGGACTGTGGCTCTAAATCTTCTTAGCCTTGTGACCCAGACTAGTAAACCAAAACATGGACTGTAGAGACAATGTGATATAATATAGTGTAGCTTTGTCTGCTAATAAGAACCATGTAGGTCATACCAATTTCCAAGTCATTCCTTTTAGAAATTCTAGATTTAGGAATATGTTTTACCAGAGATCCAGATTTTGACACTAAGGCAAGTATGTGAAACACAAGGAAATGTTTGGGTTTGTAGATCTGTATTTAAGTCCCTCTGCTACTTACTAGTGATGAAATTAACTTTGAGACCTAGTTTATAGGTACCCGATACAGAAGTCAACTCTTTTTCTTACAACTTTGCTGATGGTATCTAAAGTCAGTAAACATTAAGTGGCCAGTTCTTCATTGTTCTGTCAACTCTTAGCATTTTCTAGTGGTCTCCTGTTGATATTTAGTAACTGGCTTTCCAGAAAGCCAGCCCCATGTTGGCTTATTTCTGTGATATAAACGTATCCTTCATGGCCTCAAGCTACAAGTTTCCATAATCGAATACAGTTTTTATCTATAGCATAACACCTTAGCAATAACAAACAATATCAAAAAAGACCTTCCATGACTCCCTCAGATTTCTGTTTAATCCTGGTCCTTTACAAAATTCTTGAAAGTGTAGTAGGTTCTTTGCATCTTCATTTTCTTGCCTTCCATTCTTTTTGTCTTTATCATCTACTATTTGTCTTCTGCCCCGACCACTTTAGATAAATTATTTCTGATAAACCTACACTGCTAAATGCAATGGGCACATGAAAATCCTTATTTTACGGGACTGTTGTACTGCCATTGACATTGTTAATCCCTCCCTCCTTGATGATCTTCCCCAATCTACTTCTATGCATGTTATTGGCCTGGTTCTCTTCAGCTTTCTGACTCTATATCTAGAGTCTGACTTACTAGATATTTTACACAGTTTCAGTAATTCAGTAATTAGTGTGCATCAGAGCTACCTGAGGGGTTTGTTCAAACAGATTACTCCTAAATGTTCTTATTCTGTAAGCCTTGGGTAGAGTATCAAAATCTAGATTTCTCACATGTTTCTAGGTAATGCTTATCCTGCTGGTCTAGGAACCATACTTCAAGATTTGTTGCTCTGGTGCACCAGAGCCTCCAGGAGTGCAAGCTCCCCCTGGTGCCAGGGGCCCTGGGAATATACTGCATGTGTTCTGAGGGGAAGTGTGGGGCAGTCTGGGCAATGAAAGGGTACAAGCCAATAAAGCTTTAAAAAAAATCATTGCCCTAACTCTATCCTGGGTTTCTCTTTTACTTCCTGTCCCTGTTAATTTGGTCTGTAATTTTAGATCTGGGCTTATTCTTCTCACCAAAGGCATTCTGTCTAAGTGAACTTGTCTCTTTTCACGGTGCCAATGCTTATAGTATCTGACTACAAAAATGTTTCTTGTAGATCTCTTGACTAGCTTCAGATTATAATATGCAACTGTGAGCTAAACATGTGTTAAATGTTCCATAGGAACATGCCTTGCCCATGGCTAGTCAGTGGTGGAGCTGAAAATTTCCTCTGTTTGCATCAAATGCCTCTGCTTTTAACCACATTTATTGACCTCTCATCCTTTTTATGATTGTACTGGTTTAGATATCTTTCCTCTTTGACATCTCATAAGATTTTCCCATCATAAAACCTTCTGTGTCATAGTTCCCAAGACCATCCCCCAAGTCTCCTGTTTCTCCAGGATAAATCACAGGACTCAGCATATAGTTGTATTTAAGGCTATGACTTGTTAGTATTAGTATGAAACAAACAAACAAAATCAATAAAGGAAAAAGCACATGGGTAGAATCTGGAGGAAACCAGGAATGAGAGCCAAGAGTCTTCTGTCAGGGGAGTCTCATAAGACATGTTTAAGTCTGCTAGCAAGGAATTATAACAACAGGGGTGAAGTGTCGTCTATTGGGGAAGTTCGTTGGAAACTCATTGGTCAGGGTAGTTATTGGAAATTGACTACATAGACCCCTCTGTGCCAAACACATACCAAGAATCTTATCTCTCAGAAGGTCATGTTTTCAGCATAAACTTTATTGTTTGTAAAAACAGCTTAGACACAGTTTATTGTTATCTGGGAATGCTGGGAACTCTTCTGAAATTGAAGTTTCTAGATACCAGCTAAGAGCCAACCTTGCAAGTAGCTTTTGTAAGGATAGCAGTCTCAGACCTGTTTTAACTCTTTTCTTTGCACCTTCTAATTTGCTTTTTAATATACCATCTTTTTCTCTCATTTCCGTCTCTACACTGCAGCAGAGTTAGTCATTTAAAATGTAAATCTGATCTTATCCTTCCTTGGCTTAAAATTCTTTGCAGTGTATCTATTATAGTTTTGAATAAATGAGATAAAAGAGATTCACAGGGAGAAATCTTTGGGATCATAATTATTGTAATTATTGTATTCTGATTTTAAAATATGAGATATCCACTCACTTATTTTAACTTAGCATTCATAAAAGCTTTCCACTGAATGTGGTGGTTGGAAATACCCTTTTCCACCACTGCTCATCTTCTGGACAGTGTTGATCTCTCCTGGCTTTCAGATGCACTAACAACACTAACACTTATGACTTTCTCTTATACATTATGCTCATTTGTGTGCATGCCTCATGTCCATATTACTAGCTCTTTGAAGAAATAATCTATCTCTTCTTCAAATTAATCTGTAATAGCTAAATATTTAGCACTTAGCTTTCAATATAAATGACTGAATGAATAGAGGGACTAAGAGTGAAAAATAATGGTCTGTAGTTTATCCTGAAGAAGTTACTCATCTAATTTTATCAGTAGCCATTTATAAAATTATTCAGATTAAAAATCCTAATAAACCAAAAGAACATTAGGATGTTTAATTGAAAATTAACAAGTCTTTTTTTTTAAACAGCTAGTCATATCCTTTTATCTAGTTTCACTAAATCAATGCATTTTTTTACTCTTTGCATCAAGTTTGAAGTAGAGGCTTTTATTTTCATTTTCTCCTTCTAAAACCACATTTCAGCAGAAATTGTTGCTTAAATAGGGCTGTGCTAAGTCATATATACAGAACTTACTAACTGAAAGTAGTAGACTCCTTAGCCAAAGAAACTATTTCTTGTTATCAGTAACTTAGTTCTCAAGTGACATCTTAGTATTTTTATCAGGCAGACATTCCCAGTATCCTGAAAAAGATCATGAGATTATATTTGTTCGCGAAAAATGATTTTTAGTGTTTATCAGGTAGAGTGATAACTGTGTATATATTAATAGTAAAGCTAAAGGCTCTAAGATCTGGCTTAGCAAAAGTTAACCAAAGAAAAGGTGTCTCACATACATTGCTAGGTTCTATGTGTATGAATGTGTGTGAGTATGTATATGTGTATATGACTTCTCTATATAAAGATAAAATTGTTAAGCAAATATATATGCTTAAAGATATTATCAAGGCTTCATGTGCTCCTGTCACTTTTGAAATGCTAAAGGTGTAATGTTAAACTCCTATCTATCATGTGATAAAGTATTGAGGACACGCCATCATTATGTTTGGCAAACATAGGCATGCTGTCTCTGGCTACAATATGGAGACGTATGGTAGCAGCACCATGTGCCATTCTAATGGTGCCTTATCTAGTCTACTGTGACAAATAATTCTACTCAGCTTGTCAGTGGTGACAGCTGAGGCTTTTTGCTTAGATGCCTTGACAGTGCTTGTATTAAACAGCTAGAGCCATACACTCCATTAAGTTTCTGTAAAATGAACTGTCTGCTTCTTGCTGTTTTGCTGATAGTGGCAGCAGTTGTAAGCTAATCCTCTCCAGTTGTGGATTGCTCGACTGAGTGCCTTCACTCATTCACAGGTATTAGATCTCAGTTTTAGCAGAGTGGCTACAATGCTGATAGTCACGATAGGAAGACATAATTTATTCCATAGGAAATTTTTAAGCAGTTATATACTCTAAATTGGGCTGCAAATATGTCTGTCCCTAAGTAGAACACTAACTTTATAGTTGGTGAAGTAATAAATGTTTTTCTCTCAGCACATAATTTTTCATAGGCTCTTGGTGCAAAGACACACACATCAGAGGGATGTGTCTCTGAGTGACTCTGTCTACATTTATGTGTGCATTAATGAAAGCCAGATGTCAGGAATGTATATTTAAGTAAAGTTAAAGGAAAATATTCAATTTCTTAGGCAGAATCAGACCATTGGAAATACGGATACCTGGTTGTTTTGAAAAATGAAATATGGCCTTTTGTAGCAACGTGGATGGAACTGGAGAGTGTGATGCTAAGTGAAATAAGCCATACAGAGAAAGACAGATACCATATGGTTTCACTCTTATGTGGATCCTGAGAAACTTAACACAAACCCATGGGGGAGGGGAAGGGAAAAGAAAAAAAAAAAAAAAGAGGTTAGAGTGGGAGAGAGCCAAAGCATAAGAGACTGTTGAGAACTGAGAGCAAACTGAGGGTTGATGGGGGGTGGGAGGGAGGAGAGTGTGGGTGATGGGTATTGAGGAGGGCACCTTTTGGGATGAGCACTGGGTGTTGTATGGAAACCAATTTGACAATAAATTTCATATATAAATAAAAAAAAATAAAATAAAAAAAATAAATAAACATTAAAAAAAAGAAATATATTAGGAAAGTATAACTTTGAGTTGTTTTTGTCTTTAAATGAATAGTAATTCCTTTAAGCTATTTATTACATTTATGCATTGTATTAAATTCTTATGTTCCTTTATTCTTTCTGTCACAGAAAAGTAAGGGTATAAGTGTGATAATCCTTCTCTAGGCATTGCAAAGACCACTTTTATCATGATATACCTTGAATTTGACTTAAAGCCAGTGAAAGCTTTTTGGTGTTGCATTTGTAGGCAGCTTTTCCATTCTCCCTGTCATCACTGGGCATAATCAGTGATGGAGTAAGCCTTATTTAAGGAGGACAAATAATGACAGAAGTGTTTACAGGGTAAAACATTAATTTTGATAATTTAGAAAAAAGTGCATGTAAGAATAACGTTCGTATTTAACTTTTGGGGAAAAATACAGTGTTATAATCTAAGCCCTTACAATATAATATAATATAATATAATATAATATAATATAATATAATATAATATAATATAATTAATATAATAACAATGCTTCACTGGATATATTATGCTTAACAGCACTTCAGTAAGATAATGAACTTTTGGTATGGTTTCTGAACATATATTTCCAGCTGTAAATTTGGAAATTAAGTTGTATTCTTGTCCTCAAATCTTTTTGATCTCTAACATGAAATAAAGTACATTTTTAGTTGTATATGAGGAATCCTTAGTGTATTATCTTTGCCCTAGAGTAAATAAACTCTTTGAGTTAATGTTCTCAAGAGGAGGGAGAATTATATTCAACTAGATTAAGGATTGTATTAGAATTATATTCAACTGGACTGTGCTATAATAAACTGTTCTCCAGTATAGAATTTATTAGCTTTCAAATGGCATAGCCAACAAGTAGAGACTTAATAGCAGTGATCTTAGTATAGAACACCAATAACTTAGTGTTCTGTAATAGTGCATTTACCTCACACAGGTGACCATTTCCTTCTGTAGGCCATTTTCTAGGCAAGGCTTCCCCAACACATGGAAAATTACTTTGTTGTAGGAGAAAGGATTTTGATCTGAAAGTGGACCCAGAAAAGGCGTGTCCAAAGGGCCAGTTGCATGTTATTTGGGAAGAAGGTATTGGTTGACTTTAAAAATGTGTACCTTTCAGCATACCTGGGTGGCTTAGTCGGTTAAGCATATGACTTTAGCTCAGGTCATGATCTCACGGTTCATGAGTTCGAGCCCCATATTGGTTTCTGTGCTGACAGTTCAGAGTCTGGACCCTGCTTCAGATTCTGTGTCTCCCTCTCTCTCTGCCCCTCCCCTGCTCGTGCTCTGTCTATGTCTCTCAAAAATGAATAAATGTTTAAAAAAATTTAAAAAGCGTATCCTTCATTTTCAGATACTGGGATCTCAGTCTGATCTTTCTCTCAGTGGCTACAATGCCATCTTCTAGTGATGGTTTATACAGCATCCCACAAATCTTTCTGCTCCAAGCTCTTCTGTGATGGTTCACTTTAAAATGTTAGTTGTGCCAGCAATTGGTACTTGTTCTCCTTACACTCCTTTTGTTAAAAAAAACTAGGTTGCAAGAGTCAGGAATGCAGAAAAACAGTCACAAAAAGCACCACCATTGAAAGGATTCAGAAAAATTTCTTTTAGGGTGTTAAGGAAGATTTTTTAATTTTATGAACCCAAGGAAAACTTGTTGAAAAGTCTGGTTTGCTTTTCTTAGGGATCTATATCAGTGATTATATTAGCAAAGCTCGTGCCACCTGTAACTGACCTTTTGTGTATGATTTCTAACTTGCTCCCTTTCCTTTTCTTATTGCCTTTCTATGTCTGTCTATCTCTTTTTCTCTTTCATAACCACACCAGGGATTTGTGTTAGGATATTTTTTATTTTATTTTATTTTATTTTATTTTATTTTATTTTATTTTATTTTATTTATTTATTTTAATTTTTAAAAATATTTATTTATTTTTGAGACAGAGAGAGATAGAACGTGAGGGGGAGGGGCAGAGAGAGGGAGACACAGAATCTGGAACAGGCTCCAGGCTCTAAGCTGTCAGTACAGAGCCCCATGCGGGCTAGAACCCAGGAACTGTGAGATCATGACCTGAGGTGAAGTTGGACACCTAACCGACTGAGCCACCCAGGCGCCCCATGTTAGGATATTATTTTAAAGAGAAATACCCGATATACAGGAAGACTAAGATTTCTTAAATCCATAGCTGTTGTTTTTCAAGTTTTTATTTTTGATTTTATTTTTTTGATTTCAAGTTTTTGTTTAAATTCTAGTTGACATATATGGTAAAATTGGTTTTAGGTGTAGAATTTAGCAATTCTTCACTTACAAATCTATAGCTTTTTAAGATTTTATTTTTACTTTTAATTGAAGTATAATTAACATAATACTGTATTAGTTTCAGGTGTACATCATCGTGATTTGATATTTTTATACCCATATATGATGCCCATGACAAGTCTAGTTACCATCTGTCACCATACAGAGTAATTACAATATTGATTATATTCCGTAAGCTACTTGTATTTCATATATAATATGTACATACACATATTATATTCCCATTGCTTATTTTATAGCTGGAGCTTTTACCTTTTAATCCCCTTCACCCATTTTGCCTGCCCTGCAATCCCTCCCCACTCAGGTAACCAGTAGTTTAATTCCTATATCTAAGTCTGTTTATGTTTATTCATTTGTGTTGTTAGATTCTACATATAGGTGAAGTTATAGGATACTTGTTTTTCTCTGACTCCTTTCAGTTAGCATAATGCTGTCTAGTTCCATCCATGTTGTCACAAATGGCAAGATTTCATTCTTTTTTATGGTTGAGTAATCCATTTTGTATGTTTATGCATGTGTATATATATCACATTGTTATCCATTCATCTATTGATGAATACTCTGGTCACTTCCAAATCTTCGCTATTATAAATAATGTTGCAGGAAACTTAGATGTGCATATATCTCTTTGAATTGATGTCTTTGTTACCTCTAGATAAATACCTAGAAGTGCAATTGCTGGATTGTGTGGTAGTCCAATTTTTAATTTTTTGAACTTCCATACTGTCTTCCTTAGTAACTGCACCAGTTTACATTCTTACCAAGAGTATATGTATGACTGTTCCCTACCTCCACATTCTCATGGATACTTATTTCTTGTCTTTGATAGTAGCCATTCTGACTGGTTTTGGTGATCTCATTTGCAGTTTGGATTTGCATTTCCCTGATTAGTGATGCTGAGTACCTTTTCGTGTGGCTGCTGGCCATCTGTCGTCTGTAGGAAATGTCCATTCAGATCTTCTGCTCATGTTATAATTGGGCTCTTTGGGGTTTTTTCCTGTTATTAACTTATGTGTTTATATATTTTAGATTTTTATCCCCTTATTGGGTGATTTGCAAATATCTTCTCCCATTCAATAGGTTGTCTTTTAGTTTTGTTGATGGTTTCTTTCACTGTGCAAAAGATTTTTATTTTAGTGTAATTACATTTGTTTACTTTAGCTTTTGTTCCTCTTGCCCAAGGACACTGGCCCAAAAACAACTGCTAGGACCAATGTCAAAGACCTTACTTACCTATGTTTTCTTCTAGGAGTTTCATGGTTTTGGGTCTTGAAATCTTTGATCCATTTTGGTTTATTTTTGTGTATGATATTAAGATAGTAGTCCAGTTTCATTCTTTTGCATGTAGCTGTCCAGTTTCTCAGCACCACTTATTGAAGAAACTGTCTCATCCATTATATATCCTTGCCTCCTTTGCCATAGATTAACTGGCCATATATGCATAGGTTTATTTCTGGGCTCTATTCTGTTCTATTGATCTGTGTGTCCATTTTTGTACCAATATATACTGTTTTGATAACTGTGGCTTTGTAGTATAGTTTGAAATCAGAGGGTGTTACTCTTCCAGCTTTGTTCTTTTTCAAGATTCCTTGAAAAATTCAGGGTCTTCTACCACCCTTTGTCTTTTGGTTAAAACATTTAGTCCATTTACTTTTAAAGTAATTATTGATAGGTATATACCTACCACCATATTGTTAGTTGTTTTCTGGTTTTATAGTTCTTGTGTTTTCTTCTTTTGGTCTCTGCTGTTGGGGTTTAATGGTTTTCTTTAGTGTTATGTTTTGATACCTTTTTATTTTTTGCGTATTTTAGGGTTTTTATTTGCAGTTACCATGAAGTTCATATATGGCGCTCTATATGTATTAATAGTCTCTTTTAAGTTGATGTCACTCAAGTTAGAACACATCTTAAGAGCACTACGTTTTACACCCTCCCACCCTATACACAATGTTTTGTTTTTGATGTCATATTTTATATCTTTTTATTTTGTATCCCTTAACTACTTATTTCAGTTATAGCTGATTTTATTATTTTTGTCTCTTAACTTTCATACTAGCTTTTTAAGTGTCTAATCCACTGTCTTTATTATATATTTGCCTTTACCAGTGAGATTTTTTTTTCTTCTTTCTAGTTCTGGCCTTTTCTTGCCTGCTTAAAGAAGACCCTGCAACCTTCCTTGTAAGGCTATTTGACATGATAAATCTCCTTTAGTTTTTGCTTATCTGTGAAACCTTTTTATCTCCTCCAGTTCTAAATAACCTTGCTTGGTAAAGTATTCTTAATTGTAACTTTTCCCATTTTAGCACTCTAAATATCCTTCTACTCCCTTCCGGCCTGTATAGTTTCTACTAAAAAATCAGCTGATTTTCTCAACAGGGTTTCTCTTATATCTGACTTTTTTTTTCTTTCTGCCTTTAAGATTCTATTTATCTTGAACTTTTGCCATTTTAATTATAATATATCTTGGTGTGGATCTCTTTGAGTTCATCTTGTTTAGGACTTGTTGATTCCTGGGCATGGATATTTGTTTTCTTCCTCAGGTTAGGGAAATTTTCAACTATTACTTCTTCAAATAAGTTTTCTGTCCCCTTTCTCCTCTCCTCCTTCTGGGACTTGTATAATGCAAATGTTAGTATGCTTGATGTTGTCTCAAAGGTCCCCTTGATCTTTCCTTATTTATTTTTTTTAATTCTTTTTTCTTTTTGTTATTTAGCTTGGGCAGTTTCTGCTACTCTGTCTTTTAGATTACTTTGTTCTTCTTCATCCTCTGATCTGCTGTTGATTCCCTCTAGTGTGTATGCGTGTGTGTGTGTGTGTGTGTGTGTGTGTATACATACATACACATTTCAGTTACCATATTCCATTCTGAATGACTTTTTAAAAATACTTTCACTTTGTTGAAGTTCTCCGAGTTCATCCACTCTTGAGTCTAGTGAGCATCTTTATGACCATTTCTTTGAACTTTTTATCAGGTAGATTGCTTATCTTTATTATCTCCTTGGGTGGATGGCTGGAACTGGTGTAGGACAGGGGCCCAGGGCATGCTGTGGTGGCCCTAGCAGATAGTCTTGAGTGCCTGGACACTGCTCCTATCCATGCTTTCAAGGTGGAAGGGGTGGGGGGGGGAATAAAAAAATGGTATTTGCTAGTGCCTCTAACCCCTGAGATAGTTCCAGTAGTTGCCTGCCTACTTGGGAAATAATCTAGGGCAAGTAGTTGGTTTTCCTTCGCTAGTAGTATATTTATCCTTTAAAGATTTGTTTTTCTCTTGTGCTCCTGGGTGGGCGAGTCTGTATGTGGGCCCCTCAGTGAGTTCCTTCTCTAGTGCAGATAGCCATATTGGAGGTGGTATCCCATCTGAATTGTTTCTCTATATTTCCTACCCTTCTCTTCTGGTCCCTCTATAAATTTTTGTGCAGAAGCTGCTCAATCAACCCTCAGTTTTCTAGGAAGAATTGCTCTATATGCAGGTATACCTTTGGTTTGTTAGTGGGAGGAGGTGAATTCAGGATCTTCCTATGACATCATTTTGGCCATAGTTTTTGTTTTATTAAGTCAAATTGTAGCTCTGAATCTTATAAAAGATCAAGAACACCAAAACTAAAATCATATATGGTACCCTGAAAATGTTCTGTGGAAGCTTACCAACAAAGCCCTGAAATCTAAACAATTTATGCTGTATTTATATCAATTGTTTAATAATCTAATGTAAATTACGTATGAAAACAAGGTATTTTTTAGTAGAAATTAGTCCCTAATTTACCCTCTGATACACAGATGTGCACATGTAAGTCTGAGTGTTCATGAAAGTGCCCACAGGGTGGGCAGGTTGATGTTACAGTTGTGTGGGAGAACATGTTTTTTTTAAAGGTACAATACATTAGATAGAAAATGTAAAATGATCATTAGCGCTGCTTTTTGCTAAGGCATTTACCCAAATACTTTAGATTACACTCAAGGAAGCAATAGAAATATGGCATGTTTTAATATGAATTTGGGAGTAGAGTGAAGACTTGTAACATTGTACCTTCTTGTTATTTAAATAGAAATAGCAAGGAACATTTTTTGCACAGGCTCTGAATGATTGCTATCACCTCAGAGTTTCTGTGGGTGTTCTGTGACCATTCATTCAGAGCCATTCTGAATTTAAGCTGGAAGTTGCAATTTCTGGTATGCATATACTTCCTCAAAGAGTGAAATAGGAAGTTGTCGCCTCTTTGTGTTTTCAGAATTCACACTAATTTGGTGTTAAGTCTGATGCCAAAATCACATGAGTTTCCTTATCCACAGTATAGCTGAATATGTTTTTTAGATGCCAAACTGTGCTACTCATGTACCTAAAACACTAAAGAAAATAAATTTATAGTCTTTGGAATCTCATTACAAGTCAGGGTTTTTATGCAGATAGAAAAAGCTTAGATTTTTGCAGACAAATTGTACAATTCAATATAAGAAAATATATCCTAGTAAAAAAATGCTTTATTGGGAAAATTTTTTATTTAGCACAAGATTGATTTGACCTGTCAATCCAATTTGGGGAAGTACAAAACTACATGTAAATAATGGAATTGGTTGGTCCAAAAGATCATTCAGACATTATTATACCCATATCTATAGAATAGTTTTTACTTTTTATGATAGATACTAATAAAGCCTATTATTCTTTAAAGGGTTAAATGAAGCATGAATCTGTGGTTTTGCATGAAAGGCTACTAATTTAACAGGTGCAAGAATCAGAGCTGATTTGCCAAGGGTAACTTATAAACAGGGTAGGGTATGGGCACATTTTCTTAGTACAATTTAAAAACTCAAGTGGTATAATTTTCTGTATTCTGTAAGTCTAGATATGGCCTGTATAATCTCTAAGAGGGGAATTATGTGAACTTGTCCTCTAAAAAGGATCATAACTGGGGCACCTGGGTGGCTCAGTCAGCCAAGCGTTTGAGTTTGGCTCAGGTCATGATTTTGTGGGTTTGTGAGTTTGAGCCCCACGTCCGGCTCTGTGCTTACAACTCAGAGCCTGGAGCCTGCTTTGGATTCTGTATCTCCTTCTCTCTCTGCCCTTCCCCCACTCACACTCTCTCTCTGTCTCTGAAAAATAAATAAATGTTAAAAAGGATCATAACTAGCTATTCCCCATCTTTACTGAGATTAAAAGGAGAGCATCTTAAACTGTGGAAGGAAGAAACTAGTTTAGACACGAAGGAGGAATTTTTGATAGCATTAAATCCAGAACTGGCTATCTAAGAGGTTTTAAATTTTTCTGGATGCTGTTAAGAATGTAATAGATAGTAACTCAGCATGGATGGTTTAGGTACAGCCATTTCTTGAAAGGTATATACAAAATTATTTTCCGAGGTCAGTACTGCTCCATAATTCTGTGCTTTCATTACCCATTTTAAAATTTGTTCCATAAATTGCTTGTCCACTTTTAGTAAATTGCTATATTTCCTAGAGAGAAGGTTGAATAAAGATTCTCATAAATTCAGTGATGCTCTACTGTGGCAAAGAGGTACCAGTTAAGTATCAAAGTATTAAATCCTGTCAATTTTCCATGATCTTTATCCTCTGGGGCTTTAACATTTTTTTCATTCACTTTGCTTAATTAGGTATCCCAGAAATAAGATTTTTGTTGACATAACACAGTAGTACCTAGTAAAAAAGGCTTTTGAGTTAATAGTTATTTCTTGCCCTAAGGAGTCAACCTTGGGTTGATCTACTGAAACTGATCAAAAAACACATGTAAGTTTCTGCAGTATTATAAGTTAAAGAAGAGTGACATCTTCCTTTTTTTTTTTTTAGCCAAAACTTTCAAAGTTTTTTTGTAGCTTCTACTTTGATTTTGACAACCAAATATAAGTTCAAAAACACCTTGAATGTCTCAATATAATTCTTCAAAACAATCTTGTCTGTTTCCATCTACATTATAAATACAGAGAACAAACTGATGGTTGCAGTGGGGGTGAGGTGGGGAAATGAGCAAAGGGGGAGTAGAAGCTTTCAGTAATGGAATGAATAGTCACGGGGGAAAAAGTACAACATAGGGAATATTTTCCATGTTATTGTATTAGTGTATGGTGACAGATGGTAGCTACACTTGTGAGCATTGCATAATGTATAGAATTGTTGAATCACATTGGATCTCCTGGGTGGTTCAGTCAGTTAAGTTTCTGACTCTTGGTTTTGTTTTGGCTCAGGTCATGCTCTCATGGTTTGTGAGATTGAGACCTGCATTGGGCTCTGTGCTGACAGCATGGATGGAGGCTGCTTGGGATTCTGTCTTTCCCTCTCTCTCTGCTCCTCTCCCACTTGCTCTCTCTCTCTCTCCATATAAATAAATTAAAAATTTGTTGAATCATTATATACTTAAAATTAATGTAGCACTGTGGGGCGCCTGGGTGGCTCAGTCGGTTAAGCATCCGACTTTAGGTCATGATCTCACGGTCTGTGAGTTCGAGCCCTGTGTTGGGCTCTGTGCTGACAGCTCAGAGCCTGGAGCCTGCTTCGGATTCTGTGTCTCCTTCTCTCTCTGACCCTCCTCCATTCATGCTCTGTCTCTCTCTGTCTCAAAAATAAATAAACTTTAAAAATGTTTTTTTAAATTAATGTAGCATTGTATGTCTGCTATATTAAAAAAAAGTCTTAACTCTTTGTTTTTCTTCAAATGCTTATTTTGAGAGAGAGAGAGCAGGGTAGGGGCAGAGAAACAGGGGGAGAGAGAATATCATTTGGGCTCCATGCTGTCAGCTCAGAGTCCAACATGGGGCTTGATCCCATGAACCATGAGATCATGGCCTGAGCTGAAACCGAGTCAATTGCTTAACCAACTGAACTAACCAGGTGCCCCAAGATTTAAGTATTATAAGAACAAACTGTTACATGCACTTTTAACAACCTACAGTACTAAAAAGCTTTAAAAGCTAACAACTGTTAGTGAAACTAAAGTAAAAGCAAAGGATATTTGAGAAACTAAAATAGTTACATTAACCATTCAGTGAGTATGACAGAAAGCTTAGAAATAAATAATGGTACCCCATGCTAATTGTTAAAAACAAAGAGATGGTTCAAAACAAACGTTACCTTTACAACTCTTGCCAAGGTTGAAGCAGAGGCAATTCCTCATAGATACTGAAATTAGATTTATGCCAATGTTTACTAATGGATACACAGATGGACAGATCACATTGCTTCCACTATTGTTACAGATGTTTGGTGATAATGTTTAAATTGAAATATGTATATTCTCTTTAAATGCTCTGAGCAGGGTTTTCATTTATACACTGCATTTGAAATTAGCTTGAACACCCTTTCTCCCAGAACCGTGGGTTTTGAGTTTTCATTGTTGCCTTTCTATCTCTTCGTATTTACAGTTGACAAGTTGATGCCAACTTTTGTAAAACATGTTCTCTTCCATGCTGAGATCCTCTATGCCAACAATTTCCCCGGAGCATGTGCTTTAGTAATAAAGCCTGAAAATGGAAACTGATAATGGAAATACTGGCAGACCCATATACAACAGGGGTGTTAGCCTGTGTTTCTGTAATTAGGAATGTGATTAGAAATAAGAGATGCTTTTGGTCTTCAATTTCAAGCCATGAAATGAAAGGGATTTGAGTTTGTCTCACTTTTGGCAGATGGCAAATTTCAGTCCCACTGCGGCTTTTTCAGTCTGGCCACAAAGAGCCCGTTCTTCAAATTTGTTTCCCAAGCAAAGAGTAACTGTGCTTTCTTCTGTTTGTAACCATGTCTTGTTTTTTAAAAATGATTATTTCTGTGATTGTCTTCTTACTCTTTTCAGGTTTTATTCTCTTAATTCTTCCCACTGTTTCTGGAATTGTCTTCCCATCTATGATGTAGAGCATAAAATAGCAAAATAACATTTGCCAAAGTATCTACTGTGTATTGTACACTATAGTTGGTAAATTACTTGTATTTCTCACTCAGTTCTCTTGTGAGTCCTATGAAGTTGATTCTACCATCCCCATTTTATAAGTGAGGGAAGCACAATCCCATATCTAAGGTGATATGGCCCACATTCTCTATCACTGCGCTATATCACCACCCTATATCTCAAAGTGCCCTATCAAATAGCCCTATGCTATTTATTAGCATAATTTTATTAACTCTCCACTTTACCATCCTTGGCATGAGACTTTCAAGATTTTATACTGGTTCTAGATGGTTATATAAGAGGTAACCATTTTTCTTAAGTCAATATTAATCCACTTTATCATCTATATTCATCATTTTTTTTATTTGAGAAATATTGAAACCCACTGTGTGCCAGACATTACAAATAAGGCTCTGGGAATTCAAACATAAATGAGTCCAGTCTCTGTCCTTGATGTGCTTATAGATGAATTAAATATTAACAGTGCCTAAGATTATGAATACCAAAAATGGGTACTGAGTCACCCTAGATACTGCAGCAAAAGCACAGGGGTGATGCAAAATATTTGAATTTTGGGGTAGAAACACAGCACTATCTATTGGATGTTACATGAACCACTTTAAGTTTATACATATCTTCATATGGCTACTAAATTCATACTTCGTGTTTTGATCTAACCTTGTGTTAAACTATTCAGCATTTCACGTAAAATACTATAAAAAATTACTAAGAACGCCATGAATGGAGAAAATCTAGGAAGTTCTAGCCTAAGGAAAGCAGTTTGACATTCCATCAGAGTAATTTAAAGAATCCAAGAAACTAAGCAAGGGAACTGTTGTGGGAACTTACCATTTAGGAGAACAAAATGGGCCTGTGAAACTGATCATGAAAGCGATCTCCAGTTGGGTGCACAAATACTGGTGTAGTAGTTTCCTCAAAAAGATACCTAAATAAATTTCATTTTAATGAGCTTGAGTGGCTTCAGGATAATAGTTAAATTTGAATTCAAATTATGAAATATTTTTAGGAAACAGGTCAAAATGCTTCTCCTTTAGTGAGCTAATTACATGATTTGGCTTATGTCTAAATAATAAAACCAAAATGGGCTATCAATCTCACTAATTTGAAGATGGTATTTTCTGACGCCTTATTCTGCTTTTAACCTTAGGCAAACGGAATGTACTGAATAGGAAGAGCATATTATGCTGTCACCTTAAGAATATATGATTATAGCATCTTAGTGGATGGGTAGACATCTCACAGAAAAATAACTGTAAATCTGAGGAAGAGACGTATTTGACAGTCCAATGTCTACACACTTCTAGTTTCCTCTAGTTCAGAATTGCTGCAAGCTTCTCTGGTAATTTGAAGCCTGGAGCATGTTGAAATTGCTAGCAATGTTCCCCTAGCTACTTTTTCATGAACAGATGATTATGTGATGCTAAGAGGATTTGTTGACAAGAGGGAGAATTTTCATTGCACAAGTCTGCTTTCAAGAAAAAAAAAAAGAGAGAGAGAGAATCAATGGAAAATAATAGCAATTGGATAATTTTCTGGAAGATAAGAGAGATTACCAGTGGGACTTGTTTCCATTATCTCAGAGCTAAGATGTAACCATACTTCTTATCACCAAGTGAGGGGGAGGAAGGATGAGAAAATGAATGATCAGGGAGAAACAATATTCTGGAAATATATGATTACATGTAAGGTCTGTATATGCATGTGTAAAGTGTGGGGTGACATATAGAAAAGATCACTTTGACGAAGAACAGGTCTTGATTCAGTCCTTATCTCTGCAATTTATTTAGAAATATGACCTGGAATTTGCTACTTCACCATGTTGAATGTCAGTTTCCACAACTATAAAATAACACTGTAGGAAGGAATAAATAAAACAGTATAGATAAAATACTTAGGATAGAGCCCTATATATAATAAGCTTAATCAGTCACCTTTAGCTGTTGATAAATTACTCATATATGAAATAGAAGTTAATATTTTCTTATAATGTTCAGGAAGTTATAGCTCTTATCTATAAGATGGCTTCATAATTTTATTAGCATTTAGCTCTCCACTTTACCATCCTTGGCATGAGACTTTCAAGATTTTATACTGGTTCTAGATGGTTATATAAGCTCTAGTCATCATACTCAGATTGGAGGTAGGAAGACATGGAGGGAAGCATTGACAGCTGTCTATCCTTTAGATGAGGTTTCCTGAAGATTCTATCCAAGAACTTGTTACATTTCTTTTACTGTAACATAGTGAATGACATAACTAGTCTGGAAAGTATTGGTTCTTAGCTGGGCACATGAGTTTTTGGAATTAAACAACAATCTGTTAAAGTGTCTTCTTAGGAGAAAGAGTAGAGATAGACAACTTATGGCCTGTCACATAAGCTTTAAATACTCCTTTAGTATGAGCCTTTATCTCTTTATTTGTAAATGAAGTATAATATCTGCATTCTTGAAGTGATTAGAGGATTAAATGAGATTATACATGCCAAGGTTACATTCATGTGTTGAATAAATATAAAAGCATTAATGTTTAGGTTCTATAAGATACTTTTAGCAATTTTTAAGTGTCTTTTTAAATTGCTCTGATTTCTAAATCTTGTCAATTTCACAGTCTTTGATGTTTCTGTTATCAGTATTTTAACAATTCTCTGACTGATTCAGGGATCTTAATGGATTTTTTTAAAGAGATTCAATCTTGTACAATGTAAGTAAAAGCCAAATTATTGTATATAAAACTTCCTAAAATGCAACCAAATACTTGGGAAATAGGATGATCCATTTAGTGAATTAGGATTAGGATTATGTTTAACATAAAATGAAAATTAGAGTAACATTCACATATGCTGGCATTTTACTGAGCATAATTTGAAATATTCAGGAAAAGCTATCTTCAAGATTTTAAAAAAATATTTTACATTTAAAATCTTAAAATTGATGAAACACTTCTGCATATGCATAGTATCTCACTTCATAGTAATTCTGTAAGTTTATAATATTTGGCAGGGAAATAGGAACTGCTCAAGGAGCCACAGGCCATTTTAGAATTAGATAAATTCTGTTCCAAGTCCTGTGCACATTTTATTCCATGATCGTTGTCTCCATTTTGCACATCAGATATATAAGCGTTGGCATCATGTGTAGCTGAGACTGCACTAGTCCTATGTCATAAACCTAAGAAGTTAATTTGAAGATAACTAATAGTTAACTGGATTGCATTCTCTAAGAGGCAGAATTATGATTTTTTTCTCATATGTAACTTTGAAAGCAATTTGTTGTAGTTTTATAGTCCCTCAAACACTTTTGAGTGCTACATTTACTTTTTCAGACTACTAATCAAATAGGATTATTTCCAATTAAGGAGTTTATTTGAATTATTCTTATATCATGACATTCACATTGTCATTTAGGGACATTATATTCCACTTCTTTTCAGAAAATGATAACATTTTTCTATAGATTGAATAGTCTTGGATATATGAATAATCTTATATATATGATAATCATATAGAATGATCTAGATAATTCCTCAGAATTCTTATAAGTTTGATTTATTGGCTTCAAATTAGATTTAAATCATTCCTTTTTACTGTCTGTAAACTGTCTGTATTCATACACAAACTAAAAACAAATGCTGATAAAATATTGAAGTTTTTACTTTTGGAAGGCATTTTGTTTTTTATAAAACAAAACTAACCTGAAGTTTCCAAGTAGTAAGAAATTAGAGTAAAATTTGAAAAGATTTTAAACACCGGAGACCAATTTTTTATCCTAAATAATCGGAAGTATATACAGGATGTTTGTATATTCATTGAAATTCATTTGTACTTGTGAAATATGTTATGTTGGAAAATGATGCAGAACTATATATTCAGTTAACTGCAATAGTGGTGTATAAAAATACACATTTATATGCTTGCAGACCTTATTTTTGTTATTTAAAAAAAGTTTTTTTTCCTTAATATTTATTACTGAGAGAGAAAGAGAGAGATAGACCATGAGCATGGGAGGGGCAGAGAGAGGAGGAGACACAGAATCTGAAGCAGACTCCAGGCTCTAGGCTCTGAGCTGTCAGCACAGAGCCCGACGCGGGGCTCACACTCACAAACCGCGAGATTATGACCTGAGCCAAAGTCAGACGCTCAACTGACTGAGCCACCCAGGCGCCCCAATACACACTTTATTTGGAAAAGACTAGAAGACTATCTTCCACAATGTTAATACTCTTAAATGGTGTAATGGAGGTTGAATCATTTTATCATTTATGCTTTTATGTATTTCTCAAAGTTTTAAAAATTAAGATATATTCAAATATAAAATGAAAGAATAAAAAAAGTTAATTTTTAATTTAATAACATTTGCTGAGTACTACTACATATCTCTGTCCATAAAATTTATTTTTGTAATCTGAGCAGAACGGGATATTTCTATAATTTAGACATTTCATTTGTGAGACTACTTTTTGTTGTTGTTGCAAGAGTAGTTAATATTCGCTAATCAATCAACATGATACATCACAGTAATAAAAGAAAAGGTAAGAGCCATATGATCTTTTCAGTAGATGCAGAAAGAGCATTTGACAAAATACAACCTCTGTTCATGATAAAAACCGTCAACAAAGTAGGTTTAGAGGGAACATACCTCAACTTAATAAAGGCCATATATGAAAAACCCACAGCTAATATCATCCTCAGTGGGGAAAAATTGAGAGCTTTTTCCCTATGATCATGAACAAGATAGGGATGTCCACTGCCACCACTGTTATTTAACAAAGTACTAGAAGTCCTAGCCATAGCAATCAGAGAACAAAAAGAAATAAAAGGCCTCCAAATCGCCTTTAAAGAAGTAAAACGTTCACTATTTGCAAGTGACATGATACTCTATATAGAAAATCCAAAAAGCGGGGCGCCTGGGTGGCGCAGTCGGTTAAGCGTCCGACTTCAGCCAGATCACGATCTCGCGGTCTGTGAGTTCGAGCCCCGCGTCAGGCTCTGGGCTGATGGCTCGGAGCCTGGAGCCTGTTTCCGATTCTGTGTCTCCCTCTCTCTCTGCCCCTCCCCCGTTCATGCTCTGTCTCTCTCTGTCCCAAAGGTAAATTAAAAACAAAAAAAGAATTTCCAAAAAGCTTCACCAAAAATTTTCTAGAACTGATACCTGAATTCAGTAAGGTCACAGGATACAGCATCATCATACAGACATCTGTTGCATTTCTATACACCAATAATGAAGCATCAGAAAGAGAAATTAGGGATCAATCCCATTTACAATTGCACCAAAACCAATAAGACATCTAGGAATAAACCGAACCAAAGAGGTAAATGACCTGTACTCTGAAAACTATAAAACACTGATGATAGAAATTGAAGATGACACAGAAATGGAAAGACATTCCATGCTTATGGATTGGAAGAACAAACATTGTTAGCATGGCTATACTACCCAAAGCAATTTACACATTTGATACAGTCCCTATCAAAATACCTACAGCAGTTTTCAGACAGCTAGAGCAGTCTTAAAATTTGTATGGGACACAAAAGACTCCGAATAGCCAAAGCAATCTTGGAAAAGAAAAGAAAAGCTGGAGGTATCACAATTTTGGACTTCAAGTTATATTACAGAGCTGTAGTAATCAAATGGTACTGGCACAAAAATAGACACATAGATCAATAGAATAGAAAACCCCGAAGTGAACCCACAACTATATGATCAATTAATCTTCAATAAAGCAGGAAAGAATATCCAATGGGAAGAAGACTTTTTCAACAAATGGTGTTGGGAAAACTGGACAGCAATGCGCAAAAGAATGAAACTGGATCACTTTCTTAGATCATCCATAAAAATAAGTTCAAAATGGATTAAAGACCTAGATGTGAAACCTGAAACCATAAAAATTCTAGAAGTGAACAGAGCCAATAACTTCTTTGACATAGGCCATCACCAGTTCTTCCTAGATATGTCCTCTGAAACAAGGGAAGCAAAGGCAAAAATTAACTATTAGGACTTCATCAAATGGATAGCTTCTGCATAGTGAAGGAAACAATCAATATAAATAAAAGGCAACCTATGGAATGGAATAATGTATTTGCAAATGACCTATCTGATAAACGGTTAGTCTCCAAAATATATAAAGAACTTGTAAAACTCAGCACTCCAAAAATGAGTCATCCAATTAAAAATGGATAGAAGACACGAATAAACATTTTCCCAAAGTAGACCTATGAATGGCCAACAGACACATGAAAATATGCGCAACATCACTGATAATCAGGGAAATACAAATGAAAACTACAGTGAAATATCACATCACGCCTGTCAGAATGGCTAAAATCAACAGGAAACAACAGGTGTTGGAAAGATGTGAAGAAAGGGGAAGCCTCTTAACGCTGTTGGTAGGAATGCCAACTGGTACAGCCACTTTGGAAAACAGCATGGAGTTTTCTCAGAAAGTTAAAAAGAAGATTACCCTACAATCCAGCGATTAACACTACTAGGAATTTACCCAAAGAATACAAAAAGACTAATTCAAAGGGATACATGCCCCTTGCTGTTTATAATAGCATTATCTACAATAGCCAAATTATGGAAACAGCCCAAGTATCCATCGACTGATGAGTGGATAAAGAAGTGGTGTGTGTATACATATATACACACACACAATGTAGTATTACTCAGCCATAAAGAATGAAACCTTGCCATTTGCAATGTGGAGCTAGAATGTATTATGCTAGGTGAAATAAGTCAGTCAGAGAAAGACAAATACCATATGCTTCACTCCTGTGGAATTTAAGAAACAAAACAAGTAATACTACTTTCTTAAAAGTAGTAATTAGTAAGTAGTAATGGGATTTTTGAGTCAAAGACTAAAGTCAGTTTTCAGTTTGAATATATTATACAGTCTTCCAGAAACTATACCAAATGCGTATGATTTTTCTGTGTCTTGAATAAGTTCTGAATTTTTAACAGGTTTAACTTTATCTGCCTGATATGGAAACAACTATTCCTATTTTCACTCCCTTTGAATATAACAAGATTGAACTACATTTAATTAATTGACCAAAAGTTTTGACTTCTTCATATCTTTGCCTAATTTTCTACTAGTACATTAGCTTTTTATCTATTGGTTTAGAGAAGTTCTTTGTGTATTAGACCCCTTCTTTCAGTATTTTCTTTTTTGCCTTTATCATTTTTCCTTTTCATTTTTAAAGCCTTATTTATAAGCCACACATTGTTACAATTGTCTAAAGTAGTTAAATATATCGTGGTAGTTAAACATTTTTATGGTTGTGGATCAGGTTTGTAGAAGCTTTTATCACCAAAGAGTATATAAACCTTTATTAATTTATTCTAGTACTTGTAAGTTTTAATATATCTAGTGAAATATTTTATATTTCTGGAATTTTGCTGAAATAAGAAAAGAAATGAAAAGTGTTACTTTTATTTTCCAATGGGCTTTAAGAATTGATACTAATTTTTGAATAATGGTCTTATCCCAGCTGATTTGAAGCACAAATGTTACATATAATTTCCCTGTAAATTTGAGAATTAAAATACAGATTGTTGATATATGAATAATTAACAAAGGTGATTTGTTTGTTCACAAAGCTATTAGTGTCCATCTTTTAGTTTCATTCTTTCATTCATGTGGAGCCAGTTTAAGAGCCTGCTGAGTACCAGATATTCATGGTCTGTGACCTCAGGGATCTCAAAATTGAGGCAATTTATATTTTTGTACAAATTATAAGGTATGAATCTATTAGATACCTGTATTGTGATAGAATATTGGGATAATGAAATAATAAATCATTTCAAGAAAGTTTATGAAAACTTTATACCTGTGATAAAAAAGAAATCTTTATTCCTCAAGTATTTCAAGATATGGGGCACAGAATATTAAAGTTGAAAATGATCTTAAAGATTATCTATTTCTGCCGCCTTATTTTTTTTCAATATATGAAGTTTATTGTCAAATTGGTTTCCATACAACACCTAGTGCTCATCCCAAAAGGTGCCCTCCTCAATACCCATCACCCACCCTCCCCTCCCTCCCACCCCCCATCAACCCTCAGTTTGTTCTCAGTTTTTAAGAGTCTCTTATGCTTTGGCTCTTTTCCACTATAACCTGTTTTTTCTTTCCTTCCCCTCTCCCATGGGTTTCTGTTAAGTTTCTCAGGATCCACATAAGAGTGAAACCATATGGTATCTGTCTTTCTCTGTATGCCTTATTTCACTTAGCATAACACTCTCCAGTTCCATCCATGTTGCTACAAAGGGCCATATTTCATTCTTTCTCATTGCCACGTAGTACTCCATTGTGTATATAAACCACAATTTCTTTATCCATCTGCCCCCTTATTTTACATATAAGAATTGTAACCCAAAGAAGTTAAATAGCTTGATCAAGAACATATGTTGAGTTAGTTGCAGAGGTTTGAATTGAAACCTGGATTCCCAAAGGGTCCTTGTAGTTTGGTTTATGAAGATATTCCCATAGTATGAAAAAAAAATAATGATGGCAGAGCTGTTGTTTCCTCCTCTTCTAATGTCTTATAGCACTCTTACATTATTTCTGAGAGTGAACCCTGATGTACTGTGCATTATACAGAACTCTGAGTGCCCATCCCCCTCTTCTCATTCAGTGATTTTTAAAAAAAATTTTTTTAACGTTTATTTATTTTTGAGACAGAGAGAGACAGAGCATGAATGGGGGAGGGGCAGAGAGAGAGGGAGACACAGAACCAGAAGCAGGCTCCAGGCTCTGAGCCTTCAGTCCAGAGCCCGACGTGGGGCTCGAACTCACGGTCTGTGAGATCGTGACCTGAGCTGAAGTCGGACACCCAACCGACTGAGCCACCCAACCACACTGGTTGTCCTCACTCTCAGATTACTTCTTCCTTCTATGTACTGTGATCATAGAACTTTTTAAGGAATATGTGTGAGGGGAGAGGACTCGTTTTTTCTTTCTATGTGTGTTGGTAAGATTTCTGATAGCCTTAAAATATTTGTGTGACTGATGAAAGAGAAAAGAGACAAGACAGGATTACAAACATAATTGGTCTTAAATGTGTCTTTAAATCCTAATGAATACAAATTAAAGAATCCTCAAAAGGCAATCTTTAGTCAGTCACCAATATCGGATATACCACACACTGCTCTTATCACAAATAAATGACATACAGATGAGGGAATAATATTAGTTAGGGACAGTTATGCTTTTATAGAACAAGTTGGCCTTGTTGTGCAGGGAAAAAAAGATTAGGAAACAGTTGTTTTTAGAGTCTTAAATGAGTCTGTAGTTGATTAATTAGTGGTGTATGACCTTTAGTTACCATGCCCTTAAGATGTGGGCCCAAAAAGTGCTAAGAATAGTTTATCTTTAGAAGACAGCACCAGTGTTTCCGATCCCAGTAAAATAAATAGCTTGATCATTGGCTTAAGCATTTTCTTTGATTTTGGGGGCTCATCCTATTTAATTCTCCTTAGTAATTCTTTAGGGGCATTGATAGAAGCACTTTTAATTTGCATGCAATGAATGGAGTGTTAAAGTGAATTGTATGTATGATAATACTTTCTATAAAAATTTTTAACGTTTTTTTATTTTGGAGAGAAAGAGAGGGAGAGAGACAGAGCACGAGCAGGGGAGGGGCAGAGACAGAAGGAGACATAGAATCCAAAGCAGGCTTCAGGCTCTGAGCTGTCAGCCCAGAGCCCAAGATGGGTCTCGAACTCAGGAACCCTGAGATCATGACCTCAGCCAAAGTCGGATACTTAACCCACTAAGCCACCCAGGCTCCCCTGTATGATAGTACTTTTGAACTTATAAATTTTTACTGTAGTGTATTTATATTTTTAATAAAGTGTAAGTATTAAGAATAATTTTTCAGGAAGATATATTCTCTCCCATTTTAAATCTGTCTCCATGCTATCTTTTTGTATTAAGCATGTTAGGTCCCTTCTTCAGGGACTGTCCCTCATCTCTGCTGTCGCTTTTGTTAAAGGGTTTTTTATATTCTCTTCTTACCTATGTATATATGCATGTTACAGAGACAATAGGAGTTGTATGCATGCAAAGCCAATGTTCAAATAAGCATGTAGTTCTTCATAAATAGGCACGAAAATGAGCAATTTCATCCTGGACCACAAGTGACTGATTAGCTCTGGAATTCTAAAGTTGAAAGGATAGTTATTAGCATAATGATATGCGTAAGGAATGTGATAGATGGCATATTATATTGAAAGTTTTAGAGTGACATTTGGGGCAGCTTTTAAATGTATATGTATAGTAGTTACTTTTTAATTGGCTTTTTCTGTAGCCTAATGCATTATGAATAGAATACTTATTTAAAACCAAGCTACACATTTCTGCAACACAAATATTATTACAATTTTTCATATTGTTGATGGAAATAAAATATTATTTTAAATACCATTAATGTATGACTTTCATTATTAATCATTTAGTAACTTGCCCTAAAGTCACTATTTAGATTTTAGTAGGTATTTTGTCCTTTCAAGAAGATGCAAAGGATAGCTGTTAATTGGAATACATATGAGCTCTTTGGTTCTCCTTTCTGGAGAAAATCTGGGTCATATATATTTGCCATCAATCATATCATGTTAAAATAAATTCTAGAAAAATTTAAGTGTTCTAAGTTTCCACCTCATTTTAAAGTTAATATCATTTATGCATGAATTTGTGACACATTTATGATTATAAAATATATCTTCACTCTTACTGATATTTTCCCTGCTCAAAAAGACAGGAGTAGAAGAAAATAGTCAGAATTTGGATTATGATTCATTGTTTTTTTCATCCTGTATGCCTTTTTGGTATTCTCAATCACTATCTTTAGCAAGATTTTGACTTATTCATAATTTAAAGTTGTTTCTTGTTAAAGAAACAATTCAGTTGGAGTAGGGGATAAACATAGATGATTACATTAGTTACTTTAGTAGCTTTGTCTGTTTACTAAATAATTTGCTAAGCAGAAAATTGGAAGTGAATTACAATTTGTATTGGAAGCTTACAGGTTATCTCTAGGATGTTCTTTTATGACATGTTGATATGCAACTCTTTAGGTGGGATCTGCTCGTTCATAAAGCTCAATGAGTCTTCCTAGTGGAACTTCTTTGGGTTTAGTTAACATGATTTCTAGTTTCCTTGGGTAAAGAAACCATTCCACTTTCACTTTTCAGAATATTTGAACTTATTTTTGATTCTGCCTTATACTTAACCACTCCAGAAGAGCTACCATTGCATGATATTCTTTTGTGTGACTAATAGTCTAGGGGATCCCATTTTCACTTCCCACAGTCTTTGTATAATGTTAACATCCTTTATCAGATTCTTTGTCTCTCTTGGTTACATATTCTTTACTGTATCTGGTGAGATATTCTGATTTATTCCATAATATTCCATATCCCATTATTCAATAAAGAGTAAAAGAAGCATTTACATAAAAAGACTAGAACAGTTTTATCGAGTTGTCTTTCTAAGAAGTTACCCAACTGTATTAACTATACAATTCCAGTCTTAAAATCCGCACTAGTGTTATTATGACTTTATCACTCTAGTTCAGGAGGGTGGTGGGAAAAGAGTTCATTGAAAAAACTGGAGCAACTGGATGATTTTGTTTTTCGCCTATCCCTTTGGCTGAAATATTTTCTTTGAACTGGATGGTTTCTGAATTTAACCATCTTTCTGTTGTAGTGATGGCAAAATACATTCTCTTCAAGTTCCTCAAATGCTGATTAATCTTTGCTTGTGGCTGATTGTTTGAAAGTAGAAAAAAGAATAAGTGTGTGTATATGTGATGTGTATAATGGGCAACCAAATTACTTGATTTTATTTTCATAATGGGTGAGAGAAAGATAAATGGAAAATAAACAAGACAAACACTATACAATGAATTTGTGTACTAAATATGTTTTATATGGGGTATGAAAATTTCAAACATCTGTGGTTTTTCACTATTTTTTCAGATAAAGTCCTTACATAAGCTTAAATATTGTATACAACTTTTTTTTTTGTCTCAGCAAATGTTTCATGACATTAAGGTTACTGGGTATGAGGGAAAACTAGCTGCGACATCTGTCAACACATTGATTTCCAGGGTTGATACAGATGGTCTGAGCTAATCCCTGGTCTCCTTCACCACCCCGTTTGTGTCCCATCCAAAGTGAATGACCTTCTCTAAAAGAGGACCAGTCATGAAGGGTATTTAGAAGGTATATATCTTTTCTATAATTTTTAAACGTGTTCATAATTTATTCAAAAACATATAAATCTGCAGAACAAATAGACAAACTTTAGTTGGGATGATTTCTTTTCCTAGAAGCAGTATAGTGAATAGAGAGGATTAAACTTGGGAGTACACAAATCTGCTTGAGCAGTTAGTTGCTTTGTGACTTCAGTAAGTCACTTTATCGCTTCAGCCTTTTTTCCAACAAAATGGGCTAATATCTCAGTTTACAAAGGCTAAACATTTTCATTAAATCAACATGGGGTATTCGCTATGTACCAGGTACTGTTGGCATTGGGGCTACAGCATTGAAGAAAACAGATGTAAATAAATTACAAATAACTTAAATATCCATGCCCTCATGGTGATAGCATTCACATTTGGAAAAGTAAGCAATTAACCAATCTGTAAATATATATTCTGCATGATAGTGATAAATTATCTAAAAATAAAAGGAGGCTAATAGTGCATATAAGGAAATAGAGGGTTGTAATTATAAGTAGGATAAGGAAAAACCTCATTAGGATCATTTTAAATGAAGACTTAAGGAGGCAAGGGAGAGGCAGTAGATATTAGGGGGAAAACTATCACATTTAATGTACTAATGTACATAAAATTCTTAGTACAGTTCCTTGTTCAAAGTACAATAAGTACTCAGTGAATGTTAGCAGGTATTATAAAAATAAATCCTATTTTAAGAAAAACAGATTTTTTAAAGTTTATTTTGAGAGAGAAAGCAAGCAGTGGAGGGGCAGAGAGAGGGTGAGAGAGAATCCCAAGCAGTCTCTGCACTGCCAGCATGGAGCCTGATGTGAGACTTGAACTCACGAACCATGAGTTCATGACCTGAGCTGAAACCAAGAGTGGGATGCTTAACAGACTGAGCCACCTAGGCGCCCCTAAGAAGAATATTTTTGATGTAAAATTTATAGTTTTACTCTGTGCATGCAACTGGGTTGATAGTACCAGTATTTGGTTGCTGCTTTGTTTATGTGTGAACATAATCCAAGGAGTAAAGCAATCTCAATATCTTGTCAACGACAACCTAATTGTCTCAGATTTATTTTTCACAAAACTTAAACAAAATATTCCTTGATATATTAGAATATAAACCATTCTTTAAAAATTGATACAGAAACTGGTAGAGCCAAGCTTTTTGTTTTTTACTAGAAACATCTTTTAAAACACTTAAAGTTTGTTTTTACCTTATTATAGGAAGAAGCCTAAAAATAGATGAACTTTAAACATTGACTTTTATCCATCTTGAATTTCATGGAGCATCCAGAATGATGCATCTTTCCCTTTATATTTATCCATCACTTCCAGACAAGTAGTGTATGAGGCAATAAATAACAGACAGCTAGAACAGGAGAAAACAGTTTTTTAATGCCTTGTGCTTAAACTGTCACTCTGGCAGGAAGTAATAACTGAATGCTGCATTATTTAAGGCAAGGTAATAGACCAGTTCCTTTTACAGGCAAATTACTTTGGGACCAGCTGCCTTACCCTGAGAAGCCAGGGTTTCCTCAGTGAAAATCTAGAGTTGTAAGATTTGATGTAAGTTGATTGGCTACTGAATCCGAATCCTTATACACCAGAGAAGAGTTTCCTTTGAGGCTTCTGGTCATCATTTATCATTAAGTGAAGAGTCTTGCCAAGTGCATGCTTTTACATATGGTAGGCAGTGGGGCGTACTATAAATGCATAGATTTGGAGCTACTATGATCAATATTTGACTCTACTTATAAGATTTTGAATAAATCACCTAATTACTTGGGTTACAGTTTCTTTGCCTATAAAATGCAAGTAGTAGTACTAACTTAATTAAGTTGCTGAGAGAATTAGGTTAAATAATGTATATAAAGATCTGGACTTCCCTTTTTGGTGTCAACAAATATTTATTATTAACAGATGATTTAAAGTTACAAAATAAATATGTAGGGTGTTAGCTGTTGAATTTTAAGAATAGGTGTTTCGAGGTGCCTGGGTGGCTCAGTCAGTTGAGCGTCCGACTTGAGCTCAGGTCATGATCTCACAGTTTGTGTGTTTGAACCCCACATCTGGCTCTGTGCTGACAGCTCAGAGACTGGATCCTGCTTTGGATTCTGTGTCTCCCTCTCTCTCTGCCCCTCCCCAGCTTGCATTCTGTTTCCTTCTCTCTCTGTCTCAAAAATAAATAAACATTAAAAACATTTAAAAAAAGGTGTTTCAATTTCTATGACCTATTATAGAAGGCATTCAGGAAATATTAGTGCTCTTTCCTGTTCCCTCTATACCTTTGAATTACCTTTATTTAAAAAAAATGATGTTTGTTTATTTTTGAGAGAGAGAGAGAGAAAGAACGTGAATAGAGGAGGGCCAGAGAGAGAAATGGAGGTACAGAATCTGAAGCAGGCTCTAGTCTCTGAGCTGTCAGCACAGAACACGACATGGGACTTGAACTCACAAACTGTGAGATCATGACCTGAGCCAAAGTCAAATGCTTAACTGAGCCATCCAGGCACCCCAAATTGCTTTTAGTCGTAAATAGATTGTAGGCTTAGAAGATCATGTTCTACTTGAAGGCTGTATATATATTTTATTTTTTAGCATTTATTCTGAGAGAGAGAGAGAGAGAGGGAGAGAGAGGGAGAGAGAGAGAGAGAATATGAATGAGTGGGGGAAGGGCAGAAAGAGAGGGGAACAAAGGATCCAAAGCAGGCTCTATGCTGACAGCAGAGAGCCCAACGTGGGCATCAAACTCATGAACCGCAAGTCATGACCTGAGCCTAAGTCAGTTGCTTAACTGAATGAGCCACTCAAGTGCCCCTTGAAGGCTGTATGTTAAACCTCTACCCACACATTTCGTTTCTAAAGTCTGTCTAAATGTCCAGTTTTTAAAAAATAATCTGTCAAGTATGAAAGAGTTGTGGACAATACTGTTGTGCCCAGTAATAATGTTGGTTGACAGGATTTGGGCCTATTTGAGTGCTAGTATTTTAAAAATACAACTTCTATTCAATTGAATTATTGTACTTTGTATAAAAAAATCCATTATTGAATATGCTTTGCTCTCAAATACTATTATCATATTTGTGTTTTACTTTTGGATGATAGTCATGATAGTTTCCACATCATAACTGTAGAGTATAAGGCTTTTATCCTCTCATTCTAGTGGCAGTTATTTACTTTGGTCTATGGGATAATAGACCAAGGTGGGCCAATAAATGGGAAGTGAAATTGGTTGTTGTGCTCTTCACTTTTTAATTATTATGTGTAGGTAAACCTTTATAGGTTTTTCTTCTTTTTACTCATTAAAATTTTACATTTTTTCTTGATATACTATGAACTCAAGTTTGACGGTATTTATAATGTTTCAAATTGTTGCAGGATTTCAGTGTTATTTTCTGTTTTTGTTTGGGATTATAATCACTTCAAGTGCTTATCAGGATTTTATAAAATTATACTTGTTTTCCCCTGTTGATACTATTTTAATGTTGTAAACACTATTGATAAAAATATGACATTGCTGCATATTTTATCATACATGTCCCAAACCTCATTAATATTTTGAACAAGTAAACAATTGAAAATTTCTATATTCTTTTATGTAAAAGAGTCTCTGATTCAATATCCAGTGCATGTTTCATCTCATGACAACTTTGAAAGTCAGGTATAGTATCAATGGCATTGTGTGAAGATTGGGCTACACTGATCCTATGTCATAAACCTTAAACTGCTAATTTCTGAATATTAGTTGCCTGGATTGCAAGCTCTAAAAGGCAAGGATCATATTTGTTCTGTGGCTCTGAAAGTGCCTTGTTATTCAGACATTTTTGGGTGCTATCTCCTTATTTTATTAATTACTAAGTAGGATTATTTCAAATTAAAGAGATTATTTGAAATTCAGCAATTATTGGAAACACTGTTAGAGTTTGATGTTCACATTGCTGTTGATTACCAAGGGATATTTTGTTTTGTAGACTCTTAGGAAGTTTTACTTCCTAAATGTTGATGGTATTTTTATATGGGATCTGAAGGAGTAAATAATCATAGATAGAATGATCTAGGTAATATTTTCAGAACTTTATTGCCATAAGTTTCTGTGATTTAATGGCCAAATTTTAAAATCCTTTATTTTACTGTTTATAATGTAAATATTATCACTAGCAAGATATTAAAGTGCAAACTTTTTTTTTATGTTAAAGCTATTTTGTTTTTATTTAAAAAAGGATCTGGTTAGGCGGTGATTTTCTTTAACTTTTATTTGGGAAACTATCTCTTCTACTCTAAATGATGGACTTGTTGGGTAGAGTACTTATCATCACTAAGCCAGCCTTTGCAAAGGAAAGGCCATAATCAGGAATAAGAAAAGTAAGAAAAAAATTCACAAGTACTTACAGACATAATAATAGATTAATCACTTATACACCCAGTATGAAAGTTAAAGCACAAAAGCAGTGAAATCAATTATATCTATAAGAATCAGTCGAGAAGTTCACAAAATAAAAAAGACAGAAAGTATGACATATACACATAATATGGAAAGAGGAGTAAAAAAAATCTGAAAAAATAACCAAGCAGTTAAAAATTTTTTCTCTTAATCTAAATCAGAAAAATACACACAATTTATATATAACGTTCATTGAAAAATATATTTGCAAAGAATATCCAAATATAATAGAATGGTTTATAGTATACTCATATGTTGGACATTAGACAACTTTTAAGAGTATTTTATAACATTAGCTTATGACAGAAGATGTTCACAATATACTATGTTAAAAATAGAAAACTATTCACTTTGATCTCAGTTTTGGTTTATAGAAATATATACATGCACATATACATACATGTATATGGATTGTGAGTAACTTCTGTGAGTGTTCTGCAAGACAAGCAAACACTTCTAATAAATTTTAGCTTTATAAATGAGCCATGTCTTGCAATATGAGAAGTACATCTTGCCACATGTCACATGATTGCAAGCAAGCTATGGTTCTTGAAATTTGCTTTGATATACAAGTGCTTTGGATTACAAGCATATGCTTCTGGAACGAATTATACTCACAAACCAAGGTTTTACTGTATGTATGTTTCAGGATTTAATAAAGCTAGATATTTATTTCTACTGAAATGCTATTTTTTCCAAATCTTGTTTACAAATATGGTCTTGTTACAAATTGTCTTATATACATTCCCAAATATCAGGGAATCTTTTGAATGTATGAATGTTTGATCTTAGTGATTCTTGAGTAGTGTGTCAAAACTAATGAAAAAGGGTAGTTTATTCTTAAATTACTAAACCTTCGGGGCGCCTGGGTGGCGCAGTCGGTTAAGCGTCCGACTTCAGCCAGGTCACGATCTTGCGGTCCGTGAGTTCGAGCCCCGCGTCGGGCTCTGGGCTGATGGCTCAGAGCCTGGAGCCTGTTTCGGATTCTGTGTCTCCCTCTCTCTCTCTGCCCCTCCCCCGTTCATGCTCTGTCTCTCTCTGTCCCAAAAATAAATAAACGTTGAAAAAAAAAATTACTAAACCTTCAAAGTGCTCATTTTTTTAAATAAATATCAGTAACATACTAATAGTCATGTTTTAAAATAAAATCATTACGGGATGATTGAATTTCATACCTTCGAACAAGTTGCTTTTTATTGCTAGGTAGATTAAATCTAAGCAAAAATGTTTGCTGTGGTTTTGCTTGTTAACAAGCACAGTGTGAGCTTAGTGCATTATTTTAATCACAATGGCAAGATTTCAGGGCTTGTAGGTAACAATGGAGCATCTAGTTTATATCAGGCACTTTGGTAGGCCATGGAGATAATAAAATTAAGAATGTTTCATTTTTTCTGTTAAGAAAGAATTTAGCCAAGAGCAATTTCACAACACAGTACTTCTTGATTAATATAATAGAAGTACATATAGGGACCTATAGAACAAAATGCCCTAACTCTGTCTGGGATGGTCAGGAAAGGCTAAGCAGAGTGATGCATCTGAGCTGAGGCTGGAATAGGAGTCAAAGATGAAGGAAGAGGGTAAATGACATTTTCCATATAGAAACTGACATGAGCTGAAATATGGCACTAGGAGATACTAGAGAAGGAAGATCAGGCTTGAAAAAATATGTATATATCATCCATATAAACATAATCAAGGAAATTGTGAAGAATATCAGATTATAGACCTAATAAAAGTAAGTATAAAATATGCTTTTACGTATTAACACAGTATTCAGAAATATTGGTAAAGGACTTGTTCCATATGAAGGAATTTTCCAATACATGTTTAGGGAGGATGCTTTTATCTACTTTTGATAAAAATATACTTCATTTTTTTCCCATCATTAAACAAACATGTTTTTTTCTTTGCCTGGAGTTTTTTAGAGCTTATATTAATATCAAATACCTGTTTTTGCCTTCTGCTCTCATACAGTTGTGTCTTTGTGGACCATTTAGAGAGGACTATATTTGCCCTTTCTTTTAAGAGCCCCAGATTGCTCTAATTTTTGCACTTCTTATGATTGCTCTTGTCTCCTTCCTGGTAAGGAGTCCTGTAACTATTTTTAATAGTCCTTCCCTGACCTAACACCTTTGACTTAATCAGCTTTGGAATTTTTGACAGCTCCTTTGGCTAGTTAAAAATCTTTGTCACTTGTTAGCTTAATTAAGGTTGTGAAGCATCACAGTATATGCTAATTCTAGATAATTTTAATGCTTTAACTTTGTTAACACTCATAAGTTTATATATTGAGTTCTTTAATATGGTGGAACTTTCCACATCATACAATAAAAAGGGAAATCCAGCTAGGACCCAAGGTGCACATGGTTTCCATAAAAGAATTTTGAAAAATTATGTACTGTCTTGTACACTTTAAAATTCACATCTAAACTTTTTATGTTTTATTTTTGCAGAGGATGTAATTTCTTGTAAATATTGTTATTATTTATATATATAGCAGTGAAATCTAAATATCATAATTTGACACCTACCATCGTCTATATAAACATACTCGAGGAAGTTTTTTTTTTTTATTAGTTGGAAAATTTGCATCATTTCTTCATGTTGAGATCATGGTAGGCAGTTGATGTTCAGAGGTCCTAAGGCATATGCACTTCCCGCCATTACCTCTGAGAATGTCCTTTTGCAGCCTTTTCCCAAGGTTGACTTGCTACTTGTAACTCTTTTAAAATGTATCCAGGGAGGAGAGGTTGGCATACAACTTGATATAGTCTAGAAATATCAAAGGCCCTGAAGCTCTTCTTAATCGTGAATACCCATCAGAATCACCTAACAATTTGGCTCCTAAATCCCTATTTTTAGTCCCAGGCTTTAACTGCCCCTCGTGTAGAGAGATGTGCCCTGTAGAGTGTCCAGTCAGAAAAAAGAGAATTGGTTCTTTTTTTAGCACTGCCTCAGAGGAAAGGGGTTCAAGAGGTCTCCAACTCTGGAAGGTGTGTTGTCCCAAGGAATCCTGGCAGAATGTGTCTGGGGCCGTAGTCACCTGTTGTCTGTAATATCTTTAAGCAGTCAAAGCCCAATAGATCCAGGGCCTGAAAAGATGACCTAGTCAGTGTGTCTGGCCCTCAGGGAATTCTAGGCTTTAGCTTTCTTGATGTCAGGGCCAGGCCTCTGTGTCTGTATATGCTGAACTTCACATATGGGCTGAGGCATGGGAAAGTCAATTATGGTGGCCTGGCATTGCTTGCTGCTGGAGGGAGACTGAAGGGCTTGGGGTGATTCAGTGAATAGAGGAAGACATTTAGCTGTTGAGAGCTTGGGATCTGAGTTTGACTTCTGAAAAAAACAAATCACTTGAAGAGCTGTTAAAAATACATGCTAACACATACCACATCCAGCCCATAATTTAGACTCCTTGAATCTGGATCATATGCAGTGTATAATACAAAAGCTTCCTGTGATTCATCCTCTCCTTCCCTGGGTTACAAACCATTGTCAGATTGCTTGTTATCTGGATTGTTTCAATTAAAAAAAATTATATTGTGACTCCAGAATAAGATAGCATTCCATTGTCTTTAAAATATAATTTTGAACACTCGTTCAAAATTTACTCAATGGTTTATTTTACGTGCAGACATTGTTTTTAGCCCAGGTAGTAGATTCCCTCTCTTAGAGACTGTATTCTAGTTGTGATGGGATGGCTGGGTGGATGTTGTTGAAGAGAGGCAACAAACAAGTAAACAAATAGAAATTATAGATACTGAATGCTTTGAAGAAGGGGAAAACAACCACAAAATTTTGACTTTGTAATATTAGAAATTTGCTATGATTTAGGTACTTTGTTGTGCACTGCTTTTGGAGATACTGTTATCAAGTATGATAATCAAAATAAGCCAATTCCTAGTGCCTGCTCTCTAAGGGTTGCAGTATCATATTGCTATTTAGATACAAGAGTGAGGTCACAAGAGACCTAATAATGATTATAGACCTTGAACCTAACAATAGTTAAAGCAAGTGGAATACATAATAAAGAATACATGGAAAGAAGACAGGATGGGGTTGAAAAGATTCTATTTTTATTCTGTTATGGACAGCAGAGACTATCTTTAGCTCAGTTTATGAAAATAAACCGGATACCACCATATTCATTCATGATATAGTTTTGTGCTATTTTTTCGTCTGTATTTGTTTTAACATTAATCAAGTGACCATTATGCACTAGACACTATAAAAATATACATACAATAAAATTTATAGTAGATTCTCAAGTAGCACAATACATAGTATTAAAACTTGAAAAGCTGACTACCACTGTTGGTATTTTAGTTTTTTTCCAGGAAAAGTTAAATTTATTTATTATTTTTACTATTTTTTATCATGACAAGTATACTCTTTAAATCTATCAGCTACTTCACCGATCACCCCACCCACCTTTCTTCTGATAACCATCAGCTTGTTTTCCATAGTTAACAGTCTATTTCTTCGTTTTCCTCTCTCTCTCTCTCTCTTTTTTCCTTGTTTTTGTTTACTAAATTCCACATATGAGTGAGAATACATGGTATTTATTTTTCTGACTTAGTTTGCTTAGCATTATACTCTCTAGCTCCATCTGCATTGTCGCAAATGGCAAGATTTCCTTCCTTTTTATGGCAGAATAATATTCCATTAGGTAGATGGATAGATAGATCGATCTACTTACCTATCTCCCTATAGATAGATAGATATATCTCACATCTCCTTTATTCATGAATTTATGCACACTTGGGCTTCTTCCATAATTTGGCTATTATAAATAATGCCACAGTAAACATAAGGGTGCACATATCCCTTTGAATTTGTGTTTTTGTATTTTTTTGGGTCAATACCCAGTAGTGTGATTACTGGATCACATGTTAATTCGAAGTTTAGTTTTTTGAGGAACCTCCATACTGTCTTCCAGAGTTGCTGCACCAATTTGCATTCCCACCAACAGTGCAAGAGGGTTCCCCTTTCTCCACATCCTCACCAACACCTGTAGTTTCTCACGAACACCTGTAGTGATGTTGATTTTAGCCATTCTGACAAGTGTGAGGTGATAGATCATTGTAATTTTGATTTGCATTTCCCTGAACATTGATGTTGAGCATCTTTTCATGTGACTGTCGGCTATCTGTATATCTTTGGAGAAATGTCTGTTCATGTATACTTTTTTAGTTTTGTGCTATTTTTATGCAAAAATACACTTAACATAATCTTAAGAGTAGCTTCTTAGGTGGTAAATTGACTGGGATTAATGAGATATTGGTGTGGGTTTAACAAAGATAAGTCATACAAGATTTCTGCTCTTAGTGAGTTTATAATCTGACAAATGATATTTAATCTGTATTCAAACTTTTTTGGTGAAAGAATATCTGTATGGCCTAAAGAAAACATAAAATGCAATGAGAATTCAAAGATGGGGGAGCTCATTTCCAGTAGAAAGGGCCAAGGAAAGCACCACATAGTGGGAGAAACAAAGGAAGACTTTCAAAGAAAGGGTCATATCACTAGGTAGAGAATGCAATGAAGGATGTCCCGGTAGAAACTGTAGAGTCAAAGTAAGTATGCACTTGGGAAGGTATTAGTCTAAGAAACACAGACTACAATTACTAGAACTCAAGAAGAATAATATGAACAACTGTGAGGAAGGTTAGTGATGCTATAGGAGACCTTAGGAATATCCCCCAAGTGGAGACTGAGACTATATTTTTTTCTCTTATGGGCTACAGATAGGATTTTTAAAACTATGATTATTGTCTGTTTAAGCAAGGCGTGCTAAGATAATTGTGCCTCTTTTGGAAGATAAGCTGCAATCTGCAAACAGCAGAACAAGTGTCATGTGTAAAGTCTTTATTGAAAGCACATTTAGAAATGGCATTTCTAAAAGAGATGGTCGGAGACCTGAGATAAGAGTTGTGACTGGATGCCATATGGGACTACTTTGTTTGCCATCAGGAAAGCAAAATGAAGGATGGAAATGCTTTCTCTTGCACCCTGCCAGGCTTACATAGGCTGAGTTATACAGCAAGGGCAGTCCTTACTCATTCTCTGATTCCTGAGAACAGCTCCACCTCTGCAACCAAGTTTATACATGTACAGAACCCTAACATGAGACAGCAGGTAGGAAGAGTGCAGGGGAAATCTGGGTGTTACTGAGTACCACATAAAGGAAAGGGTAAGTGGAGAATGGAAACCACTCAGTTTCTTGGTATCTTGTAATTATGACTTTAGTGTAACAAATAACTGAAATACAGTGTGGTCATGGCAGTCTCTAAAATATTTGTGATCAAACTTTGGTGAACTTAAAAAGTTTTTTTTTTAATGTTTATTTACTTTTGAGAGAGAGAGAGAGAAGGAGAGAGAGAGAGAGAGAGAGAGAGAGAGAGAGAGAGAGAGAGAGAGAAAGCATGAGCAGGGGAGGGGAGGAGGGAGAGGGAGACAATCTGAAGCAGGCTCCAGGCTCTGAGCTGTCAGGATAGAGCCTGACACAGGGCTCAAACTCATGAGCCGCGAGATCATGACCTGAGCCAGAGTCTAACACTCAACCTACTGAGCCACTCAGGTGCACCAAACTTTGGTGAACCTAAATGCTAGACTAAGGAGTTTTAGCCTTGGCACCCTTTGTTCATGGTGTTTTAATTACAATGCACAACCCTAAGTCTATGTATTAAGAAAATGTGTTTGATATTTATGTGAAACATGGGCTTGGAGGAGAAGAAACAGGGGTCTATGCCCATGTAATTGGTAGTATTTTCCACTTACAAAGAGGCAATATTTTCCCTTAGACAGTTTTCTAATGTACCCTAGAACTTTTAAAGATAATTTGTTTTTTATAAGATTTTTTTTTCACATATAAGAAGATCCTGGGTCGATGTAAACATATTTTCTGGCAAAGCTATCATTCGTTAAATAGGTGTATTTTCTTTTTTTAGTCTAAGAATTTCAGCCTTATATACTGTGACTGGAATATATAATTCATGCATATATTAAAGGGAATTACAGTTTAGGATGGATTTATAATGATATTGCCATCAAATTTTATGGATCAATGGAGATTATTAGACTTTCTGGAACCATGCTGTTCTTCTAAAGGCCTTAGGTATAGAATGAATATATTACTTCTTTTTGCTAACTACAAGAGTCTAGATAGTGGATGAAAGACAGTACAAGCTTTCATGTTATGTTACTTAGTATGGAAAGGAATCTGAGAAGTTTTCCTTATTCCTAAATGTGTTTATCTCTTAATGAGAGAATTAGAACGTGGTATTTCAACAGCCCTGGAAAATCAGTTTATCTGTCACCATTCAGCTGAGACACACACCGAATAAAATACTAAAATACTAAAGTGGTTCTTATTGAAGTTTATAATGAGAATTACGGGGGAGTTTAAAAAGAAATTTGTGAGCATGATTCAGCACAATTCTTAAATTCTGATTCTTAGTCCTGGTGTGGCCTTGGACACTGTGCTTTTTAAATAGGTCAGATTTGAAAACCACAGCTGTATTTGATTATGGGGTAGTATGCAATGGAAATAGAAATATAACAGGAAATAGAAGATAGGAACTTCTCATTTATTTGGCTTTCTGGTTTGGTCAAAGGAACATTTTCAAAAGTAAGTGATACTTTCAAAGCTAGTGAATGATGAATGAAAAGCAAAAAAAAAAAAATACATTAGAAGAATGAATCAAGTATTTTTTAAATTGTAATAAAATGACATATTTGCCATTTTAACCATGTTTCAGTGTGCAGTTTGGAGGTGTTAAATACGTTCACATTGTTGTTCAGCCATCACCACTATCCATCCCCAAAGGTTTCCTTTTTCAAGACTGAAAGTCTGTATCCTTAAACAGTAACTCTCCATTCCTTCCTTATATCCTTCCCATATTCTGGCAATCACCATTCTATTTCACTGAATTTGCTCTAGGTCCCTTATATAAGTGTAATCATACAATATTTGTCCTTTTGGGTCTGGATTATTTCACTTAGCATATTGCCTGCACATTTTAACCATGTGTAAGTACTTCACTCATTTTTAAGGCCCCGAGTGATATTTAATTGTATCTGTACGCCACTTTCTGTTTATCTAATGAGACATTTTGGGTTGTTTCTGGCTTTTGACTATTATAAACAATGCTGACATGAGCACTGGCATACGAATATCTGTAGGAGTCCCCTGCTTTCAATTTTTTTGAGTATATACTGAGAAGTGGAATGCTGGATCATGTGGTAATTATATATGTGATTTTTTTAAAGAAACTTCTATACTATTTTCCATATCAGTTGCATCACTTTTTATTCCTGCCAGTGACGCATAAGGCGAAGTAAATATTCTTACCTCTCCAGTAGCACATCAACTTTTTAGTAGAAACTACCTTCTGATCCTGTCGTATATTTTCCCCCTAAAGCCCTGGTACAGTGTTTACTATACACTAAATACGTCACCAAATCTAAAGACTAGTAGTTATTTGCTTACTTTCACTCAGCTGCAGAATGTTTAAGGGGTTGTCAACCCAAGTGTAATAATTTAGTCTGGGGCCACTGACTGGGAATCAAATATGGTTCTGGAACAAATAGAAATGAATTTAATTTATCAATGTTAAGTTGGAACATTTCTATCACCAACACATTTGTAGCAGCAAAGCATTTTTTTTGGTTAATATTGACTGTTTCTCCTGATAATTTTTGAACATTACCTATAAATCATTAAATATTATCTGTGTGTTTTATATGCAATCACCAGTAACCTTGAGAATGTAATGTTTAGGCAGCTATAAATTTGAAATGTTTTCAATTATGACAAGCTGAAGAGGTATTTATGGCTGTGTGGGGGTAGGTATTATTATACTTTCCTCCTTTCCTTTTTCTATTGGCTACCAGGAGGCTGAGACAAACTTAACATTCAAACTCAATAACTGTTTCTTAATTTTGGCAACCTGATTACATGCCTATTAATCATTTTTTGGAGGCATATAGCATATATAAAAGAATGACTCAGTAAACCAGTGAATAAATATAAACAAACTGAATCATAGAGACCTTTCTTTCTAAAATCTATATTTTTACTTGGTTGCCAACTTTGCTCTTGTTTTCTTAGTGTTTATTTATTTTTGAGAGAGAGAGAGAGACAGTGCAAGTAGGGGGAGGGTCAGAGACAGAGGGAGACAGAATCTGAGGCAGGTTCCAGGTTCTGAGCTGTCAGCACAGAGCCCGACATGGGGCTCAGACTCACACACTGTGAGATCATGACCTGAGCCAAAGTTGGACCTACACAGATGCCCCTATATTTTCACTTGGTTGCCGATGTTGGATTAAACTGGAACCCTCTTACGCTATTGGTGGGAGTGCAAACAGGTGCAACCACAGTGGAAAGAGTGTGGAGCTTCCTCAAAAAGTTAAAAATAGAACTACCCTATAACCCAGCAATTTCCCTATTAGGTATTTACCTAAAGGATGCAAAAATACTGATTTGAAGGGGCACATGCACCTCGATGTTTATAGCAGCGTTATTAACAATAGCCAACCTATGGAAAGAGCTCAAATGTCCAATGACTGATGAATGGATAAGAAGATGTGGTGTATATGTACAATGGAATATTACTCGGCTATCAAAAAGAATGAAATCTTGCCATTTGCCATGACGTGGGCAGAGCTGGAGTATATTATGCTAACCAAAATATGTCACTCATAGAAAGACAAATACCATATGATTTCACTCATATGTGGAATTTAAGAAACAAAACAGTCAAACATAGAGGAAGGGGAAAAAAAGAGGGAAGCAAAACCTTAGAGATTCTTAACTATAGAGAACAAGCTGAGGGTTTATGGAGGGATGTGGGTGGGGGGATGGGCTAAATGGATGATTAGTACTAAGGAAGGCATTTGCAATGAACACTGGGTGTTGTATGTAAGTTATGAATCACTAAATTTAGACTTGAAACCAATTATGTTATATATGTTAACTAACTAAAATTTGAAAGTTTGAAATTAAAACAAAAACAAAACTGGAACATATAGGACTAAAGGAAGAACCAAGACTTCAGAACAAACCTCACATATCTTGTTTTGGGGTTTGGATTAGATTTTGTATTCTTTCAAGATATATACTCCTGAGAAGTGTTACTAGTTTATGCTCTTTAAAAATGATATTTATGACTGAAATGTTAGGTCCTTGAATGAAGCATTATCCTTTCTAAATAAATTCATGAATAAGTAAAATGATATGTAAATGCATCTAATAGCAAATATTGTAAAATAAACATGATTTTTGGATTTGGCTTACAAAATGAGATTTAAATTGTCACTATATAAGCTTGTACTAGGTGGGAAAAACTAAATAGGATATAAAATGTTTCTTTATGATTAGTCGTTTCTGCTTTTGATTAAACAAATGAATTAGAGGAAATTTATACATTAGATTGTAATATATCTTACTTGTAAATAATGATGATGAAGCACATATCAATCACTGAATCCAGTCATCTTTATGGGATTTATCACAACTCACGTAATTTATACTGCCTTCAAAATTGGCTCATAAATCTTGATTTTTTTCTAGCATCTACTATATATATAAGGATTTCTGTCCATTGTCAGTTTTAGGGAGTATATTCCTCCCTGAGAATTGTGATAATTACTTGGAAAATATTTAGGGCCTTCCTTGGAAGCATTATTCAGAAAGATTTGGGGTCTTTGGGACGTGAAAGACTTGAGTATAATTCTATCTCTGCCTTTCGTTTACAGGTTGTGAGATAGTGATTAAGTTACTTAACTTTTCTTGAGCTTCATTTCTCATTTGTAAACTAATGTTAAAATATGTATTTCACAGGGTTATGACAAGGATTCAGTGACTTAATATGTAAGGCCCTTGTTCAAGATAAGCACTTAATACATAGTAATTACTATGGTTAATAAAGATAAAATAATAAATTGCTTGCATTTAATATTTAATAGTGTTTAATGGTATTTCAAATGGAAATGTATCATAGTAAACATTGGAAAATATGAAAAGCAACTTTTTTATATAAAAATCACATATCGTTAGGGGTGCCTGAGTGGCTCAGTAGGTTAAGCATTGGACTTTAGCTCAGGTCATGATCTCGCAGTTTGTGAGTTTGAGCCCATGTTGGGCTCTGTGCTGACAGTTCAGAGCCTGAAGCCTGCTTCAAATTCTGTGTCTTCCTCTCTCGCTATCACTCCCCTGCTTGCATTCTGTCTGTCTCTCTCAAAAATAGATAAAAACATTAAAAATACAATATAAAAAATCACATATTGTTGAAAGTACAATCATGTTTGCCAAAACTCCGTAAATATCACAAGAGTCCAAGAGATCTGTTATTAAATGAAACTAAAGGGCTCACTCTAACAATGGATTTTGATCAAGTGAATAAGTCCATTAAGTAAATGAAATGCCTCACTGTACAGTAATGAAAAAAAATTGGTCAAAGGGAAATCTGTTTTGCTGCATAGAAATACATTAATACTCGACAGCATAGTTGTTTTGCATAATGTGTGTAGTAATACCCCTAAACTCTCAAACATGTTTAGCACCACATACTAAAGATTCAGAATTGGGTGACCATTCCCATTACTAGACAAGAAAAATAAAGTCAATGAATGAGAAGTAGCACTGGGAAGAACAAAAGCACAAAACTGGAATCTTCACTTGTATGCTGTATATAGGAATTATTTTTTGAAAATTTATTCAGTAATAGAGGGGTCCAATTTTTAAAATTGAATACACAAATATTCAAGGGAGAATTTTATTGAAACAAAAACAATATTGATAAAGAATACAAAATACATTTATAATTAAGGCTTTTACTATAAAATTAGGTGACAGTGATATTTAGATTTTAATTTTGTAATCCTTTATTATAGAATTTCTTTAAGACTAGTTTTTTTTACCCAAAACACTAAATATTTAAAATTTATTATTCTGAAAGCAAATATTTATTATATCTGGGAATAATGTAATTTTTTATATATTCTGCTGGCTCTGTATCTTTTAATAAAGTAAATTGGCATTGTTGTTATTTTTAAATAACATTAGGATGCCTGGGTGGCTCAGTCAGTTAAGTATCTGGCTCTTGATTTTGGCTTAGGTCATGATCTCACGGTCCTAAGATTGAGTCCTGTATCTGGCTGTGTGCTGACAGTGTGGAGGCATCTTGGGATTCTTTCTCCCTCTCTCTGCTCCTACCCTGGGCTCGCTTGCTCTCTCTCTCTCTCGCTCTCTCTCTCAAAATAAATAAACTTAATAAAAAATAACATTAGCTTTGATTAAATTGTCTTTAGCACAGATGAATTAGACAGATAACCCCAATCTGTTGATGTATTCTCTGCTCACATTCTAACATTCACTCTAACATTCACCAGTTTTTAATTATATATCTAAGTCACTGTTAACATTTACAGTTTTTTTCCCTAACTATTAATCTAAGGACTTTCAATTTTCTTTAGAAATATATTATATATTAAAGATCACTTTTTTAGATATTAAAGCTTTAATAACAAATACTTGATATACATGTGGCCTTTACAGTTTATGAAGTTTCTTCATGTATAATCTCATTTACTCCTCACAGCCATCCTGTGATGTGTCAGGGGATTACTTTCACAGTCTTATAGGTGATGAAATTGAAACTCCATGAGGATAAATTACTTGCTCAAGGTTGCATTGCCAGTAATTATCAAAATTGAGACTTGGACGCACTATTAAAACTCGTTTGTGTGTAGCAGAGTTTAAGAAATCAGATGCCTGCAGTGAACCAGGATGAAATAAATGGGTGAAACTGACTAAGCACAAGAGACTGGGGAGTGATGTAGTTAAATGGGAAACATATGCCCAGTCTGAAGGGAGTAACAGCTTGTTGGATGTTAACTTTGGTTGCCTGGAACAACTCTGGGTGTGGGGCTGCCAGACTTCTTTTTTTTTTTTTTTTAATTTTTTAAAATGTTTATTTATTTTTGTGAAAGAGATAGAGTGAGAGAGTGAGCACTAGCAGGGGAGGGGCAGAGAGAGAGGGAGACACAGAATCCAAAGCAGGCTCCAGGCTCTGAGCTGTCAGCACAGAGCCCTATGTGGGGTTCGAACTCACCAACTGTGAGATCATGACCTGAGCTGAAGTTGGATGCTCAACTGACTGAGGCACCCAGGCACCCCAACCAGACTTCAAATTTAAGAGAAGCTCACAATCCAAATTTAGTGTGAAATGCTTTGTTTTAAATATCGGCAACTAATTCCAAAGGAAAAAAAAAGAAAAAAATGGTGAAAGCAAGACAAATCTGAAGGCTGATCTTCCTGTCAACTTATAGTATGTGGCATATCCTTCATTCTTAAGGGGAGCATGTGTGGGGGAACCCATTATTCATGTGGCTAGTGTGAGATGGTAGAGATATCACCTTAATTCCATTCTCAAGTACTGACCAGCATTTATGACTAAAGAGGTATTAAGTGAGAATCTTGATTTCTTTGGTAGACTGTTTATTCTTTCATTTGCATTCTTTTGTTTATACAACCCAAATATACTGCATGCCAACCATGTACCTGCCACTGTGATGGAGAGAAGAATATTATATAGTATTTACCTTCAAATTTCAGCCAAAATATTCTAGCAGTGAATATGTTTCTATAAACAGGAGATATTGGAAGGAAAATGGAAAGCTTCATTGTGAAGGCAGAGTTTGGAAATAGATTTCCTACATAAAACCATATTCTCTTTTACACAGGAATTAAAGGGTGCTATATCGGTATGCACCTACACATGTGTGAATAAACAAAAATTTACTCTAAACATATGGTTCCCGTATAATCCCCCTTCATGTAGGCAACCATAAAATTAAAATGTTGCCTTATTAAAAAAATAATTTCTTGTTAGTGCCATCTTATTCCTGGGCAGATAGAATAATACTATATTGAACATTTAATAATCACAACTAGGATTTTCAGAATCTGTATTTTCTAACCATGCTTTTAATATTTTCTTTTTTGATGCCACATGGCTTTCACATGTATACTTTTAAGATTAGCTTTTTAAGAATTATGAAATACAGAATTAAAAATTAAGATTGTATATGTTAATTCTTACATGTTTGTAGAAGTAACATAGACACATGTATAGATTCAGAGTGAGAGAGAAGGGAGGGAGGGAAAGATGAATTGCACTGAGTCCAATAATGGAAACCTGTGATTATATTTCTCTGTTACCCTTCTGTCAGAGAGTTCAGCGCCTAATTTGATATACAGTCTTAGTAACTAGATTATAGTTTTCTTCCCTTCAGTCCTGATTTTCTAAATATATATATATATATATATATATATATATATATTCTAAAATATATATTATATATTCTAAATATATATAAATATATATATATATATTACCTTTATATACCTTTCCATTATGTGCATATGCATACCAGACATAGAAAATCTTTGTTCCTCATAGTTTCTCATTGCTCTGATTGTTTGAGTCTTATTTTTAATACCTTGAGAAATCATGTATATCTTTGTTTCAAGTTACATTTTATTTTAAAGAAGCTAGAGGGATAGAGGGAAATAACAGCAGAGAAAAGAAATATGCCATTCCCTAACACATCCACACACACACAGAGATGGTTGAGTATAAACTGGTCTGGTTTCTCTCTCTCTCTCTTTTTTAATGTTTATTTATTTTGAGAGAGAGACAGAGAAAATCCCAAGCAGGCTCCCTGCTGTGAGTGCAGAGCCTGAAACAGGCCTATTAAATGTTTGAATTAGTGGCTTCTTCTTACTTTAGTTTAAAATTTCATTCAAAGCCTTATTTTTTTACCTCTGCCACACATATCTATGGAAAAGCAAACAAATCATACGTTTATAACTCAATGAAATTTCATAGCACAACCAGGTAATCCATCACCCAAAGCAAGAAGCAGTGTACTACCAGCACCTCAGAAATCCTTCGAATACCTATCCCAGTCACTAGCCCTTTCTTCCTAAAAAATAACCAGTATCCTGAATTCCAACATCGTATGTTTTGCCTTTGTAGCTTTATATAAACAAAATTATGTTGAACTCTTACTTCTGGCTTACTTTATTTACACTTTCATCCATGTTGATGCAGGTAATGAATCCAGAAACATTTACATATATAAAGATATCTGATTTATGAAAAAGAAGACACTGAAGAATAGTAGAAAAATCGTAAATTTTCTTCAGTAAATAGTGCCATAGCAATTGAATATTCATATGGGAAAAATATATTTTGACTCCTTATACCAGACACAGATCAATTCCGGATAGATTATAGACTTAAATACAAATACAGTGTTTTGGAGTGCCTGGGTGGCTCAGTCATTTGAACATCTAACTCTTGATTTCTGCTCAGCTCATGATCCCCGGGTTGTGGGATTGAGCTCTGAGCTGGGCTTTGTGCAGAGGGTGGAACCTGCTTAAGATTTTCTCTTTCTTCCTCAGCCCCTTTATTCCACTTGTGCATGTACTCTTTCTCTCAATAAATGAATGAATGAAGAAATAAATACAAATATTTTAAAACACATTTTGATATCCCTGAAATTAGGACATGCTGTATGGCCAAGGGTGTTTCAAAATTGCCAGCTTTTAGGCTGGAATTGTGCATTCATAACACTGCCTATACATGCACCAACTTTTTATAGGTATTCATATTAACATCACTTCAACTGAGTTACATGTGTTAGTGGTATCTTACAAATGTTGAGTTTAATTATCTTTTAAAATATCTTCAGAAATATTACACTATGATTGAACATTGAAATGAAGCTATCGTGCACACAGAAAGAACACAGCTGAGTGTACATTTAATATCAATGAAGCCAGTGCCCATCATTGGGGGAATAACTACGAGTTTATATTTTCTTGCAAAGTGACAATAAAGTGCTTTACATGGACCAAGAAGGGAAAATACCCTGAAGTAGATGGTCCATTACATTTTGTTACTGAGATTTATGCAAAGGATCGCCCATTATGCACAGAAAGTTGGAACTGAAGGAAAAAGAAATTGCCAAATCTCTCAGAATGGATAAAAGGAATTTCAAAGCAGACAGTCAATTATGACTGATATATGTATTGCACAAGTTGTTGAATTTATTTTAACAAACTTCCTACTGGCTTTGAACAGAAACTACTTAACTTCCAGCAAGTTAGAATTCCGTTACAAAATGAAAATATAAGTGGCGAAAATAGGGGAAACATCACCAAAACTCACAGAATTGGTGTTAGCCACTTGGAAGAAAATCCTACAGACAAAAATGGAGCACTCTTTTAAGAAATGCTGCATCATTGCTTTTGATGGATTGGGACATTGTTTGGAAAAGTAGGAATACTTACAACTCTGGGTCAAAAAGAGATTCAGAACACTTGGACTCTAAAAGTGAGAAATTTTGAGAATACTTTAATAAATTTATGTCGTTTCTATTTTAATTGCTTACATATGAACAGACTGATACATTATAAAATTATGTATAAATAATAGTTTTCAATAAATATAAAAAGAAATTCTGAGTGATAAGAAAGAATTATCACAGTTCATTGACCATTATTTTTCATTCTTGTACTGTACATAATATAAATGGTACATTTACAATGGATAGCATCTTGAGTTGATGAGATATAGTGTCAAGAATACAACGTATATAGGGGCACCTGAGTGGCTCAGTCAGTTAAGTGTCTGACTCTTGGTTTCAGCTCAGGTCATGATCTTACTGTTCAAGAATTCGAGCCCCATATCAGACTCTGCACTGACAGTGCAGAACCTGTTTGGGATTCCCTTTCTTTCCCTCTGTCTCTGCCCTTCCTCTCTGGTATTCTCTCTTTCTCTCTCTCAAAATAAACTTTAAAAATGTTTAAAAAAATTAACAAATACATATAAATGTAGTTTTGGGTAAACATCACCCTGTTACAAGACTCCATTATTATCTATCCATATACTATACTTAAGTTTTTTGCATTCCTATTGTGTTAAAGTTTCCATAATCAAAGATCTCCTTTTTCCTTTTCTATCAAACTTTACTATGTGTACTTATTTGTATAGATTTCTCAAACTGTAGTGAAAGGTAGTGATTAATTTTGATTTATTTCTTTCTTATGTTCTTTATCTGTCCATATATGATCCTTGCCAAATCTTGTATGTATGTGCACTCTTATAGGCAATGTATCGTTAGTGTTAATGATACTCTCAAAGGGAACTGTTTTCTAAGAAATATTAAGAACCCTATGTCTTTTGATATTTTTTATCTGTACTAAATGCTCCAATCAAAAGACCCATGTATATATAGCCTACAAGAGATTCAATTTAGACCTAAAGTCACCTGCAGATTGAAAAAGAGGGGGTGGAGACACTTAACATGCAAATGGATGTCAAATGAAAGCCAGAGTAGCAATACTTATATTATACAACTAGACTTTAAAACGGAGACTGTAAAAAAGAGAAAAAGAAAGGCATTATATAATCATAAAAGGGACAATTCAGCAAGAAAATATAAAAATTGTAAATATTTATCCAACCAACATGGGAGCACCCAAATATATAAAACAATTAACAAACATAAAGGAACTAATTGATAATAACATAATAGTAGGCGACCTTAACACCCTACTTACATCAATAGATAAATCATCTAAACAGAAAATAAACAAGAAAACAATGACACACTGGACCAGATGGACTTAATAGATATATTCAGAACATTCCATTCTTTTTTTTTTTTTTTCTTTTTTTTTTTGTTTTTTTTTGTTTTTTGTTTTTTTTTTTTTTTATATATGAAATTTATTGTCAAATTGGTTTCCATACAACACCCAGTGCTCATCCCAAAAGGTGCCCTCCTCAGTACCCATCACCCACCCTCTCCTCCCTCCCACCCCCATCAACCCTTAGTTTGTTCTCAGTTCTCAACAGTCTCTTATGCTTTGGCTCTCTCCCACTCTAACCTCTTTTTTTTTTTTTTTTGTTCCCCTCCCCCATGGGTTTCTCTTAAGTTTCTCAGGATCCACATAAGAGTGAAACCATATGGTATCTGTCTTTCTCTGTATGGCTTATTTCACTTAGCATCACACTCTCCAGTTCCATCCACGTTGCTACAAAAGGCCATATTTCATTTTTTCTCATTGCCACGTAGTACTCCATTGTGTATATAAACCACAATTTCTTTATCCATTCATCAGTTGATGGACATTTAGGCTCTTTCCATAATTTGGCTATTGTTGAGAGTGCTGCTATGAACATTGGGGTACAAGTGCCCCTATGCATCAGTACTCCTGTGTCCCTTGGATAAATTCCTAGCAGTGCTATTGCTGGGTCATAGGGTAGGTCTATTTTTAATTTTCTGAGGAACCTCCACACTGCTTTCCAGAGCGGCTGCACCAATTTGCATTCCCACCAACAGTGCAAGAGGGTTCCCGTTTCTCCACATCCTCTCCAGCATCTATAGTCTCCTGATTTGTTCATTTTGGCCACTCTGACTGGCGTGAGGTGATATCTGAGTGTGGTTTTGATTTGTATTTCCCTGATAAGGAGCGACGCTGAACATCTTTTCATGTGCCTGTTGGCCATCCGGATGTCTTCTTTAGAGAAGTGTCTATTCATGTTTTCTGCCCATTTCTTCACTGGGTTATTTGCTTTTCGGGTGTGGAGTTTGGTGAGCTCTTTATAGATTTTGGAGACTAGCCCTTTGTCCGATATGTCATTTGCAAATATCTTTTCCCATTCCGTTGGTTGCCTTTTAGTTTTGTTGGTTGTTTCCTTTGCTGTGCAGAAGCTTTTTATCTTCATAAGGTCCCAGTAATTCACTTTTGCTTTTAATTCCCTTGCCTTTGGGGATGTGTCGAGTAAGAGATTGCTACGGCTGAGGTCAGAGAGGTCTTTTCCTGCTTTCTCCTCTAAGGTTTTGATGGTTTCCTGTCTCACATTCAGGTCCTTTATCCATTTTGAGTTTATTTTTGTGAATGGTGTGAGAAAGTGGTCTAGTTTCAACCTTCTGCATGTTGCTGTCCAGTTCTCCCAGCACCATTTGTTAAAGAGGCTGTCTTTTTTCCATTGGATGTTCTTTCCTGCTTTGTCAAAGATGAGTTGGCCATACGTTTGTGGGTCTAGTTCTGGGGTTTCTATTCTATTCCATTGGTCTATGTGTCTGTTTTTCTGCCAATACCATGCTGTCTTGATGATGACAGCTTTGTAGTAGAGGCTAAAGTCTGGGATTGTGATGCCTCCTGCTTTGGTCTTCTTCTTCAAAATTACTTTGGCTATTCGGGGCCTTTTGTGGTTCCATATGAATTTTAGGATTGCTTGTTCTAGTTTCGAGAAGAATGCTGGTGCAATTTTGATTGGGATTGCATTGAATGTGTAGATAGCTTTGGGTAGTATTGACATTTTGATAATATTTATTCTTCCAATCCATGAGCAGGGAATGTCTTTCCATTTCTTTAAATCTTCTTCAATTACCTTCATAAGCTTTCTATAGTTTTCAGCATACAGATCCTTTACATCTTTGGTTAGATTTATTCCTAGGTATTTTATGCTTCTTGGTGCAATTGTGAATGGGATCAGTTTCTTTATTTGTCTTTCTGTTGCTTCATTGTTAGTGTATAAGAATGCAACTGATTTCTGTACATTGATTTTGTATCCTGCAACTTTGCTGAATTCATGTATCAGTTCTAGCAGACTTTTGGTGGAGTCTATCGGATTTTCCATGTATAATATCATGTCATCTGCAAAGAGCGAAAGCTTGACTTCATCTTTGCCAATTTTGACGCCTTTGATTTCCTTTTGTTGTCTGATTGCTGTTGCTAGAACTTCCAGCACTATGTTAAACAACAGCGGTGAGAGTGGGCATCCCTGTCGTGTTCCTGATCTCAGGGAAAAAGCTCTCAGTTTTTCCCCGTTGAGGATGATGTTAGCTGTGGGCTTTTCATAAATGGCTTTTATGATCTTTAAGTATGTTCCTTCTATCCCGACTTTCTCAAGAGTTTTTATTAAGAAAGGGTGCTGGATTTTGTCGAAGGCCTTTTCTGCATCGATTGACAGGATCATATGGTTTTTCTCCTTTTTTTTGTTAATGTGATGTATCACGTTGATTGATTTGCGAATGTTGAACCAGCCCTGCATCCCAGGAATGAATCCCACTTGATCATGGTGAATAATTCTTTTTATATGCCGTTGAATTCGATTTGCTAGTATCTTATTGAGAATTTTTGCATCCATATTCATCAGGGATATTGGCCTGTAGTTCTCTTTTTTTACTGGGTCTCTGTCTGGTTTAGGAATCAAAGTAATACTGGCTTCATAGAATGAGTCTGGAAGTTTTCCTTCCCTTTCTATTTCTTGGAATAGCTTGAGAAGGATAGGTATTATCTCTGCTTTAAACGTCTGGTAGAACTCCCCTGGGAAGCCATCTGGTCCTGGACTCTTATTTGTTGGGAGATTTTTGATAACCGATTCAATTTCTTCGCTGGTGATGGGTCTGTTCAAGCTTTCTATTTCCTCCTGATTGAGTTTTGGAAGAGTGTGGGTATTCAGGAATTTGTCCATTTCTTCCAGGTTGTCCAATTTGTTGGCATATAATTTTTCATAGTATTCCCTGATAATTGTTTGTATCTCTGAGGGATTGGTTGTAATCATTCCATTTTCATTCATGATTTTATCTATTTGGGTCATCTCCCTTTTCTTTTTGAGAAGCCTGGCTAGAGGTTTGTCAATTTTGTTTATTTTTTCAAAAAACCAACTCTTGGTTTCGTTGATCTGCTCTACAGTTTTTTTAGATTCTATATTGTTTATTTCTGCTCTGATCTTTATTATTTCTCTTCTTCTGCTGGGTTTAGGCTGCCTTTGCTGTTCTGCTTCTAGTTCCTTTAGGTGTGCTGTTAGATTTTGTATTTGGGATTTTTCTTGTTTCTTGAGATAGGCCTGGATTGCAATGTATTTTCCTCTCAGGACTGCCTTCGCTGCATCCCAAAGCGTTTGGATTGTTGTATTTTCATTTTCGTTTGTTTCCATATATTTTTTAATTTCTTCTCTAATTGCCTGGTTGACCCACTCATTCGTTAGTAGGGTGTTCTTTAACCTCCATGCTTTTGGAGGTTTTCCAGACTTTTTTCTGTGGTTGATTTCAAGCTTCATAGCATTGTGGTCTGAAAGTATGCATGGTATGATTTCAATTCTTGTAAACTTATGAAGGGCTGTTTTATGACCCAGTATATGATCTATCTTGGAGAATGTTCCATGTGCACTCGAGAAGAAAGTATATTCTGTTGCTTTGGGATGCAGAGTTCTAAATATATCTGTCAAGTCCATCTGATCCAATGTCTCATTCAGGGCCCTTGTTTCTTTATTGACCGTGTGTCTAGTTGATCTATCCATTTCTGTAAGTGGGGTGTTAAAGTCCCCTGCAATTACCACATTCTTATCAATAAGGTTGCTTATGTTTATGAGTAATTGTTTTATATATTTGGGCGCTCCGGTATTCGGTGCATAGACATTTATAATTGTTAGCTCTTCCTGATGGATAGACCCTGTCACTATTATATAATGTCCTTCTTCATCTCTTGTTACAGCCTTTAATTTAAAGTCTAGTTTGTCTGATATAAGGATGGCTACTCCAGCTTTCTTTTGGCTTCCAGTAGCATGATAAATAGATCTCCATCCCCTCACTCTCAATCTAAAGGTGTCCTCAGGTCTAAAATGAGTCTCTTGTAGACAGCAAATAGATGGGTCTTGTTTTTTTATCCATTCTGATACCCTAAGTCTTTTGGTTGGCGCATTTAATCCATTTACATTCAGTGTTATTATAGAAAGGTATGGGTTTAGAGTCATTGTGATGTCTGTATGTTTTATGCTTGTAGTGATGTCTCTGGTACTTTGTCTCACAGGGTCCCCCTTAGGATCTCTTGTAGGGCTGGTTTAGTGGTGACAAATTCCTTCAGTTTTTGTTTGTTTGGGAAGACCTTTATCTCTCCTTCTATTCTAAATGACAGACTTGCTGGATAAAGGATTCTCGGCTGCATATTTTTTCTGTCTAGCACACTGAAAATCTCGTGCCAATTCTTTCTGGCCTGCCAAGTTTCAAAAGAGAGATCAGTCACGAGTCTTATAGGTCTCCCTTTATATGTGAGGGCACGTTTACCCCTTGCTGCTTTCAGAATTTTCTCTTTATCCTTGTATTTTGCCAGTTTCACTATGATATGTCGTGCAGAAGATCGATTCAAGTTACGTCTGAAGGGAGTTCTCTGTGCCTCTTGGATTTCAATGCCTTTTTCCTTCCCCAGTTCAGGGAAGTTCTCAGCTATTATTTCTTCAAGTACCCCTTCAGCACCTTTCCCTCTCTCTTCCTCCTCTGGGATACCAATAATGCGTATATTATTTCTTTTTAGTGTATCACTTAGTTCTCTAATTTTCCCCTCATACTCCTGGATTTTTTTATCTCTCTTTTTCTCAGCTTCCTCTTTTTCCATAACTTTATCTTCTAGTTCACCTATTCTCTCCTCTGCCTCTTCAATCCGAGCTGTGGTGGTTTCCATTTTGTTATGCATTTCGTTTAAAGCGTTTTTCAGCTCCTCGTGACTGTTCCTTAGTCCCTTGATCTCTGTAGCAAGAGATTCTCTGCTGTCCGCTATACTGTTTTCAAGCCCAGCGATTAATTTTATGACTATTATTCTAAATTCACTTTCTGTTATATTATTTAAATCCTTTTTGATCAGCTCATTAGCTGTTGTTATTTCCTGGAGATTCTTCTGAGGGGAATTCTTCCGCTTGGTCATTTTGGATAGTCCCTGGCGTGGTGAGGACCTGCAGGGCACTTCCCCTGTGCTGTGGTGTATAACTGGAGTTGGTGGGCGGAGCCGCAGTCAGACCTGATGTCTGCCCCCAGCCCACCGCTGTGTCCACAGTCAGACTGGTGCGTGCCTTCTCTTCCCCTCTCCTATGGGCGGGATTCACTGTGGGGTGGGGTGGCCTTTCTGGGCTACGTGCAGACTGCCAGGCTTGTGATGCTGGGGATCTGGCGTCTTAGCTGGGGTGGGTAGGCAAGGTGCACAGGGGCAGGAGGGGCAGGCTTAGCTTGCTTCTCCTTAGGTGATCCTCTTCAGGAGGGGCCCTGTGGCAGCAGGAGGGAGTCAGATCCGCTGCCGGAGGTTTGGCTCCGCAGAAGCGCAGAGTTGGGTGTTTGCGCGCGGAGCGAGCAAGTTCCCTGGCAGGAACTGGTTCTCTTTGGGATTTTGGCTGGGGGATGGGCGGGGGAGATGGCGCTGGCGAGCGCCTTTGTTCCCCACCAAACTGAGCTCTGTCGTCCGGGAGCTCAGCAGCTCTCCTTCCCTTTGTCCTCCAGCCTTCCCGCTTTCTGAGCAGAGCTGTTAACTTACGACCTCCCAGACGCTAAGTCGCGCTTGCTGTCGGAACACAGTCCGTCAGTCCCCTCCGCTTTTTGCAAGCCAGACTCGGGGGCTCTGCTTGGCCGGCGAGCCGCCCCTCTGCCCCGGCTCCCTCCCGCCAGTCCGTGGAGCGCGCACCGCCTCGCCGCCCTTCCTACCCTCTTCCGTGGGCCTCTCGTCTGCGCTTGGCTCCGGCGACTCCGTTCTGCTAATCCTCTGGTGGTTTTCTGGGTTATTTAGGCAGGTGTAGGTGGAATCTAAGTGATCAGCAGGACGCGCGGTGAGCCCAGCGTCCTCCTACGCCGCCATCTTCCTAGCCCCCCAGAACATTCCATTCTTAAACAGCAGAGTACACATTCTTTTCAAGTGCATATGGAACGTTCTCCAGAATAGATCACATATTAGGTCAAAAAACAGGCTTCAAGAAATACAAAAAGATGAAATCATACCATGCACCTTTTCTTACCACAACACTATGAAACTAGAAGTCACCACAAAAAGAAATCTGGAAAGGCCATAAGTACATGAAGTTTAAACAACATGCTACTAAACAAGGAATGAGTCAACCAGGAGATCAAAGAAGAAATAAGAAAATACATGAAAATAAATGAAAGTGGAAATGCAACAGTCCAAAACCTTTGGAATGCAGGAAAAGTGGTTAAAACAGGGAAGTATGTAGCAATACAGGCCTACCACAACAAGCAAAAAAAAAAAATCTCAAACAACCTAACCTTACACTTTATGGAATGAGAAAAAGAACAACAAATAAAACCTAAAGCCCCCAGAGAAAAGGAAATAATAAAGATTAGAGCAGAAATAAATGATATAGAAACCAACAAAACAAAACAACAGAACAGATCAATGAAACCAGGAGCTGGTTCTTTGAAATAATTAATAAAATTGATAAACCTCGAGGTGCCTGGGTGGCTCAGTTAGTTACGCATCTGACTTCATCATAGGTCTCACCGTTTTTCAAGCCCCGTGTTGGACTCTGTGCTGACAGCTCAGAGCCTGAAGCTTGCTTCAGATTCTGTGTCTCCCTCTCTTTCTCTGCTCCTCCCCCACTCACACTCTCTCTCTCTCTCTCTCTCTCTCTCTCTCTCTCTCTCAAAAATAAACACTGAAAAAAAATTGATAAACCTCTAACCAGACCTAGAGAAGAAAAAAGACCCAATAAATAAAATAACAAAGGAGAGGGGAGAAATAACAATCAACACCACAGAAATAGAAACAATTATAAGAGAATATTGTGAAAAACTATATGCCAACAAACTGGACAACCTGAAAGAAAATGGATAAATTCCTACAAACATATGAACTACCAAAACTGAAAAAGGAAGAAATAGAAAATTTGAATAGACCAATAGCCAGCAAAGAAATTGAATCAGTACTCAAAAACTCCCAATAAACAAAAGTCTGGGGCCAGATGGCTTCACAAGCAAATTCTGCCAAACATTTGAAGAAGAGTTAATACCTACTCTTCCCAAATTATTATGAAAATATAGAAGGAAGGAAAACTCCCAAATTCATTCTATGAGATCAGCATTACCCTGATATCAAAACTGGGTAAAAGGTCCACTAAAAAAAGAGAACTACAGGTCAATATCCCAGACAAACATGGATGTAAAAATTCTCAATAAAATGCTAGCAAACTGAATCCAATAATACCTTTAAAAAGTCATTCACCATGACCATGAGGGATTTATTCCTGGGTTGCAAAGGTGGGTCAGTATTCACAAATCAATCAGTATGATATGTCACATTAGTAAAAGAAGAATAAAAAACATATGAACCTTTCGATAGAGGCAGAAAAGGCATTTGACAATATCCTTTCATGATAAAAAGTCTCAATCAGTTGGGTTTAGAAGGAACATACCTTAATGTAATGAAGACCATATATGAAAAACCCACAGCTGATATCATTCTAAATGGGGAAAAACTGAGAACTTTTCCGGTACTGTCAGGACCAAGATACGGATGTCCACTCTCACCATTGTTATTTAACATAGTACTAGAAGTCCTAGTCATAGTAATCAGACAACAAAAAGAAACAAATGTCATTGACAAGGAAGAAGTAAAACTTTCACTCTTCACAGATTACATGATACTCTGTATAGAAAACCCAAAAGACTCCAACAAACAACTGTTAGAACTGATGCATGAATTTAGCAAAATCACAGGATACAAAATCAATGTACAGGAATCTGTTGCATTTCTATATACCAGTAATGAATCCTCAGAAAGAGAAATTAAGGATCAATCCCACTTACAATTGCACCAAAATCAATAAGATAGCTAAGAATAAACCGAACCAAAGAGGCAAAAGACCTGTACTCTGAGAACTATAAAACACTGATGAAAGAAATTGAAGATGACACAGAGAAATGTAAAGACATTCATGTTCATGGGTTGGAAGAAAAAAATATTAAAATATCTCTACTACCCATAGGAATATACACATTTAATGCACTCCCTATCAAAACACCAACAGCACTTTTCACAGAGCTAGAACAAACTATCCTAATTTTGTATGGGACCATAAAAGATCTGAGATAGTCAATGCAACCTTGGAAAAGAAAAGCACAACTGTCACCATTCTGGACTTCAACTTATATTACAAAGCTGTAGTGATCAAAACAGTATGGTACTGGCACAAAAATACACAGATCAATAGAACAGAATAGAAAACCCAGAAACCCACAACTATATGGTCAATTAATCTTCAACGAAGCAGGAAAGAATATCCAATGAGAAAAAACACTGTCTTTTTAACAAATAGTGTTGGGAAAACTGGACAGCAAAGTACAAAAGTATGAAACTGGATCACTTTCTTACACTATCCACAAAAATAAATTTAGAATAGATTAAAGACCTAAATGCGAGATCCAAAACCATAAAAATCCTAGAGGAGAACAGAGGCAATAAACTCTCTGACATAGGCCTTAGCAATTTCTTCCTAGATATGTCTCCTGAAGCAAGGGAAGCAAAAGCAAAATTGAATTATTGAGACTTCATTAAGATAAAACCTTCTGATGGGATGCCTGGGTGGCTCAGTCCGTTAAAGCGTCCGACTTCAGCTCAGGTCACGATCTCGTGGTCCGCCAGTTCGAGCCCCGCGTCGGGCTCTGGGCTAATGGCTCAGAGCCTGGAGCCTGCTTCCGATTCTGTGTCTCCCTCTCTCTCTGCCCGTCCCCCGTTCATGCTCTGTCTCTCTCTGTCTCAAAAATAAATAAATGTTAAAAAAAATAAAAAAAAAAAGATAAAACCTTCTGCATAGTGAAGGAAACAACAAAACTACAAGGCAACCTATGCAATGGGAGCAGATATTTGCAAATGACCTATCTGACAAAGGGTTAGTATCCAAAACATAAAAATAACTTATAAAACTCAACACCCCAAAAATGAATCATCCAATTGAAAATAGAAGACACCAAGAAACATTTTTGCAAAGTAGACATATGGATGGCCAACAGACACATGAAAAGTTGCTTGATATCACTGGTTATCAGGGAAATACAAATTAAAACTACAGTGAAATATCACCTCAGATCTGTCAAAATGGCTAAAATCAACAACACAGGAAACAACAGATATGGTGAATATGTGGAAAAAGGGGAACCCTCTTGCACTGTTGGTGGGAATGTCAACTGGTACAGCACTCTGGAAAACAGTATGGAGTGTCCTCAAAAAAGTTAAAAAGAAGACTACCCTATGATCCAGCAATTACACTACTAGGAATTTACTCAAAGAATACAAAAACACTAACACCAAAGTATATGTGCACCCTTTATGTTACAATAGCATTATCTACAATAGCCAAATTATGGAAATAGCCCAAGTGTCCATCAACTGGTGAATGAATAAAGAAGAGATGATATATGTACACACACACACACACACGCGCGCGTGCATGCATGCACACGCACGCACACACAATGGAATATTACCCAGCCATAAAAAAAGAATAAAATATTGCCATTTACAATAACATGGATGAAGCTAAAGAGTATGATCCAAAGGGAAATAAGTCAGTCAGAGAAAGACAAATACCATATGACCTCACTCATATGTGGAGTTTAAGAAACAAAACAAGAAGCAAAGGTGAAAAAAAAGAGAAAGGGAGTTAAAGCAAGAAACAGACTCTTAACTATAGAGAACAAATTGATGGTTACCAGAAGGGAGGTGGGTGGGAGGACGCAGGAAATAGGGGATGGGGTTAAGGAGTGCATTTGCTGTGGTGAGCACCGGGTGTTATATGGAAATGTTGAATCATTTATATTGTCACCAAAAAAATATTACACTCTATGTTAACTAACCAGAATTTAAATAAAAACTTAAAAAAATTAAAATATTATAACTATTGTTTAGCAATATATGTAAACAAATAATATCTTTAACTGAAAGCCTTTGATTTGTGTATTTAAATTTAAATTTTGAAGCTGATCTACTCTTAAGGTCTTGGGTGTAGATGTGACAATATAAAAAGAAATAACTGGGAGAGAAAGATAACGGATAAAAGAATGGCTAGGAGATTCTTTCCATCTTTTTGTTTAGGTGGTTTTATTTTAGTGAGGATACACTTTACGGTTTTAAAAGTTACACATTTCTTTTTCAGGAGGGCTTAGGTAAATACCTTAAGGTCTTTGATCCAGTAATTTCATACAGATGACATTTTTTGTATTGATAAGATGTAAAAGTAATAATCATTCTTTCATCCAAATAACTTTCTTTGCAATATAATTTGTTTTGTAACAAGTGTCATTAGTACTTGAAATCAAGAGTATATATTATCATTAAGTTGGATGGCTATTGTATTCATTTTATCTTCTTTAACATACAAGCAAAGTGAAAGAGGAAGTTGTTTTCTTCATTTTCCAATATGAACATAGTATATATTCCTAAATTTTGTTTTCAATTTAAGTGGAAATCTAGTTCATATTCTTTACTTTGTATTTGAAGCATAGGTAAAGAGCAAAAGGCAGACTCATTAAAGGGTAAGGGGAACAGCAGGCTCAGTTTTGTTTCCCAGATACCAGCTTAATGGTTGTCACAGGGTAAGTCTGCTGGTTATCCTCTGTTTGCCTCCCAGATCCATTTTCCTGCTGTCTGCATGTTCTGTACCCTAAAAGAATAATCTTAAGGAACTGCATCATGCAGACTCACTAGCCTTCTCACTCTGCAGGGTTCAGCCAATAGAAGGGTCAGGAAAGAATTCAGTGAGTGGGAAGAGACAGCTCAGGATATTTATCACTAAGCCTTATGGGACTGTATTTGACAGATGGAAGCAAACTCATCTACCTGTGGCCAGATCTCTTATCATGTGGCTCCTTTACAACAGCTCTCAGTCTTGCTGGGTTCCAGTAACACAGCCCCCTCTTCTTGCTCCTGTTAAAACCCATGGGCTTCCTATTGTCATTAGTCCTTGTGTGCTTCACTGTTGGTTCCCCTAATCCTACTCTCACCTCTCTTTAATGAGTCCTCTGTGTACTTCTGGGGCTTTGCTTGAAACAGTTTATCTTCTCTGAGACAGAATTTTGAATGTAAGAATCTGAATATATAGAATACAATAAACATTTCATTAAGAAAAAGAAAGAATGCCTGCCATTCATTCTAGGCCATTAGAAATTAAGATGTAGCTACTTTTCTAGAAAATTTTCTAATTTATATTTTAAAAATATATATATAATATATATAATAGAATAATGTATTAGCTATTTTCAAAAAGATTAATAGAAGGAAACTATTTTAATGATGTTTGTGAATTTAGTTGAGCTATTAATCAAATATCTCAAATTGCTCAATGTTTTTGGTATCTTTTTTGACTGACAGATGCAATTTTCACTGAATAAGGCTAACTTATTCAGTGTTAATATATGCATTTTGTTTCTTACAGATTCTTAAGATACTCTACGATTGTTCATTTTAACATTGGGAAGTTATTTATATTCATTAGATATGGAAAACTAAGTACCAAGATAGAGTGATTTTTTCAAAATCATAATATTTGTTAAAAATTTGTAGGTTGATTTTTAATATCAGTTTGGGAAGATCTTTATTCTCATTTTATTATAACTATGCATCTCTGAGGATGTGAAAAAATGATTTATCCATACTGTCATATATTTAACTTTAAGAGTTCATTAATGGACATATTTTATTCATTCTACCTTCATTATGGGAAATTCATCTGAAATAAATGGTCATTTCCCTCTGCACAATTCTATTAAGAAAACACATTGTATTTTTTAGTAAACAAGAGGAATGGAATTTTGCCTTACTACCACTAAGAAAGTGTATTCATTTTTTTGGAGCAAGGGCAATAATATCCTGTATTAAATAAAAAGCTATTGACCCAGAAACCTTTTTGTAAATATAATTAGTTTATCTTAAAAAATATCATGTTTGATCCTGTAATTCTTTCTAGGTTATTAATAGGAAAGCATTATTTAGAACTTACAGGAAGAATCAATATTGAAGCACTTATGTACAGGGTAAAAATGGTGTATCATTATCGATGGTTATTAGATAGGGAAACGTGTAGCCTCTACATGTATAGAGGTCTTACTTTCAATTAAGTATGATTAAATAAAAAGATTCAGCTTCATTAAGGTCTTTGGCACCTAAAGTGTTCATTTGTTTGTGGTTGGGACATTATCTATAATTATTTTATGAGGGAAATCTTGGCCTTGCTCATAGTTATTTCCTCAAGTGGCATCTATTCAGGATGGGTTTAGATTAAAAGTCTTTAATGTCAACCCCAGAGTCCACTTACTTGATTTTTTATTAATAATATAGAATATTATATTCCATTCTTAGAAAACATTGCTGAACTCATAATTACCCACCTATTGTGAATAGGTTACTTAATAATATTAAATGATAATTGTTTGAAGGATATGCAGTTTAATTCTTTCGGATTATTGGTGCCGATTTAAACTTTTTTCTTAATTGATACCTGAGGTATAGAACTTTTTAAAATAACATTTATTTATTTGTTTTGAGAGAGAAAGAGTGTGAGTGTGAGTGGGAGGGGCAGAGAGAGAGGGAGAGGGAGAGAATCCCAAGCAGGCTCCGCTCTGTCAGTGCAGAGCCCTATAAGAGGCTTGAATTCATGGACCATTGTGAGATCATGACCTGAGCCAAAATCAAGAGTTGGATGCTTAACTGTCTCAGCCACCCAGGTATCCAAAACTTTTTCTACTTAGTCACTGTTTACCACAGTGACTTAGAACTAGGAGGAACCTAAAGGTTGGAGACATGTAGAGTTCCTGTAAATAGCCCTGATGCATTTTGGTAAAACTTGTATCTCTTCTCCCTCAAGGTGAGAAGTGAAGACATAGTGATTAGGATGACACAGGCTATTGCTCAATCTCAGAGAAAGCCTCAGTTTCTTTATCTCTACTGTAAGAATAAAAATAAAAAAAATAGAGTTATTTGAGGATTAAAGAGGTTAATTTGTCTAAAGCTTCTAGCACAGTACCTCATATATGGGAAACAATATGTGCTGTCAATTGTGATTATGTTATAGTTAGTATTACTTTAAACTTTAGCTCAGATAAAGCTATGTTTTTAGAAGTACTTTTACAAACTCCTTGGTCTGAGCTTTAAATGAAGAGTACAAGCAATATGAAATTTGCTTCTATGTCATTATAAAAAAGTTATTGAGGATATTATCAAAATTAGTGTCTCATTTATGAGGACTCACAGGAGAAACATGGAACAACTTTATCACTCACTTGCTTTCCTTATAAAGCAGAAAGCTTAAAACATAATTTAACCTTTTCTAGATGACTCCTGGTTATTAAAAATATCAATTAAGTTGCAGAAGTGGGGTTGTATGCTGAGGTCTATTGAGTTGCAAAGGAATATTTGCCCCAAAAGAGATGAATGAGGCAAGATAACTTGACTAGAGTTAATAAAAGCATTCCTGTTCAGAGAAAACTTGGGAATACATTAAGTGTGACATTTTATGTGATGGGATGGTTTGTAGGAAAACAATCAAAATCCTAACTTTGTAAGTGTGTAGAAATTCATGAAAAAAATTAGCTTGGGTGAATTTTTTAATTTTTTTTAATATTTATTTTTCAGAGACAGAGACAGAGCATGAGTGGGAGAGGGGCAGAGAGAGAGGGAGACACAGAATCCAAAGCAGGCTCTAGGCTCTGAGCTGTCAACACAGAGCCAGATGCGGAGCCCAAACCCAGAACCGCAAGATCATGACCTGAGCTGAAGTCAGAAGCTCAACCGACTGAGCCACCCAGGCACCCCAAGCTTGGCTGTAGTTTCATTACATTTGAATTATTTACTGTGGTGCTTATTTAGGGCCATAGTGTATGGCCATGTTGGGTATGCACTCTGCAATTACAGTTGGGCCATTCACAGAGGCCAGGAAATAAGTGGTATTCCTTGAAAAACTGTTCAGTGAACAATCTCGTGATTTTGTAAGTGGCTCTGCATTTATTATCTACTGATATCTATGTGTTTTACATAGACTATACTCATATAACAAAGCAAGATTTTTTTTTAGTGTTTATTTTTGAGAGAGAGAGAGAGACAGAGTGTGAGCAAAGGAGAGGCAGAGAGAGAGGGAGACACAGAATCTGAAGCAGGCTCCAGGCTCTGAGATGTCAGCACAGAGCCTGACGTGGGGCTTGAACTCACGAACCATGAGATCATGACCTGAGCTGAAGTTGGACACAAAGCAAAAGAATTTTTTTTATATAAAGCTATATTGCTATTATTTAGCTGCTTTTCTATAGCAAATTTCAATATTAAATAACATAAAAATTGATTACAAAGTGTTTTATGTAAATTGACATTGTTTAATTATACATTCCATTGCTCTTAACTAATATAAATTTACTTAGAAAAAAATGAAAATTAAATGTCTATCTAAATATGATAGCGCGCCATGGGATAAAGCCATGCTGTTTTGCATTGAAGTTAACTCCTTTTAAACAGTGAGTGAAGTACAAATAAGATGAAATGGGTTTAAATCTTTATAGATATTGTCTTCCAAACATACATATTTATCTAGTTGTGCAAATAACACTGAAAAGTAATAGAGACCTTTGTTTACAATGTGTATCGTATTTCTTGGTCAAATGCAATTCAGCCATCCCTCTGAAATGGGACAAAAATACATCATTGCTGAGAAAATAACATAAAATGAAAACTAGTAGTTGTAATTAAATGGAAAAATACATGTAAAGTCTAAATTTGAAGCAATTAATAAAGTGACCTTGCTTCTTCATACAATATTTTATTATCAAAAAAAAATTCAGTTTTGTACTACATATTCCTGTGACCACTTGACATATTGCATATAAGATCACCAGATTGTGGTTAAGCAAATAGCCTCACATTGACTTAACACTTTATCAATACATAAATCATGAACTATGAGCATCTTTTAATGGGGTTTTAGAAGCACAGTCTCATACCAATAAGCAATTAATGAATTTTTAATGGCTACTTTCAAATACTAGCATCAATTGACGTGGACATAAATGTTTCTTTCTTAGATGTTGTGTTAACATAAAGTGCCTTTTTGGTGGCATCAGTTAAATATAGTATGTGTTTTTAAATGTGTATACCTATGTGTTTCATGTGTTATTCATTTAGTGTGTCGTGGTGGACAGTTTAACGAGCTGCAAGTTTAGTTTCTGATATTTGGGTTGAATGATAATTCTGTTTGGTGCTCTTATCTCTGGCAGTTGCTGTGCTCCTGTGCCTGCTGCATTGTCTCATAATTTAAAGGGAATATTGATTTACTATCTCACTGGGTTGAATGTATTTGGCATTATATATGCCAAATGATGCAAATTTTTTTCTGTTCTTGAAGTCACTTGATAGATCACTGGAACCAACAAAGTCCCCTCAGTCTTCATGCTGTCTTTCAGAGCTTAAGATGGAGGAAGTTATAACATACCAAGGAAGGCGTGCCATAGTGGAACATTCGGTTGCTGAGCCACAAGACTAGCTCACTATTTTTCATTTTGTAAATATCAGCACCATTTTTCATTTTAAGGTAGACTCTAAGTTCAGTCTTGTGGAAATTGTGTCTGTGTCTTGAACACTTATGCAGCAGTTCTTAGTAGACTTGCAAGAAAGAGGAAATTTAACTAGCTGATCCACAAATTAAGGGAAAGATATTTTCCTTTTAATTATGACAATTATGAAGACACTTTTTGGTCAATGGTAAGAAAATAAGAGAAACCAATAGTCCTGTGGTTATGGAAGGAAATTTCTGGATTTCCAACCTACAAGGAATTTATTAGACATGGATTCATGGACCTAGGTTCTGTGCCTTGTTCTGCATTTAGTTATTGATTGAATTTAGGGAAGATAGCTCCTTTAGGCCTCAATTTCTTTTCTGTATCATCTAGTCCTCACTCCTGGATGTGGGGCAGATAACTTCTATGCTTCCTTTAGGCTCTAATATTCTATATTTCTATAAGGAATACTGTGCAAGGAATTTAAATATTTTTACTAAACTCTCTATTAGATGAGCAAGTATAGAAATCATTTTCTGGACCTCCACATATATTCTTATTTCACAGATAGCAAATTAACTATTTAAAAATATAAACATTTTATTGAAGTATAACATACATAAAGTATGCTGGTTAAAAATGTTAAGCTTAGGGTGCCTGGGTGGTTTAGTCAGGTTAAGCATCCAATTCTTCATTTCGGCTTATGGTTCATGACAACTGTTAGTGCTGAACCCACTTGGGATTTTCTTTCTCCCTCTCTCTCTGATCCTCTCCTGCTCGCTCTCTCTCTCTCTCTCTCTCTCTCTCTCTCTCTCTCTCTCAAAATAAATAAATAAACGTTTAAAAAATGTTAAGCTTGATGAATTTTTTTCAGGGTAAAGATTATACCATGAATTCTCTACCCATCAGAAAACAGAATATTATTATTACTCCAGGAACCCTCCTTCTTCCCCAAAGATAGCCATCATCCTGATTTTTAACACCATAGATTAGATACACCTCTTACTGAACTTTATAAAAATGGAATCATACAGGGGTGCCTGGGTGGCTCAGTCGGTTGAGCGTCCAACTTCAGCTCAGGTCATGCTCTCATGACTTGTGAGTTCGATCCTGTGTCGAGCTCTGTGCTGACAGCTCAGAGCCTGGAGCCTGCCTCGGGTTCTGTGTCTCCCTCTCTCTCTATCCTTCCCCTACTCACGCTCTTTCTCTCTCTTAAAATAAACATTAAAACTATTTTTTAAAAATGGGATCATACAGTATGTGCCTTTTTGCATCTGACTTTTTCAGTCAGAATTGTTACTGAGATTCACTCATTTTTCTGCTGTATCAGTAGTCCATTTGTTTTCATTACTATATACTCCACTGGAAAGACTGTGTCAGTTTATCTTGTTGACAGCCTTTTGATTATTTACATGAATATTATTGCTCTGGATATTTGTATTCATGCCTTTTAGTTAATATTATGATGAATTTTGGGGGGAGGGATAGATACCTAGTGTGTAATTGTTAGGCTATATGATATGCATATTTTCAGCGTTAGTAGATATCCACATGTTTTCCAATATGGGTGTTAAAATTTACATACCTGGAACAATAAATCATGCCTACATCACAATACTTCCTTTTAGATGAGATCAGGCACATTCAGGGTGGTACGACCATAGACACAACACTTCATTTTAAACATTTGGTATTGTCAGTATGTTTAACGTTAGCCATTCTGGTGGGTGAATGTGTTTGTTTTGTTCTGGTTTGTTTCTTCTGGATAACTGATGAGATAGATCAACTTTTCCTATGTCTATTGAACATCTTTTGAGATTTAACTTTTGAGTCAGGAAAGCCAAATTTTAACAGTGGGTTTTCAGTATAATTGTCAGTTTGTTTGAAAGTTTGTATTCCTTCAAGTTAGCTACAAAATAAGTTTGGTTGCTCCTATCTAAAAAAACCTTGAAATTGTGGGACTCAAAAGTTTCCCTAGCCCAACTATACAGTAGCCTTGGCAGATGATGATACAACTTTTTCAGAAATATCTGTACTGTTTCAAGGCAACCTGTTTCATTTGTGGAAAGCTCAGATTGTTTTAAAACTATTTCTCATATTGATTCAAAATCTGCCTTTATATAATTTTGGTCTGATCACCCAAATATTGTTTTCTGGAACAATGCAGAATAAATTGATACTCTTTCCTCTCTGTTGAACCTTTACATATTTGAACAGAGCTCTCCCTCTTATGCCTTTTAGGCTCTGTGTCCAAAGGCTGAATCTAATTCTCACAACATTTCACATTTGTCTTGCTTGCTAGACCATTCATTCACTTTTCTACACATATTTCTGTGGACATACTGGAATTTGTCATTGACTTTCCAAATCTGTGATATTTGAAAATACAATTACTTTTCCACAGAACATCCTAAAATGCTGAATTGCAACCACTATGATCTATAAGCTATTATTAATTTTCAAGGTTAAATAAGTACTGTACTCCTATCAGAAGAAAAAATATTCTATAGAAAATGTAAGTTCTGATTAAAGGCCAAGGACATAGTCCATTTTTATAATAAATAATATGGTATGTAAGTGGATAGTGAATGAAAGTGGTCATTGAAATCACATGTATAGGTGTTTGCAACCCTATCCATTTGCATTCCTATCAGTTTTGCATTAGGAGGATGTGAATTTTAGGCAATGAATTGTATTTTATATCTCTATTCCTGGAGAAACTAATTTTAATGTATTTAACATGAAGAAAACATGAAGTTAACTAAAAGTATTGGTACATTTGAGCATTATGTATGCAACCCAGCCCTACTATCTGGTGTTGTTACTTTTATTAGTTGAACTCATGTGACAGGTTCTCATCATTATATACTATTTCAGCTAATCTTCACAGTGCAATTATTGCAGTTTTACAGAAGAGAGTAGATGTTAGAGGATAAGTAACTTGCTCAGCATCATAGTGTAAGTATTCAGTAGAGCAAAGTTGAACCCAGGTTTGTGAAATTGAAATTCAAATGTCCATGTTCCTTCATGCATAGTTTGCTCCTTTGCACATGCAGATGTTTTTGTACTGTATTAGCTTCCTAGAGATGCTCTAACAAATACCACAGACTGGATGGCTTAAAGCAATGGAACTTTATTCTCTTATAATCCAGAGACTAGAAGTCCACGATCAGGTTGTTGACAGGGAAGAATCCCACTGGAGGCTCTGAGAGAAAATCTGGTCAGTCCCTGTCTTCTACCTTCTGGTGGTAGCTGGCAATCCTTGGCATTCTTGGTTTGTGGGTGCGTCACTGTAATCTTTGTCTCTTGGCATTCTCTCTGTGTCAGAATTTCTTTTATAATAATACCAGTCATTGGATTTAGGGTCCATCATGATCCAGTGTGATTTTGACTTAACTTGATTACATCTGTGAAGACTTTCAAAAAAGATCATATTAATAAGTATTGGCAGTTGGGACTTCAAAATATCTTTTGGGTGGAGAAACACAATTCAATTCACATGTCTATGTAAAGGAAAATACATAATACACACTGATTTTTATTTGGATATAGTTAGCATGTAATAGCAAAATATATAGGTACCAGATGTTTTTATTAAGTCAAACAAAGATTTTGATAATTAGCATTCTCATTAAACTGTGTCTATGCAGTATTATTCATAGATGTACAGGAATTGCCAATTTTAAGAGCATGAACACAAACTATTGTCAACTACTTGCAAGCACTAAAAGTGAATTGTAAGTATTAAATACTTACAATTATTGAATTATTACTTCTGAAACAAATACAGTGTCTTCTCTAATTAAAAAATAACTACACTCCTGGGCACACGGGTGGCTCAGTTAGGCTTCCTACTGTTGATCTCAGTTCGGGTCTTGATCTCAGTGTTGTGAGTTCATGCCCCTCATTGGGCTCTGCACTATGTATGAAGCCTACTAAAAAAATATCATCATAATAAATTAAAAATAATAACTGTACTCCAGTATAAATTTTGTTATTAAAATTTTTTTTAATGTTCATTTATTTTTGAGAGAGAGAGAGACAGAGCATGAGCTGGGGAGGGGCATAAAGAGAGGGAGACACAGAATCTGAAGCAGGCTCCAGGCTCTGAGCTGTCAGCATAGAGCCTGACATGGGCTTGAACTCATGGACCATGAGATCATGACCTGAGCCAAAGTCAGATGCTTAACCAACTGAGCCATTCAAGTGCCCCTGAATTTTGTTATTTTTAAGGAAGTCAGTGTCTAGCAGCACCTGGGTGGCTCAGTCAGTTAAGTGTCCTGGTTTGTGAAATTGAGCCCTGCATTGGGCTCTATGCTGATAGCGTGGAGGCTGCTTGGAATTTTCTCTCTCCCTCTCTCTCTTTGCCTCTCCTGTGCATGCTCACACACACTCTCTCAAATAAACTTAAAAAAATTTCAGTGTCCTTATAGATAATTTTCTTTGAGGAGCAGCTTAAAATTTATGGTTTCCAATTGTCATTAAATGCAGTATTTGTGTAGTAGTATTTGCTTTCTGTAAATAAACTAAGGTGGAAATAGCCTTTGAAAGCACAAATCTGCATTTATGGATACAAATTTGATTTATCTGGCATTGCAGAGCTTCACCCATCATTACTTTTTAAGAAATACTTCTTTGTGATAAAAAATGCGTAACTTCGAATTTATCATTTTTATGATTTGTAAGTATACAATTAAGTAGCATTAAGTATATTCACAGCATTGTACAGTAGATCTCTTGAACTTTTTCATCCTGTAAAACTGAAACTATACACATTGAACAACAACTCCTCATTTCTCCCTCCCCTCAGTCCTTGGCAACCATTATTCTACTTTCTATTTGTATGAGTTTGACTAATTTAAATTCTTCACATAAGTGGAATCAACAGTATTTGAATTTTTGTGACTGGTTTACTTTACTAGCATAATGTCTTCAAAGGTACATTCATGCTGTAGCACATGACAGGATTTCCTTACCATTTAAACCTTAGTAGTATTCAGGGGACCTGGGTGGCTCAGTTGGTTAAGCTTCGACTTTGGCTCAGATCATGATCTCAAGGTTTGTGGATTCGAGCCCTGCATTGGGCTCTGTGCTGACAGCTTGGAGCCAGGGACCTGCTTCAGATTCTGTGTCTCCCTCTCTGTCTCTCTCTGCCCCACCCCCAGTCACACCCCATCTCTCTCTCTCTCTCTCTCAAAAATAGACATTAAAAAAAACCTTAATAGTAATCCATGGTTTTTATATACCACATTTTCTTTTTACATTTATCTATCAGTGAATATGGATTGCTTTCACCTCTTGACTGTTGTGAGTAGTGCTGCTATACACATAGATGTGCAAATATTTCTGAATTATGTGATGTGTGTGTATATATTCCTTAAGTCCTAATATAAGGATATTCTAAACTTTGTTATTGATTAAGGTAAGCAAGAGACAACTGTGATTCACATATTCTCTGTCCTTGATTGACTCCACTGCCTCAACACAATGCATTTCAATGTCGACTTTTCTGCTCCCACATTGGATACTAGCTAAACTTTGGTTCTCTACCCTCCAACCTTGGAACATAGCCATTTCTGTAAAAAGCTTAAAAGTAGAACAGGGCTGCAAATGCCAACAAAAGTATGTTTATATGCTCAAAGGCATTTTGTCAAAAGATATGGAAAAAATTCTCCTGATTCGGTCAACATTCAGCATGTTTATTGAGGACCTACTATGGGTCACACTCTATTTATTCTTTCATAACAGAACAGTGAGTAAGTCTGGAAAGAAAATCCCTGCCCTACTGGAGCTTACATTTTTTGTGAGACAAATGGTGGTGGTGGTGTTCATGGTGATGATGTGTCTGCATATTCTATGTTAGGGAGAAATACTTGTTAGTAAGAAAATAGAGTGGAGAAAAAGAATGGGAAGTGTCAGGGTGCATAATTTTACATAAGGTAGGAAAGAGAGGTCTAGCTCAGGTGGCTTTTGAGTAAAGATATGATGGTTAAGGAGTGAATCATGGGGTATCTAAGAGCACTTCAGGCAGTGAGAGCAGCAAGTGCAAGGGCCTTGTGGTGAGAAAGCCCTACTGAGGGTGTCACTGTCATTCAAATGGAGGGGTGGGAAGAGAGTGGGAACAAACAAAGTCAGAGGGAGCAAGGAACTTGTAGGTCATTATAAAGACTCTGGTTTGTACTGTGATTGAAATGGGAAACCGTTGTGAACTTGTGAGCAGAATGGGTACATGCTCTGACCTATGCTTTCAAAATATCACTCTGGCTGCTAGACTGATGAGAGCCACATCAAAGGATGGTCAGTCTTAGTTAATGATGCATAGAATTTTTTTTTAAATGAAAGTAAAGAAGACATTTTGGCATAATGGAATTAGGCAAACAAAATACTTTTTTGCTGGGGGAATTTCAACATAGATTCCTAAATAGGTTTTACAAGCTCACTTTATAGTATTGTTCAAGGTGTCGGGTCTAATAGGTAAATGACATCCTTTTCTGTCAAGAAACACAATTTGACTGTAATACAAATTCAGTTTCATAATAGAAGGAAGAATAAATAATAAGGGATTTGGAAGAAGAAACATTTGCTTTAGACTGTGGGGATCTGGGATAGCTTTATAGATGGGAATATATTTGACTTGGGCCTTGAAAGAATAAAAGAAAATTGGCAGGTTAAAAATGTAGAGAGACAGGCATTCTAAACCAAGGCACAAAAATGCTTTGTTACTGTAGGTAATGAAATGTACAAATACTGTGATATTGAGCCTCTTAGTTTTAAGGGAAAATGTCCCCATATTTACCTAAATACCGTACCGTTGAACCCTTTCCCCCATATATTTGTCATTTTTGTGCTTTTTAAAGGATTTCTAACATAATACTGAAATTATTTATTGAATATTAACTTTTTGTGGAAAAATTCAAAGAATTCCTTTAGTTAACCATTTACATTTCTATTGGGCCCAGAGTAGGTATAGAAAGAAGCATGATTGGGATGATGAAGGAAAGGGTTTATTTATTTTTTATACTGTTATTTTTCTCTTCCTTTACTTCCTTTCTCCCTCATCTCTGCTTTCTTTGTCTCTGCTATTTTGTCTGACTTTCTCCTCTCACTCCAGAGTCTACAGTGACCTGGATGTAATAATAAATGTATATTTATTTATGTTTGCAACTGACTTTATTTTTTAACAAGGTAAATACTTTATAGATTATCTAATTAAAAAAAATTGAGTAGTCATTAATTTTTGTTTTGTGATTTAGTTTTCCTGGGCAGGAAAAAGTTTCTCAACTTAGTTATAGGTTATATTCATTTTTAATACCTGGCTGAATAGAGTTCATTTTCTAAATGTAATTTAACTTTTGGTCCATCCCTTTATTGTTTTAAAGATTTCTGCTATAAATTCCTATAAATGCTATACATTTGCCTTCCCTTTATTAAATAGCTGTTCTTGAGTATATAATGTGAGCTTCAACAGATGTTTTGTTCGGTTACTGACTTTTGGAGGTAAGTATTCTATTTTTAAATTTACTGTTTAGGGGAAAAAAACCTATGGAAGCTTTGAGATTATTTCTAGTTGTGAAGAGAGACTATTTAGGGATGACATTTGCACCTGAGAGTTGCTGCAGAAATGGGTTCATCTAGTTAACCTTCATCCGAATTGCCATCTTCTACGTTATCCTATGAAACAACTGGAGAAGGAGAAAATGTTAATAAGGAAGCTTTTCAGGATTAATTTTTTTTTTTCATTTTCAGAAAGTGAAGTGGTTGCCACTTTCCATGTTAAATAAGGTTCCTTGCTTGGCAACATAGGCTCTGCTGCAGTAATTGTGTGCTCGCAGCAAATACTTGATGGTGGAGAAGACAAGTGCAAAAAGCAATTTTTGCAACAGCCAACCAGAACAGCCTGTTCTGTTCCCAATAAATTAATGGATTTAACCTTGCAGCTGTAGCAGTGTTATTATGCAAATATACTCTGAGTATTATGAAAGCCAACTGATTCTCTATAGAGAAAGTTGTTTCTTTCTTCCTCAGAATTCTGAGTGACTAGATAATTGACACATTGTGTAACCATGTTAAGTGAAGAAAAAAATATTTTCAGTAAATCTACTGAGTTTTATTTTATGTTCCAATGTTTTCAGCAATTTACTGAGGCTTTTACTTAGAACAGTATTATTTAGCCCAGTAAATTCAAGTGTCCACAGACAACCTCCTAGAAAAGGGAAGGAAGGAAAAATATTATGTGGCTCTTTGTGTTATGTTTTTAATCCAGGCAGAAATTAAAATTTCCTTTAGTGTTATTCAAGTGTAATGGTCTGATTGTACTGAATATCTTCGAAGCAATATATTTGCATTCTGATCCATGATAGACTAGAGAACGGTGCACTAATTATTTGATCAAGTTGATAGCCACTTTGGTTTTTAAAGCTGATCTTAGATTTATACCACATATAAAACACTTACAGTTGAAAGTTCACACTTGGTAATTGACCAAATGTGAAGATCACTCAAAGGACTCTTCACTAGATTGAAGTTCCATGGCTAATGCAATCTTTGATTTAAAAATATTTAAAAAGAGAAAGTATAAGAGTGAGAGCACTGGTGGCTTCATTGTGGTAAGGCACTACAGCTGATGGGGAAAATGATGATCTTGGGAATCCGTTCAACCATTTTATATGAATAATATACAATATATTATATTTTGGTTTGTTATAGCTGATACTCACCTTAGGTGAGTTTTATACTATTAGATCATATAAAATACATTTAAAAATTACTTGAAAGTGTTATGAAACCATTCTGTTCATATTCAGATATTAGGGATTATAATAACTGCAGCTATATAGTTTTAAAGAACACTGCTTTGGAATCTGAAGTCCTAGATTTTTGTGCTTTGAGTTCTTTAACCTCTTAAAACAGCTTCATCTAAAAATAATAATGCCTTAGAATAGATTTAACTAAGAATAGATTTCAATATATTTAGAGGAGTCTTATAAACCTTAAGTCACAAGGTAAATATATTTATTCTTTAAAGTGATTAGTCTATGCTTATTGTCTTTATATTTCAGTAAAACATTATAAACCACCATTTCACTTCAAGTTAATAATTCTTGCTTTTGCATTCCAAACAAAATGTTTTGAAGTTAGTATCTGTTTAAAAAGTTTTATCAAGTAAGTCATTACATAAGTATAAAAACTAACAATGATTCATATATGGTAACTATAACATTGCCATAACTTTTCTTTTTTTTTTTTTTTTTTATTTATATATGAAATTTATTGTCAAATTGGTTTCCATACAACACCCAGTGCTCATCCCAAAAGGTGCCCTCCTCAGTACCCATCACCCACCCTCTCCTCCCTCCCACCCCCCATCAACCCTTAGTTTGTTCTCAGTTCTCAACAGTCTCTTATGCTTTGGCTCTCTCCCACTCTAACCTCTTTTTTTTTTTTTTTTTTTGTTCCCCTCCCCCATGGGTTTCTCTTAAGTTTCTCAGGATCCACATAAGAGTGAAACCATATGGTATCTGTCTTTCTCTGTATGCCATAACTTTTCAAAAACTCTTTGTCATGCACACCCTTGGTACTACTTACCATCCATCCATTCTTTCCTGTATTTTTATAATATCCTGAGTCCTTTTGTATCCAATACTCAGCTTGTATTTATATAAATTCTTCTCCTTATCATATCTCTGTTTTCCCCTAGTCTCAGGGTGACTCAATCCTGAATTTGGGTTTGTTTTTTTTTTTTTTACATTGCTTTTAATTTTTACAGTTTGACACATATGTTTATGTCCTTAAACAATATATAGTTTTCATGATTTTGGACTTCAAGATCATGTTGAATTTCCTCTCTTGGGATTTTTTTTTCCATTTAACATCATTTTGTCATTCGTATTATAATATTAATGTAATTATACATTACATACATATGTTGTGCATATTAATTATGTAATCAACTAATGTTCACCTCTGTATTATATTTCATCATGTGATTATGCCATTGTAAGCTTCCTTTTTCTCCTGTCAATGACATTTGGTTTCTTTCGTTTCTTTTCTTTTGTATTTCTAATATAGGCAGTGCTTCTATACAGCTGGTTCTCATTATTCATAGTAGTTATGTTTTATAAAGTTGATTAGAACACAGAATTAGCCAATACTACATCATTGACCCCAGAGGAAATACAGGGATAAGTTCCTGGGAGCCTCTGGTCACAACATTTTCCTCAATCAGTACATAAACTTGTTTTATGTGTGTTTCTATTTAAAGACACCTTATGTAATATATATTGTTGATTCATTGACATTGAACTCATGGTCAGCAACACTATAACTCATGACTGAATGAACCACATCCAACACATTTTCTCCATGAGACACAACACAGCTTCTTGCATTTAGTAACATGAGACAGCACTTCAGTAGTACACTGGGGACCATCAGAGACAGCAAAATCATACACGAAGAGCACAAAATGCAAGAAAAAAATGTGCCACTCAATAGACTACAGGAAAGACACTTGTTTATAGTATGAGAGGGTCTCTTTGTTTAACCTTAGGTGGGAATGTATACCTAAGACGATGTAGATTTTTCACTACTCTGTGCATGTATACATCTTCCAATGGAAACAGAAGCATATTGTTACAAATAAATTTTAGAGATTAGGTGAATCCACAAATAAAGAATTCACGAAGAGAATAGACAGTATGTATATATTTTACTGAAGTGCTTATCAAACACCAACATAATAAAATTCAGATTTCTGGTGCAACCCACCTCCCCCCCGCCCCCCCCCCCCCCCCGAGATTTTGATTTAGTAGGTCTGGTGTATGTAGGGCCTGAGAATTTGCATTTCTAACTAGGTTTTGGGTGATGCTGATAATGCTAATTCATGGAATTCACTTTGCAAAGCTCTTTCTTATTAGATCGATATAACAATTCTCTAAGGCGTATACCTTCCTGGAGTTGCCAGCTCAAAAATCTAAGCACTTTGTATTTACCTTCAACTTTAGTTGCAGGATGACATTTTTTTTTCCAGATTGGTTGTACAAATTTACCTTGTATATCAGTAGTATTGATTTATTCCTTGTTATTACCAGTATTGGATATTATCAGACTTTTTATATTTTGCCAGTCATTTGATTTTATTTGTATTTCTATAATCACTGATAAAGTTGAGCATCTTTTATGTTTATTTGCCTTAATACATAATGTACAAACTACCTGTACAATTCTTCTACACATTTGCCGGTGGGTTGTTGGTGGGCTGACTCATGTGAGTGCATGCATGTTTGGAATAATTCTATCTTGTTGGTGGATTTCACTTTTTGTATACATTAACATTCAGAAAACTTAATTTTATCAGATATCCTTTAATTTCACAGACAATATGATACATATTGTATAAGAAGTGCACAATAGTTTTATAGTACAATTTCATTAGTTTTACAGTACAATTTCAAAGTGTATACAAACTGGAATACAGAGAGTAAACACTGGTGTATGGATGGCATTATTGAGCTTTGGATAAACTGCATACAAAACTTACAATTCAACTATTAGCCAATCTGGAAACTACTTCTCATAATATAAAGATGATACTTTGCAATGCAAAATATGTTTTTTACTAAACTATATAAACATTTAAAATAATCATTAAGAAGTCAACTTTAGAATTTATAAAGATTAGCTATAAAAATATATTGGCAGTCACTTTTCTTATAAATGTACCATTGATTGGGGCACCTGGGTGGCTCAGTCGGTTAAGCATTCAACTTTGGCTCAGGTCATGATCTTCTGGTTTGTGGGTTCGAGCCCCACATTGGGCTCTGTGCTGACAGCTCAGACCCTGGAGCCTGCTTGGCATTCTGTGTCTTCCACCCTCTCGGTGCTTCCCCTGCTTATGCTCTGTCTCTATCTCAAAAATAAATAAACATTAAATTAAAAAAAATAACCATACTATTTTAGAATCTGATAAACCTTACATTAAATTGATTATAAAATCCTCTTGGAAAACTTTGGTATGCATCCTCAGAAGGTTTTTTAAAAATGCTCTAGGGGTACCTGGGTGGCTCAGTCGGTTGAGCGTCCGACTTTGGCTCAGGTCATGATCTCGCGGTCCGTGAGTTTGAGCCCTGTGTGGGGCTCTGTGCTGACAGCTCAGAGCCTGGAGCCTGCTTCAGATTCTCTCTCCCTCTCTCTGCCCCTCCCCCACTCACGCTCTGTTTCTCCTTTCCTATCAAAAATAAATAAACTTTAAAAAAAAATTTTTTTTAATGCTCTAATATCAGGGCACCTGGGTGGCTCAGTCAGTTAAGCATCGGACTTCAGCTCAAGTAATGATCTCACAGTTTGTGAGTTTGAACCCCTGTCACGCTCTGTGTTGACAGCTCAGAGCCTGGAGCCTTCTTCAGATTCTGTATCTCCCTCTCTCTCTGTTCCTCCCTACTTGCACTCTGTCTCTCTGTCTCTCTCTCAAAAATAAATAAACATTTAAAAAATTAAAAAAATACTCTAATATCATTTCAAGAGCCTGTAAACATTCCATTCTATTAAAGCACAACCGAATAGGTAATGTATATTCAACTGCATACAGAATATAGAATCAAAAAACAATTTATTATATATTTGTAGAAAATCTCAATGACCAGAGTAACCAAAAAACAAACCACTTAAAAGTATCAAACTTTTAAATAGAAAAGTATCAAACATTTAAACAGAAGTTCTCTTTCCATTCTGATAAAAAAATGTTACAAAATCACCCTACTCCATTCATATATCTTAGATGCCTTTGAGGACAAAACCTCAAAAATAGTTAAACACAAGTCTCAAAACCCGTCTCAAGTCCAAGAAACAAACTTAAAAAAAAACATTTCAAGGATCTGACAATAGAACAAGTGTAATCAGAACACATAATTTATATATTTACTTATATATTAGCTTTTCTATTTGTAATTTAGAATTATTGGCAGAAATAAAACATATAAACACACACAATTGAAAAATGTAAACTTTAGGAAATGGTAAGAAATGCAAACCTATAAGGTAAACTGATTTATTTTAAAAATCCATTTACCAAATTTCATCTTCTCTGTCATTTTTGGATTATTGTCATTTAGGAAATTCAAACTGGTGAAAGCTCACTTCCCGCTTCTTGAGTGGGTTTCATTTTTCCAGAGCTTCCAGCTGTGTCAGTGACTTCCTTGAGCTCATTTTCCATTTTATCTTCTATCACCAGATCTCTTGCATAAGGTATTTATCTTTGAATTGCAAAAGCCTAAATAAAATGCTTCATTTTTGGCCTTTTAATTTATAAACCTCCTCTAAGAAGAAAAGAAATCCCATATAAATTTTAGGAAGTCTGCAAAAATATTTTCTTTCTTAATCAAATACCTTTATGGGAATAAAGATCCTTCAAAGTTTTTAACTCTTCTATTAGAGTTTTATTTTGATTTTCCAAGACTGCAACCTGATTTTCCAGGCATTTCACATATTCTTTCTTCTTTCTGAGACATTCTTGCGCAGCTTCTCTGTTTTTCATTGACCTATTTCTCTTTTCAGTTGGGGGTCATCTGTCTTAGTTGTCTGAGATTTAAGTGTCACAGGAAATATCATTACCACAGGTTGTGGCAGCGAAATAGCTGAAGGGGTGGTACAGATCTGATCTGTGTGCATATCTCCTGATGCAGTTTGTACAACCACCTGGTTGCTAGGCACAAGTATTTGCTGTCCATCGGAGGTCTGTGCATGCTGGAGAATTGTTTTCCCTTGCTGAGTACTGACTGAATTTGTCATGGTTAATGTCTGAAGTCCCTATACTCCATCTGTGCCTGAACTGGCCAGTTGTAAGTCTCCCTTTGGCGCAATGGCAATGTACTGTCCATTGCTAGTTTGATAGATGGGAGTTGGGACAGACATAGAAGTGACAGCAGAAACTCCAGGGTTTTCTCTGTCTTCTGTTCTGCCCCATGTATCTTCAGAAGATAAACCTTTCAAAATTTTTCTGCTAGATGCACACCATGCTAGGATCCCGCAGGCTTTCTGTGAAGAGCCTATACCGTCTGATGAGTCCTGAGACTCCTCACTTTCTGATAAAGATGATACCATTGCACCTGTGGTGGGTGAACTATCATTCATAATAATGAAAAAAATATATAAAACACTTAAAACACTTAAAAATAAATTTCACAAAAATGTCCCAGAATCCCAAACTTCACTTTATGGCATTATTAAAGGATAGAAAATAATGTGAATAATTGTAGAAAATAATGTGAATAATGTGAATAATGTGAATATCTTAATGAAGATATTCTGTGATCCTAAATGGAATGACTTAACACTTAAAATCCATCCCAAATTACAGTGGTGAGACATGATCCCATTTTTCGGAGCTTAAGGCATGGGAGGAAACAATGGACTGTTCACATTGGTTACTTGAAGGTGGTTGATTAGAAGGGATAGGGAAGTGCTACTTAATGTTTTACACAACTCTGTGTTGCATTGGTTCAGTTAACTTTTCACTTCTGTTAGAGTAGCAATTTTTGTGTGGGCTTTGGATGTGCACAGACTCTATCTTCTCCATGTTTACTCTTTATTTAATAGCAACATTTTCTTGGGAAAGTCATTTTACCTATCTGTGCCTCAATTTCTGCCTCTTTAAAGTGAGGTTAATAATGGTTATTACCAGGGGTGCCTGGCTGGCTCAGTTGGTTAAACATCCCACTCTTGGTTTTGGCTCAGGTCATAATCTCAAGGTTTGGTGAGTTTGAGTCTCGCTTTAGGCTCCGTACTCCCACTGCTTGGGATTTTCTGTCTCCCTCTCTCTCTGCCTCTCCTCCATTCGTGCTGTCTCTCTCTCAAAATAAATAAATAAATAAATAATAAATAAATAAATAAATAAATAAATAAATAAATAAAATAAAATAAATACAATAAATACAATAAGTAAATAAACTTAAAAAAATCAGTCTGTAGGGTCCCTGGATGGCTAAGTCAGTTAAGCATCTGACTTTGACTGAGGTCATCAGCATTGGTTGAGCTCGAGCCCCACTTCAGGTGAGCATGAGCCCCACTTTGGGGTGAGCCACGCTTCTCTCTCTCTCCCTCTCTCTCTACCCCTTGCTTACTTACACCTTCTCTCTTTCTCAAAAAAAAAAAATAATAAAGGTTTAGCAGAGTGTACACTCTTAGCAAGTGGAAGCTATTCTGTCTCTGATATAAGGGGCCTTATTCTGATAGTGCTTCTCCTCCGATCTGTTCATGTGTGATAATAGCTCCCTGCTCCGACCCCAGACAGCTATGGTGTAGAGGGAGGGACATCAGGTCTAAATACATGGAGCACTGAACTTAGTAAGTTTGAATACTATAGGATTGGTACAATACTGCATAAATAATGCTTTACATTTTTTTCATAAATTTTTATTATAGGCAGCCTGACAAATTTACATCTGTGGTAGCTTATAAAATTGCTAAACCAGTCAAGCTGTTAGAATTGAAATTTTGCTATCTCTTGACTTACATGGGTACCTGTTTTGTTAACTTATATAAAACATATGGACACTGGATTATTATTTGACTTTGTAATGTTGATAATGTGTTTTTACTCATTTTCAAAACATCTCATTCTTTTCTTTTCTTTTTTTCTTGAGTTCTACACCCATTGTGGGGCTTGAACTCACAACCCTGAGAGCAAGAATCGCCTGACAGGTTAGGCTTAGTCAGCCAGGTGCCTCCAATATATCTCATTCTAGAAGCACATTAAAAATATAGAGTAACCAGATATTTTCTACTGAAGGATATTTTTAAAAGTTAGTTAATGATTAAACACCACTTCATGCCAATTTCTTTTACAGTTTTCAAAGTGTTATGAAACTTGTTTTTGTTCCCAGTAGATTTAAATATACTTTGATTACATCATCTGCAATGTATATTTAGCCTTAAAGTTAATTTCCCATTTAAAAGCACCTCAATTTGAAAGAAAATATGTTTCCTTTTTTAATTCAAGCTCCCAAATGCTTGATAAAATCATGGCTTTTGAGTCTTCATTGGTAACTACCACTTGTGAGGATCTTTTGCCCTGTGCTTTGTGTGAATCTCCAGGCATGTTCCAGTGTCTCTTATCACAGTGACACTCCCATTAAGAAGGGTACTATGTTAAGTGTATTTTTCTTGATTTTGTTTGCTTTGACAGTTGTCAGAAGACAAATATTTCAGAATATTTTCCCAAAGTGTTATAGTTTTACAGTTTACCTGACACTAGGAAGAAATGTGTCATTATTATAGCTCATTTTCCTTATTTTATTTTAAATTTTGAAGTCTCAACTTAACTGACAGTGTCTGCTTTTGGATATTTTGAGCCATGTTCAAAATTGCTGTCCTAAAGACTTAAAATACACACAATGATGTGTTACTTAGAAAATAATGGGGTGCCTAGGTGGCTTAGTCAGTTGAGCATCTGATTTGATTTTGGTTCAGGTCATCATCTTATAGTCATGAGATTGAGCCCGGATAGATGCTTAGCATGGAGCCTGCTTAATTTTCTCTGTCTTCCCTGCTTCCTCTACTGCCCCCCATCCCCTCCTGCACTCAGTCTGTCTCTAAAAAAATAAAGAAAATAATATAATAACATGAATTTTGGTCATGAGATTTAAAAACAAAGGATGTGATAAGCAGTACAAGTAAATTAGTCATTCACTGAAAAACTATTTTTAAAATGCAAAGACTTGGTGCTGTAATTACACTAGATGAAAAATAAACATAAGGCCCATAAGCCTACCTTTGTATAGCTTACATTCTAATGGGAATTCTAATATTGATCAGGTAAAATCACACATATACACAGGAAGGGATAAGACTCCTCTAATAACCCAAAAGGTGGGTAGGCTTAACTGAGAAGAGGAACGTGTATTCCAGGCAAAAGGGAATGGAATAAGTAGGAGGGACTGGGGGAGTGCTGAGAGAATTGGCTTTTGAGACACAGGCTGAATGATCTTGCAGAAAATGAAAACAGAATCAAGCAGAACCTTTGGGACAAAAGACTTGATTGTTAGATTAGGTTCCTTCTTGTCAGTAGCTATCTACAACAGTTAATCATTATCAAGGGTTTCTGTGTATAACACATACAAACATCCACATCTTCCTGTGTATAAGACATTTAAAGTAAACATTTAAAATTATGCTGATGATTGGGGCACCTGGGTAGCTCAGTCCATTAAGCATCCAATTCTTGATATTGGCTCAGCTCATGATCTCATGGTTCATAAGATTGAGACCCGCCCTATGTCAGGCTCTGCTCTGACAACATGGAGCCTGTTTGGGCTTCTCTGTCTTCCTCTCCCTCTGCCCTCTCCTGCTCCCACTTTCTCTCTCTCAAAATAATTAAATAAACTTAAATAAATAAATAAAATTATGCTGATGATTCAGAAGGGCATAATTACTTTATGAGCTGTAAATTTAGACATCCTTGAATTCATTCCTTTTTTCCCGAGAGAAACCTAAAAAAGTTTTAGCTGACTAGTTCAAGAGGAACCTGTTTTTATATTAAAATTTTAACTGTCTATCCATAGTATCAACAATATCATTATACTTTGGTTATCATAGAACATTAAATTAACCTCCCTTATTTTTAAATTAATGACTAATTTAAAATTTAAATATTGCCTATAATTTTCATGGCTCGTAAAGAAATACTTGATATCTAACCAACGTGCATTTGAATAGGCTCTTCTGTTACTGAATACAAGAATTCCATGCATGGTAGAAGCAGGACTTATCAGGCATTGGGGCTTGCTTCTGGTAGAGATACATAAAAATATTTTTATACATCATGCATTATTCCTCAGTTCCTTCTAAAAATGGCTCATCTGTTGTTTTTATTATTAGATGTAGGATGTTTCAGTTATAAAATTGAAGACAATTATTATGTTCATAATTGAGTCTCTTGTGTGAGGGTATATACCATTTAAATATCTTGGCATCAGCTTATTGATTTTGTTCAGGGTCAAAATTAGAAGCACCATCAATAATCTCAATACAGCATAATGTGCACGGTACAAAGTTTAAATATTTAGTCACTGAGTTGACTCTTACAATGTCAAGGGGAAAACACAGTTAATAGGATAATAAGTACCTAAAGTGATACTAAAGAAGAACTAAGTGTGTCTAAGTCAGATTATTTGTTTCTCATATGATGAGCAGACATGAGAAATCATTTTTTTATCTTAAAATTTATATTTTATCATTGTTAAAAACAAATACAAAGCAAATACTAAATTTTGAGCACTTCATATATTTTACTAGTTATGGCATGTCTACTTGGTGTTAGATTCAGAGAGAAGCCCACATGTCCACTAAATAAAAAATTCAAGAGAAATGGAAATTCAACCAGAGGTGAGAGTACTAAAATTGCACCTATTATAACCACCTTATTTTGTCTAGTGTTGGTGTGCTTTATTTCAAAATTGTACATAAGAAAAATAGGGTAAATTAAGGAAAATAACTAAATTGTAAAAGTACCAAATATTATACAAACTTGATTTCCCAAATGCAGTTATTATACATACATACATACATACATACATACATACATACATACATACATACTTACGTAGAGAGAGAGAGCAAGAGTGAGAGCATCCACAAGGGAGCTTGCTTCTGGTAGAGATACATATAGATGTATGTGTGCATGTAATTAAATGTATTTCTAGCATTTTTCAGTCATTTAGTGTTTATTGAACTTTACCCTGGTAATATAAAAGAGAAGAATTAGAAGAATATAAGTAACTTTTATAAAAGAAAATGTTAGTTCAATGTGACAATTTTAGTTTTGTCCTAATATGAGAGACTAATATTCATCATACCATGCTTACAATTTAAAGTGAAAATGAGAATCTTTTTTTTTTTTCCAAAAGCTATAAAGTGTTCAACAGCTTGGGCTGTTTAAAATAGCTTAGGTTTTTAGGATTATATTAGGGAGAGTTTTTAAAGAAACATTTGTATTTCAATTTTTAATTTAATGATTAGGTTTCAATGCTTTACATTTAGGGGATATATAGGCTTCAGTTTTCTCTCATGTGCAGGTACTTATTAAAAGAGGTTTGTTGTTTCATCCAGTTAATTTGCATGTTAAAATCACACACTCTTCTTATACATAAACTTCTTTTGTATATACTAGATTTACATTTTTCTAAGATCCTGAAATTAATAATAGGATTGTTATAGAACCTTTGTATGTCATGTGTTTAGAATTTGGAGAATCAGATGGAGTAACTAATAAATAATTAACCTTTACTTGATCAATAGAAATTATAGATTAATTAAGCACATCTGAATGAGAAATTGTTCCTTATATGATTTTATTTACCATTTTATAGAAAATCAAGGAAATGAATTATCTGTGTAAATAATTTAATGGAATCACATCTTAATTTTTTTTTTTTTTCAACGTTTATTTATTTTTGGGACAGAGAGAGACAGAGCATGAACGGGGGAGGGGCAGAGAGAGAGGGAGACACAGAATCGGAAACAGGCTCCAGGCTCTGAGCCATCAGCCCAGAGCCCGACGCGGGGCTCGAACTCACGGACCGCGAGATCGTGACCTGGCTGAAGTCGGACGCTTAACCGACTGCGCCACCCAGGCGCCCCATCACATCTTAATATTTACCAGTCATTTTTGGATGCACAATGCCTTAAAGTTCTGCCATAAAGTTAGTCATAATGAATGCAATTGAATTTCTCTAAAATACTTAGACTTTACAGCTATTCTCAATATCCTCACCTAGATTAGTTTTTTTCTATAATTTTTAAAATGTAACTATACGTAGTGTTTCAGTTATCTACTTTTCTAAGACTAATATGGCAACTTATTGAAGAGACTATCTTTCATGAATGTGTTCCATAATTTGTAGATGGTACCTATGCATATGGCAGTTATATGTTTATTAAATATGTGGTTCTTTTAAAACTTAAAACCCATTCCTATGGGGCGCCTGGGTGGCTCAGTCGGCTAAGCGGCCGACTTCGGCTCAGGTCATGATCTCGCAGTCCGTGAGTTCGAGCCCCGCGTCGGGCTCTGTGCTGACCGCTCAGAGCCTGGAGCCTGTTTCAGATTCTGTGTCTCCCTCTCTCTCTGCACCTCCCCTGTTCATGCTCTGTCTCTCTCTGTCTCAAAAATAAATAAACGTTAAAAAAAATTAAAACTTAAAACCCATTCCTGTTCAAAATTCTTAGAAGAGTATGGAAGTTTATTTCCTTATCTTTGTAAGGAACCTGAGTCAAACCAAGAAGCTATATCATTAACAGTGAGATATTAGGTGAACTCCCATTAAAGTTCTAGAAAAAGGAGACAAGGGTTTTCTCATCACCTGACCACTATGATAAAGTGAATCTTAGGGGGAAAAAAGTATTTTGCGTCTGGATTGTTACTCTTAGTTAAAAATATATTTTCTAAAAAATAATAAAATAAAATAAATAAAATAAAATAAAATAAAATAAAATAAAATAAAATAAAATAAAATAAAATAAAAAAAATAAAATGTTTTCTTACTCTGTAAATGGTTACTAGAGATAATATTTTATGGGGCAAAAAATTTTGGAGTTTGGATCCAGCACTAACTGACTGCTTCCTTACACTTGTTCAAAACAACATGTTATCTTCAGACTCTCTGTAAACTGGTTATGTCAAAACTGACAAAAATCTGTCATGGAGTTGTTACAAGAACACCCTGAGGATAATAGATATGAAAAACTTTATGAGTGGTAGGACAGTACTAGATTTGGTATGATAATTAATAGTGAAAACAATAAGCACAATATTTGATTCATTTTTATGAACCTGTTTTATTCCCCCTTCATGAACTGTACATTCTACTTGTCAATATTATTTAGTATTCTCTCTAAACGTGCTGCATTTTCTACCTATTTTGCACTGACATTTTTGTTAGTCTTTTCCCTATACTTGGACTGCCCTTTGTCTATAATATCTGTTCATTAAAGGAGTCCTCAGCTTTCAAGATCCACAAGAATACCAATTGTTCCATGAACTAGTCTTGAAATTCACTACTATTACCTCCTTTACTACTTGGAGAAATGGAGAAATGGAGAAACCTTTTTTACCTGTCATGAAGATTCTCCCATTCTTATCAATTCAGCCTCTGATTCTCTTGCCTCACCAGAGTTGTCAGGTAGCTTGTTAGACATGCAGAATCCCAGGCCATACCCCAGACTAAGATTCCTGGGAGATTCTTATGCATATTACAGATTGAGAAACACTGCCTTAATTAATTATAAACTCCTTGGGAGGGAGGACATGATGAAGGGAGAGCTTCTCTGTCTTGTCGTAGTATGCTCTATAAGGCTATCTGTTATCCAGTGATTTGGAGATAATAGGTGTTCAGTAAATGAGTGTTGAGTTGAATTTTATTTGTAATATTTTGAAGTCAGAAAATCCAGTGTCAGAAAACTCATTTTTTTGGAAAAGGATGTTCTAAAATCAGAACAAGAGGAAAGCTATTTATTATTGATGCTACTCACATCAACTAATCAATATTTCTTGGTCATCAACTACTGTACTTTTTCATGCATAAGATATTAGTATGGATCCTTGATCTTATAAAAAAATCTTCAGTCTGACCTTCACCTTCAAAGAATTCATTTAGGTAGCTGAATCAAAATGTGGTTTCTTTGTCATCTCTGTAAATATTTAATATATGCTATTGGAAGTCATGACAGAACTTTAAGGCATTGTGCATCCAAAAATGACTGGTAAATATTGAGATGTGATTCCATTAAATTATTTAAACAGATAATTCATTTCCTTGATTTTCTATAAAATGGTGAATAAAATCACATAAGGAACAATTTCTTATTTATAATGAAAGCAAGGTGATTTTATACTGTAAGAAACTTTATTTTCCAGTGTGTGATTTTAAATTGTGATTTTTCCCTTACATACCTTAATTTCTAAGATTTTTCTCTCTAGAATTCCATCAAAAATTTAAAAAGGTTTTGAGTGCCATTAAATCACATTCACCTGCCTGTATACACTAATTGCTGTGAATTAAATTAAGCATATCCCTAATTGCAGGTGGTTTCTTTCCGTTGCATAGAAAGTTGCAAGTCTGCCTCTCTCTGCTATCAGCTGATATGTGCTTAGGGAACAGAAACTAATTTTAACATTAGCCCAAGCAAAATGTAATTAGGACAGCTAATCTGCTGAAAAATACCCCCAGTAAAAATCTTTTTTATGTAATGCCATTTTAATGGAAATGACATTTTTATGAAATGCAAGTGACAAAGACTTGAATGATGCCTGTGAGCCTTTTATTTAATTTTATGTGTTGTGTAATTTGTTAATAAAGGGAGACCAGAAGCACTCTCAACATTCTGGATTCGGAAAAGATTTTAAAGTAGAATTCTTAATGTGAATGTTCAATTTTACTTAAAATAACATTTTAAAATAACAAACTTGCATCTTAATAGATACTGTAAAAAGGTAGTGTGTGTGCATATGTGTGTGCATGCGCGTGTACACAATGACAGCCATAGTAGAAAGTCTTTGGTAATTATGTCATATTTCTCATCACTGAGCCTCTCCATTAATGTAGATGATTGAAACTGACTTTGCTTGTGTGACTTCCCCTTCCTTTTTTTAAACAGATATTCTGAATTTAGGATTTCGGTATTAAAGGAAATCTAAAGGGATTAATAATTCTCTTAAAAATAACTATGATTACTACCAGAATTTGTAAGTTCTTCATTTATGTTTGGAACTGTATTAAGTGTTTTAGGTTTTGCTTGTTTGATTCTTTAACAGCCATGTGAGAATTATATTCATTTCATAGATCATGAGATTAAGCTCAGGGATTTTAAGACACAACTAGTAAATGGATCAGTTGGGATTTGATTCTCTATTAACCTCAAGCCAATTTTAGTATTCTTAACCAATAGGCTCTAGTGCCTCAATAAAAATACTTGTTTCTTAATGTTACACTACAAACCGTAATGACAGAGTAACATGTACACATGTCACCATTTTTCTCTTGAATTGTTTCTGAAATGAGGTTTAGCCTTTAATTTTGGTGTCACTACAATGTGACATGTGATATAGTTACATATATGTCCTTCAAAATCCAAAATTATTAAATGTTCAAAACCTGTGAAATATATGAAACACAGCTGTGTTTTTCACCCACAGACTTGTGTTTATGTGAGACCTAGTCATTGTCTAACTAAATGGTCCTTAAAGGCAGTGCTAATAACTTACCAATTCTTTGCCAAAACGTAGGTTCTTCTTGAAATGATTCTCCTTTCTAAATTTAAGAGTGTTTCTTCATTTTGCTGACCCAGGCTGATTTTACCTTTTGACTTTAATTTGAAAGTGAGAGAAGTTATAATCTGAATTTTGATGCTATTATAACCTTTTTTGGAGATTAAATCATTTTGATTAAAGCATTCAGCACTTCATTTTCCTGAGTTAAATAGAAAATTAGTATTGACAAAATTAGGCGTGTGAATCGTGCCCTGCCACTTACCACGTGCATCTAGTAGGGCGACTGTTTCCAAACAGCACGGAAGCACAGTAAAACTCATAGGAGGGCCACAGAGGAGCATCACAGGATATTTTAATTTTTCAGGGAAGACACAAAGATACTGGACATCCGTTAGACATCTGTTGCTCATTGTGCAAACCACTAGCTCAAGAAGTTCATCATTTAAACAATAGATTGTACTGTATTCCTTTCAATAATATCATATATTTACAAAGCTGGATTTTACAAGTTTGCTTGATAAAAGCAGTTACTGAGTGAATAGCAATATGATCTAGGAAATGAGAGAGGCTGTGTCCACTGTGATTTAAGAAGCGTTATGACCAACAGGAACACAAATCCCATTAGTTAAGTAATTGCAGTTATTTCAGAATGAAATTAAAAAAATATTAAAGGTATGTGTTTTTTAAATAGCTAAAATTATTAGATGAAAATACTAAGTAGGTTGGATCTAACTATTTCAGAACTGTTACTTATTTCATATGTATATGGTTATGAATGAAATAAACTATAATGAATAATTTACATGACATACAATTTCTCATTTAAGGTAATACAATTCAGTAGTTTTAGCATATTCACAGATTTGTGCAACCAATACCAAAATTTATTTTCAGATTTTCATTATCCCCTCTCAAAAAAGAAGCACCATATCCAATACCAGTCATTCCTCATTCTTCCCAGCCTCCAGCCTGAGGCAATTACTAATCTATTTTCTCTCTATAGATTTGCCTATTCTGAACATCTCATCTAAGTGGAATCATACAATATGGTGTTTGTGACTAGCTTCTTTACTTAGCATAATGTTTAATAGGTTCATCCATGTAGCATGTATTTTTCATTTTTTAATAATCTATTAGGTACACTTAATTTATTCATTCAACATCTGATAGGCATTGGGTTATTTCCACTTTCTGGCTGTTAGGAATAAAGCTGCTGTGGACATTTGTATACCAGTTTTTGTGTGAACGTATGTTTTCATTTCTCTGGAGTATATGGCTAGGAGTGGAATTACTGAGTCATAACTTTGTTTAATCATTTGAGGAAATGCCAAACTGTTTTCTAAAATGCAGCGTTTTGTATTCTCACCACCAATATATCAGGGTTCCAATTTTTCTACATCCTGCACAAGATTTATTATATATTTTTTGATTGTAGCCATCACGGTGGATGTGAAGTTGTCGCTCATAATGGGTAATGCTCTTTTACTGTGATTATTGGTAGTTTGTGTATATTTGGAAACATATCTATTTAGATCCTTTGTCCATTTGTTATTTATCTTTTTATTGAGTGGTAAGAGGTTTAGATACTTACATATTGTCTCAATACAAGTCCCTTATTAGACATGTGATTTACAGATATTTTCTCCTGTTAGATGTCTTTTCATCTTCTAGATAGTATCCATTGAAGCCAGAAATTTTTGAATTTTAACGAAGCCAATTATCTAGTTTTTCTTTTGGTATCATATTTAGAATTTTCTTACACTATTGAGTTGTCTTGGCTCCCTTATCAAAAATCAACTGACTAAAATTTAGGGTTTGCTTCTGTACTTGCAATTTTATCCCATTGATCTATATGTTTATCTTTATGCCAGGACCATGCAGTCTTGATATATAATGTCTGTAGCATTGTAGTAAGTTTTGAGATTAGAAATGTGGATACTCCACTCTTCCTTTTCTTCAAGATTTGGACTATTTCTTTGAATTTTCATGTGAATTTAAGATCAGCTTATTAATTTGAACAAAATAGTCAGCTGGGATTTTGATAGGGATTACATTGTATCTGGAAATCAATTTAAGGAGTAATGACATTTTAATAACATTATGAGTTTCTATTTATGAATATGAGATGCCTTTCTATTTAGATCTATAATTTCTTTCAGGTTTTTTTTTGTATTTTTCACAGAAGAAGATTTTACTAGTTTTATTACATTTATTCTTAGATATTGTATTAGTTTTGATTCTATTGTAAATGTAATTGTTTTCTTAATTCTGATTTTGGATTTTTCACTGCTAACGTATAGAAATATTACTGATTTTTGTATTGATTTTTATATACTACATCTTTGAACTAATTTATTATATATTTACTGTGGTAAGAACACTTTACATGTGATTTACTCTCAACAAATTTTTTATGTGTATAATAATGTTGTATAGATCTCTAGTACTTAATAATTTTGCAAAATCAAAACTTCATACACATTGAATAATAGCTCAACATTTTGCCTTATCCCAGCCCCTGGAGACCACTGTTCTACTCTGTGATTCTATGTGTTTGAATATTTCAGATACCTCATGTAAGTGGAATCATGCAATATGTTTCCTTTAGGGACTGGCTTATTTCATTCAGACTACTGTCCTTAAGGCTCAGGATTTCCAGCTTTTTCTTACGACTGAATATTCCATCTTGTGTATATACACATTTTCTTTATCCATTTCTTGGTTGATGGATATTTAGTTATTTCCTATCTTGTCTATAATGAATAATGCTGTAATGAATGTGGGAATGCAAATATCTCTTCAAGATACTGATTTCAATTCTTTTGGGTAAATACCCTGAAGTGATATTTCTGGGTCATATAGTTATTCGTGTTTTTAATTTTTTGAGGGGCCTCCATACTGTTTTTCACAGCGGCAGTACCATTTTACATTCCCACCAACATTGAACAAGGGTTCTATTTACTCCACATCCTCACCAACACTTGTTATCTTTTTTTTTTTTTTTTAACGTTTATTTACTTTTGAGACAGAGAGAGACAGAGCATGAACGGGGGAGGGTCAGAGAGAGGGAGACACAGAATCTGAAACAGGCTCCAGGCTCTGAGCTGTCAGCACAGAGCCCGATGCGGGGCTCGAACTCACGGACCGTGAGATCATGACCTGAGCCGAAGTTGGCCGCTTAACCGACTGAGCCACCCAGGTTCCCCTGACTGATCATATTTCTATTGGTGAAAAGCTCTAGGCTCCAGATATTTATCCTTTATCTCAGTAGTGCTTGCATTCATGTCACATTTTTGGAATTTCACTAAACAGAGAGTGGTACTCTTTATGCACACACAGAATTTCACTAAACAGTGGTATTCTTTACGCACACACAGATCCATCCACACAAAATTGCTTACAGTGAAATTAGTTTTTGATAATTACTTAAATAATTTTTTAATGTTTATTTACATTTGAAAGAGGAAGAGAGAGACACAGTGCATAACAGGGAAGGGGAAGAGAGGTGGAGACAGAATCTGAAACAGGCTTCAGGCTCTGAGCTGTCAACACAGAGCCCGACGTGGGGCTTGAACTCACGGACCGCGAGATCATGACCTGAGCCGAAGTCGGCCGCTGTACTGACTGAGCCACCCAGGCGCCCCAACACTTGTTATCTTTTAAAAAATAATAGCCATCCTAATAGGATGAGGTGATATCTCATTGTGGTTTTGATTTGCATTTCCCTGATAATCAGTGATACTGAGTAGTCAATGCAATCCTTATCAAAATCCCAATGGCTTTTTTCTTTTCTTTTCTTTTCTTTTCTTTTCTTTTCTTTTCTTTTCTTTTCTTTTCTTTTCTTTTCTTTTCTTTTCTTTCTCTCTTTCTTTTTCTTTCTTTCTTTCTTTCTTTCTTTCTTTCTTTCTTTCTTTCTTTCTTTCGTCAGAGATAGAAAAAAATCCAAAAATTCATATGCAACCACAAAAGACTACCAATAGCCACACAATCTTGAGAAAAAAATAAACCTGGAAGCATCACACTTCCTGATTAAAAAAATGTATCACAGAGCTATAGTAACTAAAACAGTATGATGTTGGCCTAAAGACAGACATATAGACCAATGGAACAGAATATACAGCCTCTGTTTAAACCCTTGAATGTATGGCCAGCTGATCTTAAACAATGGTTCCAAGAATACACACTGGGGAAAGAATAGTCTCTTCTATAATTGCTGTTGGGAAAAATGGGATATCCAAATGCCAAAGAATTAAGTTAGATTTTTAACTTACACAAAAATCAACATAAAATGAATTAAAGACTTAAATATAAGGCCTAAAATTATAAAACTTTATGAAGAAAACATAAGGGAAAAGCTCATTACATTGGTCTTGGCAATGATTTCTTGGATATGACACCAAAGGCGCAGGCAACAAAAGAAAAAAAAATAAACAAGTGGGACTATATCAAAGGTTTTGCAGAGCAAAAAACAAAACAAAAACAAAAAACAAAAAACAAAACACAAAAACCAGAGTGAACCTATAAAAGGCAACCTATAAAATGGGAGAAAATATTTGCTAACTATGTATCTTGTAAGAGGTTAATATCTAAAATTCATTAGGGACTCCTTCAATTCAATAGCAACAAAACAAAACAAAACAAAAAACAAATAACCTGATTAAATGAAATGAGCAAAGGACTAGAATAGACATTTTCCCAAACGCGACATACAAATGGCCAACAGATACTTAGTTTGCTCTTCTACCAAGATCTTGAAGTGGCAGTTTAGGTTAGTTATTTATAATCTTTCCTTTTTGTTAATATAGGTTTTTATGTTTATAAATTTCCATCTAAGTACTGCTCTAGCTACATCCCATAAGTTTTAGTATTTTAAGTCTTCATTTTTATTTATCTCAAGCTATTTTCTAACTTCCTTGTGATTTTTTTTCTTCATACTGTTGCTTATTTTGGAGAGTGTTGTTTGATTTCCACACATTTGTGAATTTTCCAAGTTTTGTTTGTGTTACTGATTTCTATTTTCATTCCATTGTGGTTGGAGAACACACTTTAATTGGTTTTAATCATTTAAATTTATTGAAACTTGTTTTATGTGCTAGCATATGGTCAGTCCTAGAGAAATTTCTTTACGCATTTGAGAAGAATGTGTATTTTGCTGTTTGGTGTAGTATTTTATAGGTGTATTAGGTTAGTTGTCATTCAGATCTTCTGTGTTCTTGTTGAACATCTGCCTAGTTTTGTACATTATATAATGTAGAGTATCAAAGTTTCTGAATATTGTTGTTGAATTGTCTATTTCTTCATCCTGACAGTTTTTTTTTTAAGTTTCTTTTAAAGTTTATTTATGTTCCGGGGGTGGGAGGGGTATAGGAAAGGGGCAGAGAGCGAGGGAGAGAGGATCCCTCTGCTGGCAGCCCAAAGCCTGATGCAGGGCTGGATCCCACCAATTGTTTGACCTGAGCCTAAATCAAGAATCAGACGCTGACAAGACTAAGCCACCTAGATGCCCCCTTTATCCTGTCAGTTTTTAATTCATATTTTGGGGACTCTGTTTTGAGGCACATATATATTTTTTATATTGCCATATCTTGATAGTTTGACTCTTTCATTAATATAAAATGTGCCTCTGGGGGGCACCTGGGTGGCTCAGTTGGTTAAGCGTCTGACTTCGGCTCAATTCATGATCTCATGGTTTGTGAGTTCGAGTCCGGTGTCCAGCTCTCTGCTGACAGCTCAGAGCCTTGAGCCTGCTTTGAGTTCTGTGTCTCCCTCTCTCTCTGCTGCTTCCCCACTCATGCTTTGTCTCTCTTCCTATCTCAAAAAAAAAAAAAAAAACCCAAAAACATTAAAAATATATATATAATGTACCTCTTTGTAGTAAAATTTCTGTTTTAAAATCTATACTGTCTGATATTAGTATAGCCACTCCAGATTTCTTATGATTGTTGTTTGTATGATGCATGTATATTTTCCATTCTTTTATTCTCAATTTGTATCTTTAAATATAAAGTGTGGCTTTTGTAGGCATTACATTGTTGGATCTTGTTTTATCAGTCTCATAGTCTCTTCCTAAGATTAGATTTTAAATCCATTCACATTAATATTTTTGATAGTTTTTGATATAGTTGGATTTACATCTGCCCTTTGATTTTATGTATCTTTTGTGGATTTTTTCTTCCTCTAGTCCTCCTTTACTTCAATCTTTTGCATTAGGTAAATGTTTTCTGATATAACATTTTAATTTTTAAGTGAGTTTTAAATTGTATTTTTGAAGTTATTTTCTTGGTGGTTTCTCTATAACTTACCATATTCATTTTATTTTATTATAATCTACTCCAGATATTTATTTAATTTGGTGAGATATAGAAACATTGCTCTTTTATAGCTGTCTTTCCTCTCTTGCATTTTATTCTGCTATTGTTATAGATATTACATCTATATATTTTACACATTCAACTGTATATTGTTAAAATTGTTACTTTATGTAATTTAGTAACTTTTAGAGAAAGTGAAAGGATAGCAAATGTTTATTTATGGCGTGTGTTATCTTAACCTTCTTATTTAAAATTTTTGATCTTATTTGTTTCTACGGATTCAAGTACCATCTGGTGACTTTCCATGGGATTGCAGTAGATTCAATGGGCTCTCTTTGTCTTTTTCATCAATCTCTGCCTCTGTTCGTATTGTACCCACCTGTTATGTTCCAGTAATTGCAGGCATACTTTTTGTGGCTGGTCTCTGAGGTTGTTCTGATCCTGAAGGAGCTATTCTTAATGGTCACGTTTCTTTTTTTCTTTTTAATAAACTATTTGGCCTATGGTTTAGCTTGTTGCTGTCTTGAAGCTACCAGCCTTCTCTGAATTGCTTGCCACTAAATATCCTTTGTTTTGAGAGCACTCTTAGGCTTGAAGTTCCCCACATTGTGTTCAAAATAAAGTCTGTTATCTTGGGAGAGCTTTAGATCTTTCTCTTCTTAGGCTTTCCCTTTTTCCCCCAGGTAAAATTCTCTGAACATATACTCAAGAACTGGCCATTTTGCCTGCTTCTCTTGGAATGTTTTTCCTGCTTTATAAGCAGGATGCTGTGTGGGATAGTACTCTTCCATTTTCCTGCCTTGCCCTTGCTAGCATGGAGCTTCACCCTACAAGTGAGCTGGATCAAGGGCTATTGAGTTTCCAGTATTCTTGGCTTGCTGTGCCTGTCCTAAAGTTCTGTGTTAGAAGTGGAGGCTGAGTGGAAAAAGTGAATCCTTACCTTCTTGGCCACACTTGCCTGGAATTTAGTCTCTGTAACACAGAGCAGGAGGAAAGTGAGAAATACTGGTGGCTGGGCTCTCCTGTAGAGTTACCATAGACCTTTGCTGAGAGTTGGAGGGAGAGGGAGCCTTGTCTTCATGGTTCCATCCACTTGCAGTGGAACTTTCATCACATGAGATGGGGAGAGGGAAGGGATTAAGTAGGTCATGGTTCAATTACAAGACTCTTGACATTTGCAGTGAGATTTGGTAGACTTTCTTAAATAATTATTTCCTTTTCTCCTGTACAACCTTAAGACAGTTTCCATAAACGTTAATGATTTTTTTTGTTGTGTTTTGTTTTGTTTTGTTTTGTAATTTTTATCTGTTATTGTTGTCCCAATGGAGTGAAGTTCTGAGGAGCTCCTCATGTGGTCATTCTGGGAGTTGTCTGTTATCTATGTCTTTTAGTCTAGGGGTACCATAGAAAAACTGCTGAGGTGCTCAAGTACTATGAACAGAGAGAGTTTGGAAGCCTTTATACTAGGACAAGTTACTAATCTTATCCATATCTCTAAATTTACATCTTTAAAGATAATGACATACATCTCAAACAAAGGTTTTAGGATTAAATGAAATACATTTATGAATGTTCCTGACGTATAAGAAAGAAATAACAAATTTGACTATTTTTTATTTATATTTCATGTATATACTTTACATACACACACATAAAAATGATGTGTAAGTGCTTTAATTATAATTATAGCTTTTAAATATATTTTTCTTACTTTGTTCCATTTTCTTCCCTAATTCAATCTAAAAAAGTGTCATTGGTGTGGAGTATCCTATTTGTAGACACAGATGAACTTATGCTTTTCATGAAATTCAACATATAGATTATAGTAGCAGCCAGTATAGGAATAAATGACAATCAGTGTCTCTTGAATTCTTTTAAGTCTATGATCAAAGTGGAGGCCTACATTTATGATATCTTTTGGAGATTAAGACCCCGTAGGCAATAATGGCCCACTACTGCCCTTGGGACCATCAGGTCTTCAAATCTCATCATTACTCTCCAGGATTTTGCTGGCCTTGATCATTATTGCCTAATTTGGGTACATTTAGATTGAATGCCAAAGCCCATGCAGCTTGAATGTATGAAAACCTGCTGTTTTAATGACATGGAGAGCTTACTACATTTTATTTTCTTAATTTACATCAAATTTTCAAATGTTTTTACTTAGTAGAAGTAGTCTATAGGGCCCTGAGTCTTTCTTAAAACACATTTTATCTGGAAGTTCCAAGAATATTTTCTTAAATATTGTTTAGAAAATAAATTGTTCTGTGGTGCCTGGGTGGCTCAGTTGGTTAAGTGGCTGACTCTTGATTTTGGTTCAGGTCATGATCTTACAGTTCAGTTGGTGGAATTGAGCCCTACATGGGGGGTGGGGGGTGGTGGCTGTCAGTGCAGAGCCTGCTTGGGATTCCCATTCTCTTTGCCCCCCCCCTTTCTCTCTCTCTCAAATAAATAAATAAAATAAATTGTTCTTCTTTTAGTCCTTATTTCATTACCAAGAAGATTTCCAACTCTAGTATTCAAATCCTGTGACCAGAAAACTAATGCAGCTTATGTTTTTTACTGGCACAAATATAAACAATACAATTATTTTGGAAAGTTTAGTGTGACATGTCTTTGAATGGCCTTTAAGTTATATAAAAATTTTAGTTACTGTTCAGAAGTAGGGAATGAAATGGAAGAAATAATAAAGGCAATAAAGCTGAGTAGTAGTATGAGGGAGAGAGTTATAGAAAGCAAGAGATACAGAGAATAAGCAATGAAAGATAAAGAAAATTCAAAAGTCAGTATAGCATGGATAATGTTTACATGGTTTAAAGTGTTGTATATATAGTTTGCTTGTCAGTCTCCTTCTCCAGTCAGGAGTCATTAAGCTAAAGAAAGGGGAATCCACACCTACTTTAACTACATTTAAACAAAGGGTTTATTATAAGGATCCTGGGGAATAGCATAGGATCCAATTGCCAGCAATATTATTGAGCCTCATAGGGACTGGTATGCTATAGTTTCTTTTCTGTTTTGTGGGCATATCTTCTTTGTACATATCTGCACTTACTTCTGCAAACTGGTTGTTTTTGCAAGGCCCTCAGTCTATGTTCTTGCATAATTTCAGTTTACATGTGGCTTCATCCTGTCTATGTGCCAACTTGGATGCTTTTTTTCCCCATATCTTCCCAATAGCTCATTGACTCAGAATCAGTGACCTAATCCCAAATTACAGATAGGATATGATTGTCTGAATTTGTATAAGTTATCTGCTCTTAGTCTTATATTATGACTGAAAGGATGAAGCCTGTTATACTGGGCTATTTTTATGAGAGTTGTAGGTAGAACAGACTCTCTAAGTAAAGGAAAGACATATTTGCATACCTATTATGTGCTGTCTAATAAACTCTTTGAGGGAAAAGATCATGTCCTATTAATTTCTTTCCCCAGCACTTTGCACAGTTTTAAAATGAATATTGAGTGAAATTATCTTCACTTCAAAGGCAATTTGCATTTCTGCCTCCAGAAGTCACAGCTGTTGACGCGCGCGCGCGCGCGCACACACACACACACACACACACACACACACACACACACACACAAGAGCTTCCAGTCTTTTCTTTTTTTGATGGATATCATTAAGGTAACTCTTACCTTGGAACAATGGCTAACCTTTTTTGGAAAGTAAACTTCTTTGAACAAACTTTGAGGACATTTTCTATGCCTGAGAATGGAGCAATAAGCAACAATGACAGTATCACCAATCCATTGTTGTAGACCAGTAATTACCTTGCTGTTTTAAGTAGTGCTTTTATGCTATAATTTTACACAGAAGAAAGAAATACATAAAAAAGGGAACGCATTGTTTGAGCAGGTGTGAAAGACTAACCTGTACCCATTAACCTCATTTGTTCCATTTATCCTACAAAAGCTCTTTCCCAACTCTAGAGGTACCTCTATAGAACCCCAACATCTCCAAAAACTACAATTTTTAAACCACTGTTTTTAGATTAGAAGCAAAGACCTTTTTGTCTAACTTGCTCAATGTTCAAATACTTCTATTTACACCTAAGAACATAATTAAAAATAAAAAGATTTTGTGAAGGCACAGAAAATGGTTTTATTGTCTATTTCTTCCCATTGCTGCAAGCAAAAATTTCAAAGGCAGAAATTCATTTATTCAGTAAATATTTACTGAGAATTATTTGCTATATTTAATTCTTGGCATAAAAATATGAATAAATTAGGGCCTCTTTTGCTGTATGTCCAGAGTTTACAATAGAATTGTGTATAGTGAGAACATTTTTATTTCGTTATGCTTAATGCAAAATGGACACCTACTTAGAACCATCCAAGGGAAAGAACTAGCAGGTATTTTAGTACACGGAAAAAATTCGGACTTCAGAATCTTCTACTTTTTTTTTTTTTTTTTGAATAATGAACTAAGACCACTGTCGGAATAACCATGGAACTTTTGGTGTCTTTGTTGCTTTTGATTGCTCTTCCATTCCCTGATATGACTTGAAACATTGGTTTGCCAACAAAAATGGAAAAATGTCTGCAAATTTTTAAAATTTATACCACTAGGTTTGTGTAATAGTGTTGTGTTGAAATGAAAAGGAGTAAATCTTTCTGCTTATATTGGAAAGGTATTATAGGATTTTTTGGTTGTAAAAATACGATTTTGAAAGAGCAAAATTTTTTAGGCATGTTTGTCTAAGCCTAATGTATCTTTATAGAACTGAAGACATTAGAACCAAAGGGAACTTTGAATTCGCTGTAGGGATTGTGATTGCTTACCAAGTATCCGTTCATCACTTCTTAATTTGCAGCAGAATTCCTGTGTTGTTCAGGGTAGAAATATGCCCAACTTTGGCTAATGGATCTTGGGGAGGGGAAGTACCATTCCTCTAAGGGACATTTAGAAATGTGTGAACATGTTTTAGAGGTTCAAAAGGATTGAGAGATAATAAAGACATTCAGTGCCCTTGGGTTGTAAATGTCAAGTGTCCAGGAGCATACAGAACTATTCCGAATAACACAGAATTTCCCAGCTTAAATACCCCTAGGATTCTCAAAAGAAACACTGGTTTATCCAAATCCTGCTAATCATGCTGTTTTCTTTGTCCATCTTACTTTTTTTTTTTTTTTTTTTTTTTAAATTTTTTTTTTTTTCAACGTTTATTTATTTTTGGGACAGAGAGAGACAGAGCATGAACGGGGGAGGAGCAGAGAGAGAGGGAGACACAGAATCGGAAACAGGCTCCAGGCTCTGAGCCATCAGCCCAGAGCCTGATGCGGGGCTCGAACTCACAGACCGCGAGATCGTGACCTGGCTGAAGTCGGACGCTTAACCGACTGCGCCACCCAGGCGCCCCCCATCTTACTTTTTAATGAGTATATATGTGTGACCCAATTCTTGATAGTGAGATACAAAGAGGAATATCTAGAGGGTGAGTGTGATGGGAGACCTCAGGCGAAAAGAAATTCTTGCTGGTATAAGATAGATATGAGTCAGTGTTTACCTAAGCATATGTAATACTTGGAGCTACAACAGCAATCTTCCAACAAGAAAGACCAAAATACTGGCCAAATTTGGAAGGATAGACATATGGTAACACCTGGATATCTGTTGATAAGTATAACTAACATTTCTTGTTGTATGAGTGCCGGGCTTATGTTATGTGAAGGAATAAAAACTATTAGAAGCTATTGTTTAAGCTATTAATTGGGGTTTTGATACCTACAGTTTCTAAAACTCTTGACAGATACAGCTTTTACTTAATCAATGGATCAGGCAGGTATACCCCCAAATGTTAACTAGTTATTTAATAGCTGGCTTGAAATACAAAAACATTTTTCTCCATTACTACTAACTTGAGGTTCTCAAACTGTGGTATGTAGGATCTTCCCCCTATTTGGGGGGAAAAATTATAATTGATTACATTTGAAACCTATGCATATCTGATGAAAAATGATAAACATACCATGACACTACAGACAGTATTCTGAATATGTTTTAAAATTTAACCATTCTACAGAGTTCATCCCATGATTTATAAAGGTAATGAAAATAGCCCATTTTGAGCAAGTCTTGCTAAATTCTCATTCAAAAGGTACAACAGAATTCAAAGCAGCTGGGTTTTTTTTTTAATTTTTAATTTTTATTTGAGAGAGAGAGAGAGAGAGAGAGAGCATGAGCAGGGGAAAGGGGCAGGGACAGAGAGAGAGAGAATGAATCTTAAGCAGCCTCCACACTCAGCCCAGAACCCAATGCTGGGCTTGATCCCACAATCCCAGAATCATGACCTGAACCGAAATCGAGAGTCAGACACTCAACTGACTGAGCCACCCAGGTGCCCCTCGAAGCAGCTGTTTTAAGCAGGAAAACAATAAATAAGGCAAGTGTTCTAATCCAATAGACTCTTGTAATTCAGTAGAAAAATTTTATAATTTCAAAATGTAAAAGCATTGATCATTTACCAGTTGTCTACCAAATGCCTAATTGAACAAAATTTTAAAATATTTTGCATGATTTTGACTTTAAAAATACCTCAAAACATAAGCCTTCTAGATGATAGCAAAACCATTATTTTATTATATATTTAAACATTCATCTTTACAGAGCAATCATTGCACTTGTTGGAAGCTGGGAGGACAGAGAGAGAAAAGTCAAAATAGGATATTTTCTTAGAAAGATGATTAAACAAGGAAACACTTATATGAGAGATTTCAACCTTGTGTACAACATAAAAATAACCATTACTCAAATTTTTCCCATGCCTGGAATTATTAAAAAAGTATAATACTACGTTCACAGAAGTGTAATATCCATTAGAAGATCTAATGGTGATGAATTTGAAGGCTTTCAATAAATCACTTTAGCTCAGATTCTTGAAAAGCTGAAATATTCTTTTTTCACACCCACTAAATAGACGTAATGATGGCAAGATACAAGAGTAAGTTCAAGCTGAAAAAGTAGTGATATATATGATTGCATAAAGTCATGCTATTTTAGAGTTGTGGGCGATATTAGGGACTATCTAGTTCAGTGTTCCACATATTTAAATAGTTTCAGGGACTTCTCTAAATGAAAACAATGTATCATGGAACCCCTAGGGTTCACTTACATTATATGTATATGAGTTTAATAAGAAAAAAACTTGAGACTACATATATATTTCCTAAACTTGCAGTTTTTATATAATCATACTACAGATAGAAATTCCCACAAAGATAAAACCAATAACATTAAAATTAAATTTATTCCATATAATGTATAACATTTTTCTAAAGATAAATCATTCATATGGAATTTAATACTATAAAAACAAAGCCTTAGTGTTCTTCATTTAATGTATTTCTATTTTCTTTTTTTACTTCAGACAACTTTGTTTATAATCATATTGGCAGTAAACTCTTCAGACTTTAACTGGCAGTGTTATTTTACCTTTATTACTGAAAGAAGTTTATTAGTTTTATGATTATTATAGTCATTTCCTCCCATGATTTTGAAGATTCTATTCTACAGTCTTCTGGCTTTCATATTTGCCATTGAGAAATCTACTGTCTTACACTCTATTATAGATCTGTTTTTTTCTTTTTGATGGCTCAAAATCTTTTTGTTTTTGGGAATTTTTTAGTTTCCTGATTGTGTCTCCAGACTTTTATTTATTTTTTTATCCTGTTTAGAATGCATTGTGATTTCTGTAGATATAAATTCATTCCTTTAACATCAGTTGTGGAAAATTCAAAGCTGAAAAGCTCTTTAAGTACTGCCTTTCCTTTATTTTCTCTCCTGTGACCCTACTTAGATGAATATCAGCTTTTACATTTGACCATGAAAATATTTGAAACTCCTTAAATTTCTTGTCTTTACTCTTTGATGCATCATAGATACTTTCTTTAGGTTTATTATGTGCTGCTTTTACTCTGTATGCAGTTGAATCTAGGCTGGCATTTAGTTATACATCTCTAATTAAAAGTTATACTTCATTTATAAAGTATAATTTTATTGGTTTTAACTCTTCCTTGTAATTTCTGATAATAAAGTGTTGGCTAGTTCTTATGTTGTTATAAGATATTTCTGTAACTATATCACACATAATTAATCTATGGTATCTAGCCATGAATTCTAATTTATAATTTCCTTCCTGGTATAAAGCTTTTTTTGTTGTTTCTGCCATATATTACTCATAGAGTCTTGTTTTTGGTGTGTTTGTGAACTTTATGAACTCATAGGTGGCTAATCTTAATCTGTGTACAATTTGGGTTCTAATTTGAAGATGCCTTTCTTTGGAAAATATTATAGTTACTATTTCGGGAAATTGCTGATCTTAGGAAAACTTAATTCCGCTGTAGGGTCCCAAGCAGAATCTTGAGGTGTCAAGTTTAATTCTTTTCCTTCACAGCTATTGCTGGGAGTATCTGTTTGAATTCTGCCTCCTATCTTCCGGACTGCTTGTTGTATTCGTTCAGTGGTCTACTTAAAGTTTGTCTTCTTCTGAAACTGTCAATGTGACACAAATTATATTTGGTACCAGAGCCAGGTGTTTCATTGTGGATATGCCTCAGGGTTGCCTTTTCTGCTAAATGGCTCAAAGTGGAAGTTTCCTAAGTTATAGCATTTTTGCCTCCAAATTTCTATTTTTTGCAAACAACCAAAAGATTGTAGAAATAGTAAAGCCTTCTATTTTTAAACAATAGCATCACTTTGAAAATAACTTGACTAAAATTGTTTATTCAACACTTTATTGCACATAGAATATGTTGACGTCTAGTCATTGTAGTTGATTAAATCTATTAAACTGGCCAAAATTATCAACAAAATATGCTTGTCAAGCTAATCATCTAAAATCAGTTTATTCATCTTAATAGACAACTATGAGTAAACAAGTTGCCTCCTAATAACTAGGCTTGCTTGCCACATTGAAAACATGCTAAAGTACATGAGCTTTTGTTCATTAAAAAAAATTTTTTTTTGAATGCCTACCTATTTTCCAGACATGATGTATGTTCTAGGGTTACAGAGATTAACAAAACAAAGTACACTGCCACATTGTACTTACATTCTATAAATGGAAGATAGATAATAGCCACTCAATATATAAGCAGGACAAGTTGGAAATAAATGCAATGAAGAAAATAAAACAGAGTGATGTGACAAAAAGTGAAAAGGAGTATAATTGACTATTTGGATTGTATTATGGTGATGACTTCCCTGAGGTGGTAGGAGTTGATGATGATGACCTGGGGAGAGTTCTTAACAAATGCTTTAGCAAGTGTGATGGCCCAGAGAGATAATGGAGCTTGACCATGTTCCCAATGGAGAAAAACAAACAGATTGTATGATTGCAGCATGGTGATCTGTTCTTAAGCATGTTATGACATTAAAGAGAGACAGGAGGGGAGATTTCAAATCACAATAACGTGTTTGGATTATATTTTAAGTGTAGTGAGAAGACAGAGTTTCAACTAGTTGAATGATTATATATTTGCATATATTTATAATTATATTATTTTAAAATTATATAAAATTAGATAAATATCATATTCATAAATATATTAATATATTATGAAATTGTATCTCACATGGACTTAAGAACCACCACTGAAAACTCTTGAGCAGATACCGAAAAAGGGAAAGGAGGTTGTGAGTTAGTCAGCCACCTGAAATGGTAACTGTTGATTATTTTCATCAGATTAAATATACGGATATTTTATTTCAAGGATATTTTAGCCTTTATTTAAGAAAAAGTAACATTTATTTATTACTGAGAAACAGAGAGAGACAGAGCATGAGCATGGGAGGGGCTGAGGGAAGGGGAGACAGAATCTGAAGCAGGCTCCAGGCTCCCAGCTGTCAGCACAGAGCCAGATGCAGGGCTCGAATTCACAAACTCCAAGATCATGACCTAAACCATAGTTGGATGCTTAACTGACTGAGCCACCCAGGCACCCCATAGCCTTTATTTTTTAATAGCTTTACTGATGTCTGTGATTTATTATGTGGTAAATTTTATATTTAAAATGTATAATTTGTGATGTTTTGACATATCTGCACACCTGTGGGTCCATTATCTCAATCGACACAGTAAGATATCCATTACTCACAAAAGTTTCCTTATGATCATTTCTAATCCCTTATTTCTGCTCCTTTCCCAAATCCAGGTCAATTACTGTTCTGCAGTCACTATTAGTTCACATGATTAGTTCTATCATTAAGTATTAGGCTTTTATGTAAATTGAGTCACTCATGTAGGTATTCTCTAGTCTGCATTCTTAGAATAATTGTTTCCGGAAGTATCCAAGTTGTATTAAATACCAATGGATTGTTGCTTTTTATTGCTGAGGAGTATTTGATTGCCTGGATATATCATAATTTGCTTTTCCATTCACCTTCTGATAGACATTTGGAGAAGTAGTTTTAACATTTGTGTTCAAGTCCATGTATGAACATGTGTGTTCATTTCTCTTAAGTAAATACGTAGGAGTGGAATGGTTTGATCATAACTTTTTAAGAAACTGCCAAACTATTTCACAAGTAGTTGTATCATTTTCATTCCCACCAACAGTGTAGAAGAGTTCCAGCTTTTCTGTATTCCCAACAACATTTAGTATGGTCAGTCGTCTTATTTTTTTAGTTTTTATCTTCAGTTTGTTTATTTTGAGAAAGACAGAGAGACAGAGAAAGGAAGCAGGGGAGGGGCAGAGAGAGAGAGAGGGGGAGAGAGAGAATCCGAGGGCTTGAATTCACAAACTGAGATCATGACCTGAGCCACAACCCAAGAGTAAGACACTTAACTGAGTCACTCAGGTGCCCCATGGTCAGTCTTTTTAAATTGGTCGATATAGTAGGTATATGATAGTATCTCATTGTCATTTTAATTTTCATTCCTCTGTTGACTAATAATGTTGATCATCTTTTCATGTGCTTATTTGCTTCCATATGTCTTCTCTGGTTAAATATCTGTTCAAATAATTTCTTATGTTTTAATCAGTATTGTGATGTTATCCTAGTAGCATATATTATAGAAAAGAGTATTTAACTTCCTCTTAACTTTTTATTTTCTTTTAAGATAAGTTATTAGTCCAACCATTCATTCAACATGAGTTAAATGAGTATCTAGTTCCAAGCACTGGGGATATAGTAAGAATGAGACTCTATACCTGCTCTGAATCTGCAGATACAAAAATGTCAGTTAAAATTCAGTGTAATTATAATGTATTTCCCCAGTTATTTTGCAATTTATGATTCACGAATGTGGAATGCTTTCTATAAGGTTAAAAGATAAATATGATATTAAGGTATATTAGATTATACCTCAGCTTTCAAAAGAGCTCAAACTACCCTTGGGAAGCAGGCATAGAACTAAACTCTACAATAACAGAAAGTAAGTTACAAATAAAAAGTACTGAAAATAAATGTCCTGGTAAATATTGAGGGAAGATCTCCTGGAGGAAGATGGACTTCCAGCTTTTACTAATAAGAAAATGTCAGTAAGTGAATAATACAAAGAAATGGGATATATGAGGTCAGAGGCAGCAATATTCTTTGTTTTTAAAGAGCAAAGAAGATGCTGGGCTGATTGGGCTGACTTAGTTTCTGAATCATGAGTTTAGGATAAACAATGTTATCCTGACCACGGGTGTTTGATAATAAGTGAACAGTTTTTGGTAGTTAATAGGATTTTTAGTTACCAAGATTATCCTGTAAATTTTGGAACCTCAGTTAAGGCATAGTGGTTAGCATAGAAAGGAGACAGAGGGCTGAGTAGCCCACTACAAAGATTACTTTTAACCTAATGGACATCTTTAAAGGATACTCTGCTCTGCTCTGGGAATTTCACTTTTTCACCTGCTTCATCTTGTAGCAGCTAAAACAACATTCTGAAATCTGGGGAAGTGTGATCTCTGGCCTCCTAGGATAGAATTTTTTAAGTCTGTCCTGTCCTATGCTGGACTGAGCACTAAGTGCTTTACATTAGAAACTCTCTGGAAAGGGAGAGTTTGCTTTATTTATCAGTTCAGAAGTCAGGGGAAATGGGCTATGAGATACTGATAATACTTATTGTAATGGAATGGACTGGAAGATATGGAAGTTTCAGGCTGAAGGTCATTCACTCACTAATACATAGCTTTTTTTAAACCTATTTTTTTGGTGTTTGTGATACGATAAAGTGTTCTAGTGCTATCAACTTACTACAAAACTGCGGCCTTGGAAGAACAGAAAGTACAGAAATAACTGCCTTTTATGGATTCCTGTTTTGTGCAGTTTCAAATATAGACTTAAAAAAGATTACTATCAGAGTATTCTATAGTATATTGATATAAGAAGAGGATTCTATTATAATTGAATGAAGAATATTCACTTGAAGGAGAGAGGAATATTTTTTAGAAGTGATATATTTTTAAATGTTTTTGATAAGGTATTGATACTTTGATTTATTACCTATGAATTCATACCAATATATTTGTTTATAATACCAAAAACAGAGGAGCTGCAGGATAAATGAGACAAGATTGAAGAATGCACACACTCAAGCAGTGTGATGAAAAGCAGATCTTAACTTTAGCATATGGAAGGAAAATCAACCATTTATGCCCTGTGGATTAACTGGATAATATCAGACCCACTCATTTCATTGTAGTTATATTCTGAAAAGCATAAATTTTCCTGTTTCCTGTGATGTATCAGAATCTCCATATATGCTGTAGACTGAATGCTGTGTTGCCCCAAGTTCATATGTTGCAACCTAATTCCTAATGTGATATTTAGAGGTGGGGCCTTTGTGAGGTGATTAGGTCATGGAGACAGAACCATCATGAATGATTAGTGCCCTTTTGAAACAGGCCCCAGAGAACTCCTTCACTTGCTTCTGCCTCGTGAGGACATGTATGAACCAGAAAGCAGGCTCTCACCAAATGCCAAATCAGCTGACACCTTGATCTTGAACTTTCCAGCCTCCAGTACTGTGAGAAATTAATTTATATTTATAAACCACCAAGTTTATGACATTTTCTTATCACAACCTAAATGAACTAACAATGGCTTATTATTACAAAGTGCTAATATATTTTAAGACATAACTCCCATGAAAGAAGAAATTCCTTTTAAAATTTCAGTTCTGAGTCTGCTAAACTGTCAATTACAGTGTCGGGTAAGGGAAGGGGTGGGTGTATGATCCAGCCTGAAAGACTGGATCTTTAAGTATCTTTATCCATTCTTTATGTAGGGATATAGTGAATTTTCCTGTTGACCTTTGCATATGGCTATTAACAAAAATAGAACTAGAATTCAGGTCTCAGATCCCTAATTTGGTATTCTTTCCATTACAATACTCTTCTTCCCAAGTCTTACTAAACCCCCACTTCCACTTTTGTAATTCCTCTTTTCTTCTTAAACAGTGTAAACATAAAATACTAATAACTTTTTGTTAACAAACCTTCAGTTAATTTTTAGTCAATTGATTTTTTACAAGGATGCTAACCCCATTCAATAGAGAATGAACGGTCTTTTCAACAAATGGTGTTCGGACAACTGGATATCCTCATGCAGAAGAATGAAGTTTGATCCTTACCTCATATTGTACACAACAATGAACTCAAAATGGACTATAGGCTTAAATTTAAAAGTTAAAACTATAAAACACTAGAAGAAGGCATAGGAGTAATTCTTCATCACTTGGAATTCTACAATGTTTTGTTTTGTTTTGTTTTTAGATTTAACACCAAAAATGCAAACAACAAAAGACAGGATAGATAAAACTGAACATCAAAACTAAAACTTTGTCCTGTAAAGGACACTATTGTGAATGTGAGAAGACAATTTGCTGAATGGGAGAAAATATTTTCAGAACAAGTATCTAATAGAAATACATGCATACATATACATACAAATACAAACATGTATATAACAGAAACATGAATGTATACAAAAGTGTGATGTTAATTGTATTCTGTAATATAATTAGCTAATAACTAGAATACAGCTAGCTGCATTCCATTCATTATTTCCTTTTATTATCAGTATAAAAATTCTCTAACTTTAACCTTCGAAGAACTTAAAATTATCCATAGTATACAGAACGATAGGCAATTTACCAACAACTTCCATCTGAAAGGGTATAGATAAGTCAGAGATTACAAGTGATCTGTATGGTTTGATTTCTTTGATTTCCTGTTTCTTATACCCACCTGTCCACCTTCCCTTTTCCATCTATGAGAAGCTATGGATTTAATAAACAGAAAAGGCAACATGGAATCTTGGTCTCTTTAGTAAAATAAAGTCATTTTCCATTGGGAAACTCCTCTAGGCCAAACATATTTAAGCTATTGCCACTCTTACAATTTATTACTTGCCAATATGTTTGTTTCTTTGAAGTATAAATGCTTGATCAGGTGCAGTGACATCACCTGGTCAATGTTTTAAATCAGATTTTCATCCAAGATGAGCTAAATTTCAATCTGTAAATGTAATCTGAACAAAAATTTTTTTAACGTTTATTTTTGAGACAGAGAGAGAGCATGAACGGGGGAGGGTCAGAGAGAGGGAGACACAGAATCTGAAACAGGCTCCAGGCTCTGAGCTGTCAGCACAGAGCCCAACGCGGGGCTCAAAATCACGGACCGTGAAATCATGACCTGAGCCGAAGTCGGCCGCTTAACCGACTGAGCCACCCAGGCACCCCAATAATCTGAAAAATTTTAATCCTTTTAACTCTCTTCAAAATATTGATAACCATCCCTTAGTGGTCATTATGCTTATAACATATAATTACAAATGAATGTCATTTTATAAATGATAAATATTGTTTATAAATATTGAGAAAATGTTGAAAAGATACTCTCTGATTGTAGATTTGCCTTCAAGGATGTATGTTTCTTAAGAAAATCAGAGTTTGAGTTATTTCATGTATGAATCCTTTTTAAAAATGACCTTTTCATCTGTATTTGAATTAATAGCATTGTGTGCAGTTTAACTATGTTTAGGACTATAAATTTAAAGGATTCAGAGTTTGAACTTTAAAGGAGGCATTTCAGAAATAATGAAGTGGTGGGGCGCCTGGGTGGCGCAGTCGGTTAAGCGTCCGACTTCAGCCAGGTCACGATCTCGCGGTCCGTGAGTTCGAGCCCCGCGTCAGGCTCTGGGCTGATGGCTCAGAGCCTGGAGCCTGTTTCCGATTCTGTGTCTCCCTCTCTCTCTGCCCCTCCCCCGTTCATGCTGTCCCAAAAATAAATAAACGTTGAAAAAAAAAATTCAAAATTTTTCATTCCTCCACTCATCTATGCAGGTAAAAGTAGTTCTTAGGTAGTGGTTCTGATTTTTCAACTAACTCCATAACAATAGTAGAACCATGCTTCCCATCTATACTTTCTTGTATATTATGGCTAATTAAATGAAATACCCAGTTTTTCTACTTTTAAGTAAATGCAACTATATTTCTAATACTTGGTTCTGGTATTTCTCAATTTGTTTACCCACTAATTATAAGCTTCCAAAATATGTTTATTTCTAGTTAAAATCAGATTGTAGTCCATTCCATTTTTCAATGACAGACCTTTGTTCCTCCCAAATTATAGACCATTTAGCTTACTGGATATTCTCTCAAGACTTTATATATTTCTTTCTTGGTAAATCAGAAGTCTGGGCTTCTCAGGCCAATATTCTGCATGAGGATGCTATATCGCTCTATCACAGTGTATGGAATGTTTCAGGATAAACAAAGATTTTTTTTTTTTTTTTTTTACAGGTCTCATTGACTTTTTCTTACCCTTGTCCCCAGACATAAATTCACTAAGCTGTATGAGTTATTGATTGTCAATATAACCTTAAAATTCCTTTGAAAATCTGGATTGGTCAAAATGTTCTCTTGATGAAATGTTTAGTAACTTTAATGGGATAAACAGGTGTTTAGTATATCTTGTCCATCTTTTTAATATATCATGATGCTATGATAATTCTTTCAAATGAGTTCTACTATTATGGTCCCTAATAATAGTTTCTCTCCTACTGCGAACCCAGCAGCAATCCATATAGAACAGAAAGATAAGCATTTGCCTTCTTACTGGTGACGTTTTAACATCAAAAGCCAAAAAATGTCTCTTATTAGTAAATTGACTACTATCTGATTACTGTCTAGGATGAATGATTTAAGGTAAACCTATCCCAAATGCAAATCAATTTTGAAAGCTGTTCTTCATTGTTTTACTGAATTAAACTTAAAAAGTATTTGTGGTAATCCGATGCTTCTATATTCCTAGGCAGGCATTTTGTAACCATTTTATCTTAAATGATTCATCAGAAGTGATGTTGCATAAAGTCAGAAGTTGTATTGATGCAATGTTGAGATTATTTTTCATACTTGCTAATAATATGTGCTTTCAATGTGCTCATATTAAAATTATCGGTACAACTTATCCATTGATGGAACTAGCCCAGGATTCTTTAGGAAAATGTGATATTATCATATATTTTCTTAACTTATCCTTGTGCTGAAGTTAAGAAGCTTGATATTTAAGTATGGGTAGACATTCTCAAATTTCATTAGGGAATAAGTTTTCTGCTTTCAGTGTGGCTGACAGTAGAACATATTAAATCTGTCTATCATTTATATGCAATAATCAGCAAGTCTAGTTTTAAGAAATGCTGCGTATAAATCAGGATTAAGCTAGTGGTTACAGAAAACATTTTTGCATTATATTTTTTTGGCTCCCCCTCAGTTCCTTTCTGTGGCTGCATTAGAAGGTATTATAATAAAGAGAACAATAAAACATGTTACTGTACTTACTACAGGTGGGGGGTTGGGGAGTGGTGTTATGGATAAGGCTTACCACATGGCAGTGTCCTCTCTATGAGGACCTATTGAAGGTATTTCTCCTCTGTTTCTATTCTTGGAAGATCTGAGATTTTCCTAAGCAACTGGTTTGGGGCTTTTTTTTTGTTTTGTTTTGTTTTTTTTTTTTTTTTGGAGAATGTGAGTGGCACAATGCATTATTTATTCCCCTTTGATTGATAAAATGCTCAGTTCAATTTTTAGTTCTCCCTTCAATGACATGCATCTTATAGCAAATATTCATTTACCAGTCTTAGTCATAGCATTTGACTTTTTCTACCTTTATTCTCTTTTTAACTTCATTTTCTCGTTCACTTTTTATCTCATTATATATAGAATATACTTAACCAGTAAATAGTTGTCTTCTATTTGAAAAGGTCATCTCTGACGGAAGGCACATGTCTAGGAAAATGACCTATAGACACCTGAGCTAGAAAGAGATGCCTATTTTGCCAACAAGATAAGCCAGTTAACCCTGGTGGTGAGTGACTGAGCAGATATCTAAAGCAGATTATGTCACATCTATTGTTCATTGTATTTGTTTCCTTTTGTTCTACCCAAAGGTAATTAATCTCACATCCTTTAAGTAATGAGGTCCAGAGTTCCAAATATGAGGATATAGCAAGACTGGTCTAAATTAACAGTTTATACCAGTTTATACGAAAACTGTACATTTGTGTCATATTACTAGGAAAATATCAGAAAATACATAGCAATTAAACCATAACAGAGATACGTACTTTTTTTGTTGTATCATAATAATGGGGACTATGTTAACATAATGATTCTCCACCTTGGATATATATTTTTTCATGTCAGACCAGTGTTCATTTAATAAGAAAAATAGATTACTGGTGCAGGTCCATCTATTAAGAATCTCTATGAATATTGCCTGGATATTTATATATCTGTATCTATGTACATAATTTTATAAAATTTTAAAAATATATATATAAAATCTCCAGGGTTTACTGATATACAGCTAGGTTTGAGAATCACTGTGTTAATAATGAATTATCAAGATACAGAACAAAAATGTTATTGAAAACCTAGCTCTCAGTCCATCTCTGAACTGTTAAATGCTGATAGCTCTCTATATATTTGAGACATTAATATTCCCTAAGACACAAATAAAATGAATGTAAGATTTTAGAATTTTTTTTCAAAGACCGTGTTTTGTATAAAAACAGTGAAGACCATGGTACATTTGGTTTCATAATATGGGAGTTGAAAATGACTTTTCTTCCTCAGTGGTCTGAAAACCAAGACTGTTTAAAATAAAGCTCATCCTTACAAGTGAGATTTTACTTCCTGAATACTAATCTGACGTTTAATGGTAGAAAAAGGAAGAAAGAGAACAGGCCTAAGAGCAGCATCTTCCCTTATCTTGCTGGTGACTCAGTTTTTTTTTTTTTTTAATTGTGCCAATTCCCAGAGAGACTCATTATAAAGCTGAGATTGAAGGAAGTAATTAATTCAGCAAGGTTGATATTGGTTTTGATGCACCAGAGACTTCTGGTTCATCTGCTGAAGTGTGAAAATAATACTGTGGACTGCAAGATTGGAGGAGGGAAAAATGACATGCCGGTCTTCTTGTACACATCTAACAATATACAAATTCAAATATACCTTCCACTTGTAAGGAAAACTATCTTAATTAGAAGAAGCCTAGAAAAAAGATCAACCATTTAATCTTTTGGTTTAGTAGGCCAAAAGTGTCCTTTTCAGAGACCCTTGATAAAAGGGGCCTGAAAATTTTTTTTCCTCTCAATTCTAAAATATATTCTCAGTGTAGTAATTACATTCTCAGGATCTATATTTCATGTATCATTAGTAACTGCCCCTTCCAACTGGTTTCAAGTGCTCATGATTTCCTTATGGAGTGCTAAATATGTAGTAAGATACTGATGCTTTAAAACATTTCTTTAGAAATTTAGAACTTGTAGAGCATTTTTTTTCTATAGAGTCCATAGATGCACATACAATTGAGTTTGTTTTTTTTTAAAAAGCATACTTTTTTACAAGAACTCACCTTATTCATCTGTAAGATGTGTCATTGAAAAGTTGTGCAATGAAGCACTGTTTGGGGGGCTTATCTTTACATTGCCTATTTGAACTTGAAATAACATATTTTTTGAATGTCCAGAATTGTTTAATGTTAGTAATCAAGATTATTAAAACTCTGATTCAAGACCATTCTGCCATTAATTTTGTTGAGGTTATTTACTAGCTGTAATAAGAAGTTAAAGCCCAGCTTTATGCAATTTAAATGAAGTCATAGAAGTTAAAGTCAAAGAAAGAGTCCATAACTTCATTATTTTATTGACACAGAAGCTGAGAATCAGAGGTGAAGTGGCAATAACAGAGTACTTAATAAGCAGAAATAGGATGAGAAACCACCTTCCAAAAAATGGAGGAAAAGGACCTGTCATTGAGTGTCCAATTTTTACCTTGGGAGACTGATATAATCCCCACTTAACAAGATAAGGGAATTGAGATCCAGAGAGGTGAAGCAATTTAAAGTTCACAGAATGGGGAATTTTAGAATTCAGATTAGATCACCTGTCTAAATCCAGGGCTGTCTCTTCCCAAAGCCCATGGAATAGCAGTTCTCCTTCAGTCACCAGACTTGCAGGATCCTGAAGTCGGGGCAGAAATATAAGAATAGAGTAAGTGATACTCATTTGGTCTATTGTATTTAAGTAAATCAGCAGATTATAGTAGTATGATCCGGTGAGAGCAATAAGAAGTGATAGAGAAGAATTGAAAAAAGAGAAGTCTCTATCTCCCCCTCTTCCCTATTCTTCTTTCTTTTAAAGATTTTCTTTTTCTAGTTGAAGTCATTCTGCATGTTGAGAAATAACCACATATACCTGGGAGAAGTCTCCGTATATCACTGTATAGTTATCACTGTGTAGTTTTCCATATAAGATGACTTGAGTCATTAAGAAAGGTAGTTTATAATCAGCAATTTCCCTTTAATGTAATAGAACATAGTTCATTAAAAAAGAGCTCTATAGAAATGTTAAAACCAGCATTTAAAAATACCCAGATTAGTTTAGAAATTAACATTTGTACTATTTCTCATACAAGTGACACTAAATAATATTAATGGGAGATGGCGTACATTAATTTTCTCTTGAAAATCTCCCATGTTTTTATATTTTTGTGTTGGAATTACAGAGGTCAAAATGTGTATATTTGCAAGTGGTCCTATGCAGTTTTCTTTAAGTTGTTAAGTTGATTGTCAATGTGATTTTAAAAGTAGTTGATTTACTTAATATCAAAAAGGTATATAATTTTAATGTCTGTGTGCTACTTATTCATGAGTTCTTATGTTTCTTATATTTTATAAATGAAGAGCTTCACAACCAAGGAGGTGAAGTGACTAATAAAAAATTCACAAAAAGATATAACCCAGGTCTTCCTCCTGATATTAGCTTGCAGCTGTTATCATTAAATATCTTGACTGTTAAATCTTTTGATTATTTTTCACTTTTAATTTTAATTCTAAATAAACGTGAGAGATAAAGTGAGAAAGAAGCAACAATATCCTCCTGAATTTGAGATGTTTGAAGTAATATTACATTTAGACAATGGAGTGATGTGCTAATACGTTCTGTCAGGAAAGCTGAGTCAATTTGACAGTAATCCTATTAAAAATATCTTGAAATAATTTGCTTTATGACAGACAATGCAGCTTTAATTTTACTTTAGACAGAAGATTCCGGAGGATCTGTTTTGATGTAAACTTTTATTAAAGTAATACTTGAAATGTAATTTATGGTTCTTTTTTAAAAGGAAAAGTATCCATTTATTATTTTTTAAACATGGTTTTCAGTATATTTATGAGTTTCTGGAAGGAAGACATTGGTGTGACTATTAATAAAAACATTTCTTAGCAGTAAATTTAGAACTAATTTATTTTGCATAGTGATAAATTATCCAACATACATAAGTAGATATACTGTGTATATACAGATAGATAGATAGATAGATAGATAGATAGATAGATAGATAGAAATAAAGATATAAATAAGGATATAGCTGAAAAAGTATTTTGTTTTAGTCTAGATCATTGTTCATTTAAACTTACATAACATCATATATTTTAAAGCTTGAGACAAAATAAAACATCTTGCAGTTAAAGGATGGAAGTAAAATTTTGGAACTCAACCATGAGATGTCTGTTTATCTGCAATGTCGTAAATGAAAAAATCACCATCATTACAAAAGTGGGCGTTGGGAATACAGATGGGACAGCTGTTGTTCTTTAATTGTGACTGGATTAGTAAAATGCAGTTTTTACAACTCATTTAAAACTTATCACTGGGGAATACATTTTAGTACCACTTAGGGTGTCTTTTGGTTAATAAATTCTTGGCTTTTGAGTGTAAGTATTTGGCTTCAAATCCCAGATACAAGTTTATTAAAAATTGTAATAGTTCTTAGAGACTATAAAATGAAATGAAGTGCACAAAATGTGTGTTTCCGGTGCTTGACTTTAAAACGATTTTTTACATGACTTATTTCAATATTTTTAACTGAAGCAGACTGTTGTTGAATTTAAATGATTATTAAATATTTAACTAGAGTGAGAAAGAGGAAGTAAGAGAGAATGAAAGAGAGGGAGAAAGGGAAGTATGTAATTTTTGAAAAGTGTTTTTTTTCAATTTCTTGGTAGTTTTTTAATAAAATATATGCCCTATATTAAGATATTATGCCAATAATTATAAATCCAATAATAATTATGTGAAACAGGCTATAACTTTAGATCTGCATTGTAAGACAGCATAGTGTAGTTTGTGAGAAATTTGTGGGATATTCTGTGAAAGAATTTTTAAGAAGTGATAAAAAATACACTTTTTTTTTAAACCAGAACATTTGGAATATGACATTGAGTATTTCTGCATTTAGCATTATTCTAAATGTTTGTCTTCATCAAATAAACAAATGAGAGAGTAATTAAAATCTGTGTTAATGAACAAGTCTCCCTCCTGAAATTTCAATGTTTGTTGCCAGTGAGGGGAAATTTTTGAGTCAGTAAAGCAAGAGATCAGTGACAAAGACTCTGAATTTTATAATTTGGAATGGGGTCTGACCTAAAAGGAAGACATGGCCCTTTGTTGTCATTTCTCTTCCCTTATAAAATAACATTTTATCTAGATAAAGTAAGTTTGACAATGTGGAAGGGAGCTAGAAGGAGCAGAACTGCTGGAAGCACCCCGAAACAGCCGTAGAAGCTAATGAATGAGCCTGCCACTGTTCCATGTATGCTGGCAGAAGACACAAGACTCCTAGAGTTACACACAGGAAAAGCAGAAGTTCAAGCAGTTTTGCTGGTTGTCCAAACTCAAAATACCGTAGGATCATGTGGAGTGCCAGCAGGAGCCTGCATGAGCCGTGGGTACACCACCAGTGGAGAAACCTGAGCTTAGGGGACCCACCATTTTTACAGCACTCAGTAAGCAAGAGTGTTCTTTGATGGGGCAGGGGGCAGGTGAATCTCAGATACATTTCTTTGATGTTACAGCACTTCCCAGAATCCCAGGTTTATAAACAATTCTGAAAACTGTCTTGAGTCAAAGAATAGCCAAGACCATGGACTCAGCAAAACAGTAGGAGCATAATAGGTCTGTAGGGACTGCTTCCCTATACTTTTCTTCCCCTTTTGTTATCTGGTGCTCCCTCCAATTTTTAAACTTTTTTTAAAAGTTTCTTCCTTTATTTTGAGAGAGAGAGAGAGAGAGAGAGAGCGAGCACATGCAGAAAGGGGGGAGAGAGAGGGGGAGAGAGAAAATCCACTGCAGTGGATGTAGGGCTCCATCCCACTGTGAGATCCTGACCCAAGCTGAGATCAAGAGTCCGAACACTCAACCACCCAGGCACCCCCGCCCTCACCCCCCTGCTCCCTCCTATTTTTACTTGGAACAACCTCTGCTCCAAATCTCACAAACTCACATTTTCCAGAAAAGGAAAAACTCTGAATCCTTCATAATCCCAGGAAAGCATGGTCCTTAACTCAAACATTTGTGCTCTTTCTCTTTGGGAGTAGTTTGGTGTGGTTTGGTTTGAGGAATTCTTAACATTTCTTGAGAGGTCCAGTATATTGCTAATACCCGCTGCATCTTTTTCACTCCCCTTCTTTCCAAAGACCCCTTCATACATTTTCACAGACTTCTACCCTACAGATTTTGCTTACTTAAAAATCTATTAATAAGAAAATATGGAAATATAATTTTTATTGGCAAAGATCTTTTCTAACAGCGTAGTTACATTCTAACAAATGTTATTAATAGATCAGTTGGCACGTGTAAATATAATAAAACTAAATTTGGTTAAAATGGGCACTTTGAGCTTTAATTTAAAAAGCATATCATTACTTTTAAAATAAAAAAAAAAAGCAATGAATATTCAGTAAATTAAGTGGAAGGGTCCTTGGCCTGGGGTCATCTGATTGCAGATGACACTGCTATCAGACAAAGTTGATTGGTTTTGCTGGCTAGTAGATACCTTCTTTTTACCACAATAATTTTTATGTGTGTCTATGTAAAGTCCATCCATGCCTTATTGAAAAGTCTTCCTAACCAAGAACATTTTTTCTTTACTCAACATATACATATATTTAATACTATATTCATGGAGAGGAAGGTAGGAAATGAATCCTGCATGATAGCCAGAGAATACAATGGAAATTCTATTTGAAGATGACTGTTCATGGCAATTTCTTGCTCCATGCACTTTTGCTTCCCTGAAACTGTGTTTGTGATGCTAATGCTGATTGGGAGGGTGTATGACATATCACATATTAAACTAAAATATGAAGGTCTTGTTCAAATAAAAGAAGTGAGATGCAAACTAGTAATTAAGAGCTATTAATTAAGAATTAACCTTTTGGAAATCCACCTCTCATAACTGCAGAGCAAGTATGCAAGAGCATAGTGTGGTGACAGATGACTGTATTTCTAAAGATATGCTGTCTGCTGACTACAGTTTATGTGCCCTTATAACTTGAAATAGACTGATAAGCAATTGGGTAATTCTGAGATAATCCTAAACCTCTGTAAGCCCTTTTGAATATTTTAGTAAGCAAATGTTGATATGGTAATCCCATGTTCATATTTACATGTATTTTACTTTTTTAGGAGAATATTGCTATTTTAGGAATAGGCAAATAAGAGATGGAAAATATTTGAGTTCTGCTGTACTAAGAGATTAGGAAAACAACTACTTAATGCATATATCACAAGCTCCCTAGTGACGGGATTATTTTTTACATATTAGATTTATTTGTTGCATTTATTATGAGCATTGAACAATTACGTATTGATGATACTTTATTTGACATCTTCATAGATCTAATATACTAACTTTGTTGTAAGTAATCTGCACAATATTTATGATTTTTTTGATGGATTGGTTGACCTATTCTTCATTACATTTTTACTATTAAATCCATCATACATAAATGTTAGAGTATACACTGTACATAATACAGTATATCATCTTCAGTACTTACAATTTGCCCCTCTTGAGAATCACTTGGGGAAGTTAAAAATGCAGATTCTGGGGCCCACCTGTTCAGATTCTCATTTTGATGGGACCAGGAATCTGACTTTTCACGAAACCCAGAATTGATTCATGGAGGTATTTTTAGCATAAATTGAGAGGCACTACTCTCTAATATTTGAAGAGAAAGTCATTTGCTAACCTATAACATGTTTTGTTTATGTAAGGAGCACATATTGTGTTAATTTCATCTTTCTAGTCACACCCATTGTAAGCACTCTTCCAGTTGTACCTCCCATAGTAGAAAGTGTTGTCTCTACATTTTCTCATTTAACTACCAGTAAAAATGTGTCTTGGGAGATGAGGCCTCTGGCTTCAAAAAACTATAATTCATCAGACTTTAGCCTTTTGAGATTAGTACTAAAAATAATAACAAAACACCATAGTTTTCTGCTTAAAGTGTTTGTTTTAATTAGAAACCTTGTCCTTTTATTTATTTAGTATTCTTTCACCTTCATTATTATTGAGAGTTTTCAGTGGGTCATCATGAATACACTTGCATTTGCATATTAATACAGGAAAATTCTAAGTGTAAAGACATAATTAAATTTCAAGGATCATTTTGTACCCAAGATAACATTTATAAGCCAATTTGGAATTTCTCCTATGAGATACCTGAATCTAAAAGGTTAAGTAGTGGGAATTTACTACATGTTTCAAACTAAATCTAAATATTGCAAAATCGCCTTCTTTTTAAAGCAATCATCCAGATTTCAAGAGAATGATTCTTTGTAGAGTTGACTCCTGTGATATGATATGTTTAGGAGAAAATTATGTTAAAACACATGTTGTCAGAAATATTTCAGAAATGCTCTCATTGAAACCATGGTGATTTTGGTCAGTGGGCAGAGAACCTCAGGAATATGTAATATATGTAATGACTCAGTGAAAATGATTGTTTTAAAAGCAGCACAATAGGGATGACTAGTGGTTTCTTTCTTTTTTTTTTTAACTATATTTCTGTTTCCCTACAAATGTATTTGGGATCCCTTTCAATAAAAGAAAAGTTTGGAAGTTGTATTGCCTCATGGATCATCTACCCTCTATCCTCAAACATCTCCCTTTCTGGCCCTTTGCCTTTGGCCTACTCTCTTCAATCAACTACAGTCTGGCCTCTCCCTTCACTACCACATTGAAACTACTCCCGCTAAGTCACCAATGACTTTCTAATTGCTAAACCCAAAGGAGGCTTTCCAAGTCTCAGTGCTGTGCCAAAGCTATGTTGGAAATTGTGGTAAAAGGAAAAAGGTGTGCCCTGTATACACTTATTAAGATATCCTCCCATATTTTGAACCAAGCAGAAAAAGTTAGTAAAAGCTCTACAATCAGAAAACATGATTATTTATAAAGCCCCACGCTGTCCAATTTATTGGCCCACCATTGTCAACCCCAAAACCTGCCTGTGGGAAAACAAAGGCTTTGCAGGTTCAGGAACTGCAGGCTGTCATGATGCACAGTAATGTTGTGTAATAAAACATACAAACAGCAACCTTGTCTTTATTTAAATTTTGATCTTTTGTTCATCATGGATTCTTTTAATTTTTATTTTTAAAATAATGCATTTACATATTTTGATTACTGATTGATTCCCCTTAAAGTGTTTTCGCCCAAGTGGATGCTTCACTCACCCCTAATTCCAGCCCCGCACGCAGTACTTGGTCTCTGTGCACTGGGTACTATTTTTTCTGTATCTTAAATCTGTCCCCTCTAAGTTTCTGTCACACTGTTGTCTTCTGATTCTTTTGAGTTCTGCAGTACTAAGAGATTAGGAAAACAACTATTTAATGCATATATCACAAGCTCCCTAGTGACAGGGAGTCACCAGTATTCCTTCTCAGTATCTTTCCTGGGATGCTCTTCTATTTTTTGAGCCCCTCAGTATTTGTTGCTCTCAGTAGCTCATGCTCAATGCTTTAAGCGTGCTGTTGTTTATACTCTTCCTGGCTGCATCTGCTCATTTCCAGTGCTATTGCTTTTATCCACGCCTTCATTATTTCATGGCTGGAGAATTGCACTAGGCTGCTAACAAATTTCTCTCATTTTCATGCTGGCTCCTTTCTGATCCAAACGCAGGCGGAATGATTTTTTCCTAAAGTGAATACGTAATTCATTTATTTGTTAACCAAATATTTATTTAGTTTTTTTTTTTTTTTTTCCTGCACCAGGGACTGTTTCAGATTCTAGGGGTAAATCAGTATGAAGGAAAGGCCATATTTTCCTGAAACTTCTATGTTAATTTTATTTGAATATTGCTTTGGGCTTATTCTAGAGTTGTACTGAATTCTTATCTAAATATATTTGCATGATGGGTTGGGTGGGTGGGAAAGGGATTTCCCCCTTTTCTCATATTTTGACTATAGAAATTTTTGAATATTTATTATCTTCCAGTCAGTTGTACATAAAGTGGTGGAAGGCTAATTTAGCTTTCTAAAAAATTGTTTTTCATTAAGGGGTTGGAAATTATGACCCACTGACTTGTTAGTACTTTGAATTTTCTTCTAGACTCAGAAATACAAGATAATGTAATCACCCTTTTTCTTTACTTTTTATTTCTGAGTCAATAGATTTTATACATATTGCTAACTGTATCCCAAGTCTTAGAGCATATGTGTTGCCATAGCCTCTAAGCAAATTGTAATCCAGTATAGTGACATGTTTTACTTAGCTCACACTGTGTGTGTGTGTTTGCTTTAATTTAATTCAGTTATTTTTTAAATTAATAGACTTTATTTTTTATAGTGCAGTACTGCAGTTTTAGATTCACAGCAAAATTGAGCAGAGAGTACAGAGGATTCCCATGTATCTTTTCCTCATGGATGTACAGCCTCCCCACTATCAACATCATACCCAGAGTGGTACATTTATAACAACTGATGAACCTCTAATTATGTCTGATGCACATCTTTTCATAATTCTTATTTCCACTTGTATATCTTTTTAGTGATATATCCAGATCTTTTAACTGGATATCTAAGTCCATTTTTTAACTGGACTACACATTTTCTTATTATTGAGTTTCAAGGGTTCTTTCTATATTTTGGATAACAGGTTTTTTTTTGAAAATATTTCTCTCAGTCTGTGGCTATCTTCCAATTCTCTTGATAGTGGCTTTCACATAGTATATTTTTAATTTTAATGAAGTCCCACTTATCAATTCCTTATCATGGATCATGCCCGTAGTGTTGTATCTAGAAAGTCATTGCCAGATCCAAGGTCATCTGGATTTTGTTTTATGTTACATTCTAGGAGGTTTATAGTTTTGCATTTTATATTTAGGTCTCTGATCCATTTTGAACTAATTTTTATGAAGGTTGTAATTTCTGTATCTAGATTGATTTTTTTTTTTTGCGTATGACTGTCTAGTTATTCCAATACCATTTGCTGAAAAGACTGTCATTCCTTGACTGAATTGCCTCTTTCTTTGTCAAAGGTCAGTTAACTATATTTGTGTGGATCTATTTGTGATAGATAGATAGATAGATAGATCTGTTGTGACCTCTCCATTTTGTTTCATTGATCTATTTGTCTATTTCTTCACCAATACCATGCTGTCTTGATTACTATGGTTTTATTGTAAGTCTTGAAGTTGGGTGGCATCAGTCCTCTGACTTTGGTCTTCTTCAATATTATGTTGGCTATTTGGGATCATTTGTCTCTCTTTATGAACTTTAGAATCATTTTGTTAATATCCATGAAATAATTTGCTAGGATTTTGATTGGGATTGCACTGCATCTATAGATCAAGTTGGAAAGGACTGACACATGGACAGTATTAAGTCTTCCTATCCGTGAATATGGAATATCTACTTAGTTCTTTGATTTCTTTCATCAGAGTATTATAGTTTTATTTATATGGATCTTTTATGTGTATTTTTAGATTTATACTTAAGTACACTTTGGGGTGCTAATGTAAATGGTATTTTTTTAGTTTCAAATTCCACTTATTCATTGTGACCATGTTGGAAAACAATTGACTTTTGTATATTCTCCTGTGTATCAACTTTGCTATAATTGTTCCAGGAATTTTTTGTTGATTATTTTGCTTTTTCTCCATAAGGCAACCATATCATCTATGAACAAAGACAGATTCGTGTCTTCCTTTTTCATCTGTAAATATATTATTTCCTTTTCCTGTCTTATTGCATTAGCTAGGACTTCCCATATGATGTTGAAAAGGATTAGGAGAGGGGACATACTTCATTTGTTCTTTTTTTTTTTTTTTTTTAATTTTTTTTTTCAACGTTTATTTATTTTTGGGACAGAGAGAGACAGAGCATGAATGGGGGAGGGTCAGAGAGAGAGGGAGACACAGAATCGGAAACAGGCTCCAGGCTCTGAGCCATCCGCCCAGAGCCCGACGCGGGGCTCGAACTCACGGACCGCGAGATTGTGACCTGGCTGAAGTCGGACGCTTAACCGACTGCGCCACCCAGGCGCCCCTATTTGTTCTTGATCATAGAGGGGAAACATCTAGATTCTCATCATTAAGTATGATGTCATCTGCAGGATTTTTATATGTTTTTTTATCAAGTTGAAAAAGTTCCTCCCTGTTCCTAGTTTGCTGAGAGGTTTATTATGAATAGGTGTTGGATTTTACCAAATATTTTTTCTCCATCTATTATGTATGTATGTATATATGTATGTATGTATATGTATACATACATACATATATATGTATATTTTTTTCCGTCTAGACTGTTGATATAATGAATTACATTAATTGATTTTTGAATGTTGAAAGCAGCCTTGAGTATTTGGGATAAATCCCACTTGCTCAGAGTGTGCAATTTTATACACAGTGTGTTTTTTTAAAAATGTGTGATATTCAAAAATTGAGACCTACCCTAACTTCATTTTGGGATTCTTTGACAAAGAAGAATGGCCATCCTTGAACTTATCATCCCACATGGCAACAGTCTGCTAGTCTTGCTACTTCTAACTTTACCAGTCTTTGCAAGTCTTCATTGCTTTATGTCCAGTAGCTTCACTTATTTCCATTGCCAGCCTAAATGGACTCAAGCATCCTCATTCCTCAGAGCCAATGAGCATGCTCCAAGTGCTTATGTTACTTCACTATGTGTTACCTAAACCTCTTCACATTGTTGAGTCTCTTCATTCCTTTGCACTTGTAACCCTATTATACTCTTACCACTTCTTTTACATGAATCCTGTTCTTACCACCTTTTAAAAGTTGAAGTTCATTAAAATCCCACCATTGGTCTTTTCTTTTCTTTTTCTCTACACATTCAGTATGGACAGTTATCCCCTCTTGGTGGTTTTTCACATCCTAGAGTCCCTGCTATTCTCCCTTGTGCATACTACTGACTTACATTAATATTAAGATATTTGTTGGGTATATAAAGTGTCCCAAGAAACCATAGAAAACATCAAAGGAATAATGACTTGAGACAGGCCTTTAAAGGGAATGGTGAGTCACAGATTTGAAATGATGGTGATAGTTGGAAGAAATGGGAAAAAAGGATATACGTCATGAAACATATTGACAGTCTGGAAATGTGTTCAGTTTATTATCACTAGTCTAGTTGTAATCTTAATTACAGGGCAACAGATGAAGTTCTAAAGCTTCCTACCTATTTAACAATGAAAGAGTGTCCTCAAATCAAACACAATCTTAAAGACCAGTCTGGAAAGAAAATAATATTTAGATCTTTCCTTGTTATAGGGTTTGTTTGTTTATATAGCAGTTACATCCATACAGTGGAATATAACTTGTCAATAAAAAGGAATGTGGTAGTGATACAAACTATGATGTGATGAACCTCAAAAATATAAGTAAAAGAAACCAGAAACAAAGATCACATATTATATGACTATAACATTATATATCCAAAAATGACCAAACAGTGGTTTTCTGGGGCTAGGATTGGGAGTGAGGATTGGCTATAAATGGCATAAGGAAGCTTTTGGAGATAAATAAGTTTTCTAAAATTGGATTATAGTGCTGGTTGCATTATTATATAAATTTACTAAAAAAAAACATTGAATTAGACACAATGGATATATTGTATAAATTATATCTCAGTAAAGCTATTAAAAATAGCAATAGGTAGTCTTTTTCTATGCACTTATAAAGCAGAGTGGGACTAAGCAAGGTGCCCCAGCACACATAGCTGATAAATATTAGGGCTAGCATATGAACCTAGATAGTCTCTGTTCAGAGTACTCAAAAGCATTTTTCATTAATTGCTTCCTTCTTAATCCCTAATATAACCATATGAGATGATATAATTAATATAATGTTCCCATTTTACAGATGAGAAAATAAGCCTAAAGATTAAACAACTTGCCCAAGGTCATAGAGCTCATGGTTTAGTTGGAACTGAAATTAATATCATTTTGAGTTAATTGACCAAGCAGCAGTTATCCCTGATGCATCAGATAGTTTATATTTATAAATAACTGGCAGAGATGGTAGCATTGTAAGTGTGAAATCCAGAAAGCCAAAGCGACCTTACCTTTTAGTAATAACTTGTTGGGCTGCCTGGCTGGGATCTAGGACTTGATATACAGTACAAAGCCTAAAGCTAAGTGTCTGTGAATGGACACATGGTCTGAGAGGGAAGGGTCAGTCTTTTTTTTTTTTTTTTTAACATGGGTGGGAATAATCTCTTATTTCTTTAATTATTCTTATGTAGGAACTGACTGATTTCTAGTAGCATTTTGGTACGTATGTCATGTACCAAGAATCTGCAGCTTGTCACTCCAAATGTTCTTTTGGAAATTTTCTAGATTAATTTCCTAAAATTTATAGTGGTCACTATACAAACTAGCAGAAGTTAATAATAATGATATCTTGTGGTTACTGAGTGATTACTATCTAACAGATCGGTGTTTTACTGCTATTAACTCATTAATAATTACAAAAACCCTAAGAGCAAGTTACTACTGTTGTAATTTCTCTTCACTTTTCAGATGAGGGAACTGAGGCATAGTAAGACTAAGTTATTTGTTCAAGGATACTCAGCTAGTAACTTGCAAAGCCAGGCTTTGAGCCCAGGCAGTCTGGCTTGGGTCTCAGTAATTAATAACTACAATAAGGCTGCATCTCAAGGCTGTAAATCTTGGGAGAGTCAATCTCTGGTGGGGGTGGGGAGAGGTGTTCACTTATTCATTCATTTAGTATTTGTTGGTTGTCAACTGTTATGCAGTATACTAGGACATTGCTAGTAATTAAATATGGTTTTAACTGCAAATTTTATGAATAAACATGCTATCTTTTAATATAGCATTTCCTTGAATTTAATATTTTGAATAGACTAAGAGAAGTTTTACCTTTTGTTTTTTTATCCCATCATCTTTATCTTGTTTTGAAAAACATAAAAACAATATGAATTTCATATGGTGTAATAGTAGTAAGAATGATCATCAGAGCATTTTCATCTTGTCACTATGTTTTTTAATGTGTGTGAATTCATGACAGATATGTAAAACAAGAGTTAAGAAAAAAAGTTCATTTAGTACATCCCACTAATCATTCCCTATGAATAATTCTCTATGGTATTTTGGCAAAGACAGGCTCTTGTCTAATTTTAAATGACTCAATTGAGGAAGCTTCAGCTGGAGGTTGATTCTAGAGGCTAATGGACTTGGTATGAAAGGTTTCTAACATTGAGCCTAATTTTCCACTCCTTAAAATTTTAGAGCATTACTTCTAATTACTTTCAGTAACCTACTCAGCCTCTGCTGCCTCCTTGGTTCACACTATTTGTGACTCACTTGCTGTCCTTCTAGATAGGTATTATGTCTCCCCACTGTGAATTATTTCCAAGTGAAGCATATCAGTTACCTTTACACGGGCTTTTAGTCCCTATATTGAAGGATGATTATATGTGCTTTCTCTTTGATTTGGGGCTGTGTTATGCATAAATGTACCAAACTGCACATTAATCTTTGATTTAAATTTGTGAATTTCAAATCTCTGAATCAGAATTCTAATAGTCTAAACAATGCCCATTTACTAAATTCGTAGGTGTGAAATCCAGGTCCATATTACCCAGTTTTTTAATACACAGAAGATCTGAATGCTTTTCCTATTTTCCATAGATACATGTCCAAATAAAAACTCTTAAATGGATATTAAATAAATGTTTATGTAGATTTTAGGTATATGAAGTCTAATGCCACTTTTCAAAAGAGAAATAATGATCATGTAGAAACAATGATTTTTTATGACTAAGAAGTGTGAATTTTCTAGAAGCTGTCAGTAGTTTATTCTTATTTTTTTATTTAAAAAATTTTTTTAAAATGTTTATTTATTTCTGAGACAGAGAGAGACAGAGCATGAGTGAGGGAGGGGCAGAGAGAGAGGGAGACACAGAATCCAAAGCAGGTCCAGGCTCTGAGCTGTCAGCACAAAGCCTGATGTGGGGCTCGAACTCACAAACCGTAACATCATGACCTGAGCCGAAGTCCGTCTCTCAACCAACTGAGCCACCCAGGTGCCCCAGTAGTTTATTCTTATTGATTGACATATTTCTTTCCACCTTTATGTAGAGACTCTTCATAGGTCAAATAATTTTACTGTTTGTTTCTTGGTACAGCTGCCAGGCTTTCCGCATTAAATATAATACATTGAGGCACATTTCTTCCCAGAAGAAATAACTTCATCTTGCTCGTCTCTTATCAATACCTTGCTATTATTTTTTTGTGGATTATAACCCTTTCACATCCTAGCCATAGCTGCTAGTCTAGTCTGTGTTTCAGATGGAAACAATCACAAAGGAGGATTTATTGTAAAGTTTAAACATACATTATTTTGTGAAAATTGTATATATTACATAACATAATTATATATTGTTTTTCCAGGGGGAAATGCTACCTTCCACAATGCTTGGTGGTGATTTTTCCTTATTTCTACCCACACACTATCATGGAAAGTGCTGTCTGGTCACATCTGAGACTCAGAGCTGGGATACACATGTTGGAACGAATCCTTGATTAGCAGGGTCCCATACTGAGCTGTAGTCTGCTTGCCTGTGTCCCTGCTGAGAATTCTTGTGTAAAGGTTTGTCTTGACAGGCAGTCCTATAAAAACTGGATCTTATCTGCTATATTGCTTTGATATTTCAATCTAAATTGGATAGATTTTACACTTTGACACTTGGTATATTGTCTTTCCTTCGGATATACAGCTCATAGCTATATTAACATTTACTGAAAGTGCTAAAGCAATTCCCACATCAAAGTAATCCTGCTCCATAGTGTTCTTTCAGAGTAAACCCAAGGTGCCATGTTTCAGGACAGGTGAAACATAATTTCTATCCTTTAATTACTTAAAAATCTCTGTACACACTACTAGTAGCTGAAGAAACTGGATCTGCTATAACCGGGCCAAGTCGTTATGGCCAGGTGCTAATAAATGATTCTCTCTTTATCTGATTTGTAGTTCCCAAAGTTGAGTGTGATTAGAATCAGTTGGAGGTCTGCTAAAAACATGGATTACTGTCTCCATCTTCAGAGTTTCAAATCTGTAGTCTGGATGGGGCCTAAGATTTTGCATTTCTGACAAGTTCCCAGGTGATGCTGGTGCTTCCAGTCCAGGGATCACATTTTAAGAACTGGATTATAGAGTGTTTTCTAACCACAGTGCTTAAGGCTGTGAATGGGCCAGATCCTTTCTGGAGCCCATGCTGGAGAACCACAGAACTAATACACTGATTGGCAAGCTTATTCTGAATTGGAGCAGATGGTAAATATTATAGGGTTGTGGACTTGTGGGTTAGACAGTCTCTGTTGCAACAACTCAACTCTGCTGTTACAGTAGGAAGGCAGCCATAGACAATACAGAAACAATGGATGTGTTTTCTGGGCAGTAAAATTTTATTTACAAGAACAGACAATGGGCTCAATTTGGCCTGTGGACTGTATTTTGCCAATCCCTGATCTGATTCATCTATGAGTTACTTGTACTTTTCCTGGCTCACAAATTATCTGTGTCCTGTACAGTAGCCAGCAACTGTGTGTCCAACTTTGAGCTGAGAGCTTTGGGGGAATATATATAAGAAGCATACTGTTCTTCAAAAGATTAGATCACTATAGTATAGTCTTCAAAAAATTTAAATTCCTAGGCTGGAAGAGATTTCATGATATGAGTGAATCTTGGAGAATGAGTAGAAACTAGGCAAAAGAGAGCAAAATAAATGTCTTAGAAAGGAAGGTCAGCAAGAGAAAATGCATGGAGGGAACACTGTATTCTTCCAAAGGGCAGCAAGGAGATTTGTGATATGGAAAGGATTGAAAATATTAAGAGCCACAGATGCCATTTAACTAGCATTTATTAAATGTTATTAAATGCATAACTAACATTATGCGTTTATTATGCATACTCTCTATATTGGCACAGTGATAGGTCTCTGGGGCATAGCTAACCAAGGCATAGCCCTTGCCTTCAAGAATCTCAGGTGTATCAAGATAGTACAGAATTCCAAAGCCATATACAGGTATCATGAATGAGATATTCTAAAATTCTTAGCTCATAGTGGGCTTTTCAAAGGGCATTAAACTGAAAATGAAATTTATATGGTTGACAACAGGGAATTTTTGTTAGTTCTTGATCAGTAGAGTGGCTTGAAGAAAACTTTAGGAAAAGTCATCCTCCATAAGCTAGTAAAATGGTAACCTTATAAAAGAACGATTGTTAGTAATAAACTCACAGAAAATTTACTAAGTTGTATAATAGTTGTATTGGGTTGTTGTTTTGCTTGGTTTTGGTTTTTTGTTTTGTTTTTATATACTTATGAAGATCCAAAATTAGTATGTTATGTTTGTATCAAGACATTATAAGAACTCAGGACAAATTCTAGGGAGTGGTACCATTTTGTCTTTGTGATACAGGTATATACCATTTAATAGTCTGTATAAAAAAAAAAAACCTCCATAGACAAGTGGAGCTTTTTATTTCTGAGATTTTATTCCTAAAACATTGGATATAGGGTCTCAGTGCAGTCTATTATCAAATTAAACATCTAGTGGAGCTGATGGTATGTGTTGGTGTGAGTGCTTGAATAAGATGATCTCTAAGCTTCCTTCTAATTTCAATGTTCTGACTTTAGATGATATTTGAAAGATCCACAAGGAAAAAATTCAGGCAAGTTTCCCTAAGAACCTGAGAAAATCACATCTTGAATAATGCATTTCAAAACATGAAACTGGATTTTATTTCACTTAGTAAATAAAATCCTGAATTTGTGGTTTAAAAAAACAAGGGTTGATCAAAGGCATTATTTTGGACAAGATGAAATATGACTTTTCAGTATCTAAACTATTTTACACAGTTTGATTTTTAATCAAATGCAGAGATACAGATGACAGCATGCCATTGTTAGCTAGTTAGATACCAAGAGAAAGGTGATGGGTAAATTCTCAGGCCTGTGACTTGTAGCTGGACAACTTAGGTCTCCATGAGCATGCCAATATCATTTTTATAATGGCTCCTTCATTTTCAGTGTTGAGGGAGAGCAGAAACCTACATTTGTACTAAGACAGTAATCAATTTCTTGCCCAAGTTTGGATAGAATATTGAGGTATTTTTAAATAAAAATTGAGAATTTAGTAGTTATCTTCAATCCTCCCCATTTCACATCACAGTTATTCCCCACAAATGAGATATTCTAAAATGTCCTGTCTCTATGTGTGTTTGTGTATGTGTGGATATGAATCTATACTGATGATATAATGTCACTAATCTTGAGCCAAGAACTTTATTTGAAAATAAGTGGGTCCACAAAGCTTCTCATTGCTGTATTGACCAAGTTAGGTTACTGTTATCAAGAAGCTTGAAATTGGTGAGAAAAGAAAAAGAAGGGTTGGATGAGACTTCAAAATTGGATAAATCTGCAGGAACTACCTGAATCAATTTTTCCTGAAAGCAGAAAAAATTTAAGAGAAAAATCCGGAAATTTTATTTCACTCTGTATTTTGGTAGTTGAGTACTTTATGACACATTATTTACTATTACTTAAAGTTTAAGGGAGATATATGATTTTGAAATGTGGGAGAAAAAATTAGGAAAGCAATGAGAAAGTAAACACAAGGAGTCACAAGTTTGTGCAATACTGCAAGTTGACTTTGATTGAAGAAAATGAATAATTTGTGGGGAATTTTAAAAGAAGGATAAAACACTGTACAGTTTTCAGATATTGCAAAGCTAAGGTCAAAATATAAAAATAGGAGAAGTAAAAATAAGTAGCTCTATAATTATGGCATTATTTTGTTAATGTCTTTTTAATTTATTTTTGAAAGAGAGAGAGAGAGACAGCGTGAGCGGGGAAGGGACAGAGAGAGGGAGACACAGAATCTGAAGCAGGCTCCAGACTCTGAGCTGTCAGCACAGAGCCTGACGGGGGCTTGAATTTGTGAACTATGAAATCATGACCAGAGCCAAAGCCTGCATACTTAACTGACTGAGCTACGCAGGCACCCCGAAATTATGGCCTTATTCATATCACAGCCCATAAATATGAAATGTAGATAACTAATTTTAGTATTAGGGGATCTAAAATAATAACGAAAGTCTGTCAATCTCCTGAAATGCTTTGTATCCATTATTGAGCATCTAATATGTGTTAGGCAATGTGTTAGGCACATTGCATACAATGTCTCTACTCCTCGCAATAGATCTTCAAATTAACTATTTTCACCCTAATTTTAAAGTGAAGAAATTAATAGTTACAGAAATTACCCATAGTTACACAGGTATTTACTGGAAGAGCCAGGCTTTTAGTCTTAGCTATGCTCTTTCTACTATACTTTTTTTCCTTTGTTTAACCCTTTCTCCCCAAACAGATAATATCACCTGGTGTCCAGTTATTTGTTTTCCACTTTATCTTTTATTAGGTTTCTTAGTACATGGCACAAGGTAAGTGTGCCAGTTAGGCTAGCTAAATTAAGGCACATAAAACATAAAAATGAGAGCAAGAGAGAAAAGTATTTGTCTGATTGTGTATACATTTGTCCTTAAATGTTGTTCTTTAAAAAAAATGTGTAATTATACATTTTTGCAAAAAGAGTGAATAATTTCAGGCTGCTTACAGTAAAAAGAACTGATAAAGTAACTTTAAAAAGGATTAACTAAAGAATGAAATTCAGGAGCCAACTGATAAATTATCTAATACAGCTCCCAATTTAAACTGATCACCTCTGTTTTTTGATTTATGAACAGGAAATGAGCTTTGACTGTTAGGCACCTGGATGAAGAGCCCTGGGTTCAGCTTGTCAGAGTCCTGTAGCCTACAAAGACCCTCTGCTTGCACTAGGATCATTCGATTGAAGTAAGACCTAATTACTTTAATTAGAATGTAAGACTTTTACTCTTGAGTCAACTTTTAATAAGGTGACTTGGCATACCTCTATTATGTGCCAAAAACTGCTTATTTGGGGGGAAAGAATGAGAGCATTATTCTGTGGCAAATTCTTATGCATTCCAATTCCTATTCATCTTTTATTTCATGGACTTGAATACATTTCTTTAGATAGCATTATCTAAGTATTTTAATTCCAGGGATCTGTGGGTGGCTCAGTATGTTAAGTGTCCAACTTCAGCTCAGGTCATGATCTTGCACTCCCTGAGTCTGAGCCCCGTGTCGGGCTCTTACTGACAGCTCAGGGTGGGAAACCTGCTTCAGATTCTGTGTCTCCCTCTCTGCCCCTCCCTCATTTACAATCTCTCTCTCTCTCTCAAAAAAAAAAAATAAATAAATAAAAAATTGTTTTAAATATTTTAATTCTGTTGTGGCTGTTGATATTGGTATAATTTTCTTACATTTGTACTATCAAATCATTTTTATACAACTGTAAATTTTATTATAAGTAGTCAAATTAGTCTCTTTTTAAAGTTTTATTTATTTTTCTTTTTTTTTAGTTTAGGTTGGCCCACTGATTTTATTGAAAAATGACAACAATACAGTTTGTGCCATGATTCAGCATGACTTTGCATTGCTTATTTATTTCAAGTTTGTACAGGTTAACTTTTTGGAACGTCTGTCTGTATACGGTCACATATAGACTGTAAACTTCAATTTAGGCACTAGAGGGTTTTTTTTTTTTATTTTTAAAAAATATTTATTTTTTGAGAGTGAGAGAGCGCGAGTTGGGGAAGGGCAGAGAGAAAGGGAGACCATCTGAAGCAGGCTCCACACTGTCAGTTCAGAGCCAATGTGGGGCTTGAACTCACAAATCAGGAAGTCAGGACACCATGACCTGACTTGAAATCAAGAGTTGGATGCTTAACATACTGAGCCACTTAGGTGTCCTAGACATTAGAATTTTAATATATATCTAAAGAGAGTGTATTGCTCTTGAAACATTCTGACTTTGAAAGGATGATGCCAGTGTTTTGATTGAAATATGTTTTTCTGTAAGGCACTAGCAGCAGTTAATGTTCAAATGCTGGTTTAGGCTTACTACGCATGAAACTTTACAAGGCATCCATGATACAAAGACCCAAAAGGCAGCACCGAACCAAGAGCTAGGAAATCTGAGCAGACCCAGCATGTCTACCAACATACTTTAGGAACGTGGACAAATCATTTAACCTTCTGAGTATTCCCTTAGTTCTGAATTTGAAGGGGTCAGAATAAATCAGAGAAAAGTGACAAATTTACGTGCCTTGAGTTCCAGCATGTAATACAAATGGATGAAGTATCTGGGTGTGAGACAGTAGAGAATGTCAAGACTGTTGGAAGGAGACTGTGGTCTCATAAAGCCATTCAGATTCAAACACTTTAAAGCTGGAGAAAGAAGTAAATTGTGTGGTGTGGGGAGGGGGAAGCAAGAGGAGGATTAAATTTGGCCATTGGATTGAATCAATTCTAGGTCATTTCCATTTCAATACATGGTTGTAAAATTTTGTTACTATGTAAAGCAGTTATGGTTTGCCTAGCATCTGTTGAGCTCTGTATGTGTTCCTTTTTAAGTAATTGAAGATAAACAAGTAAAATAAAATTTTTAGTTTGAATTTCCCCTTTAATTGTACATTAGAATTAGGAACAAAAGTGATTTGACCATAAAATACTTAAATGAAACATCAGTTTATTATTCTGAGGGTTTATTATTATTATTGTTATTAATTGACCTGGAATGAGAACTTTGAATCTAGTACTATAATCTGAGAATAAAATCTAGCCTGTGAGTTACTGGTTAGAAACTTCTCTCTTAATGGGTATAACTTATTAAAAAAATCATGTGAATATCTAAAGGAGAGTCATAGAACCTTTTGGAGACTAGTTTTGTGATTCTTTTTTTTTTTTAGTTTTTTGTTCTTTAAGTAGTGTTTAGAGGTTGTATTTTCTTTTGATTCATTTAAAATGCTATTTTATATGACAAAATTAAAGTTGTAGTTTAATTATATTTTCTAATATAATATTCTAGCTCCCTCAGTTTTTGCTCTTTTTGCATTTTCCTTTTTATAGCAATGGCATTTATTTATTTCTTTTTACCACCTTTACTGTACATTTCATCAGATGCTAATGGCAATTAGGCAGCGAGCCTAGTGGAAGATGGGAAGTGGGCCAAGTCAATATACTCTGGGGGTCTTATCTATTCTCTTTGGCTTAATTTAAATCAGAATTTATGTCTATAAGAAAATTGAACCCATGACTGTAGGGAGCCACATGTGTTATCTCAGTGACAAAGGGAGAATTAGAAGAAACTAGAATTTTTATGCCCTTGATTGGGCCCTTCTAATAGCTGCTTCTTTCTATATTATTTATATAGCTTTTTATTCAGGATCATATGCATTTATAGTCCTATTCAGGTTACTTCAGATATGATTAGTTTTGAGAATGGGTGCATTGTGTGAGGTATAAGCATACCTCAGATAATTTTTCGAAGTGTTAGTACACACTATTATTTTCTAAGATACGTATCCTGAAATAATGTTTTAAAATTTTTTGCATTAGATGTTATAGTCCAGCCATGTTGTAATGACTTTAAATATTCACTGTTCATTTCTTTGATAGCCAAGTCAAACCTGAAGTACTTAGATGTCAATACCCAAACTGATTAGAACTGGTTAGATCTGTTCCTTGACTGACCTACATCTGACATTAACAAAAAATACAAGGTCTTTTTTTCCCCCAAAACATTCACAATGTTCTCTGAACTCTACACATATTGTGGAAAATAAGAATAAACATACAACTGGAAATATTAGCAGATATAGTTTAAGGAAAGCTAAATAGGGAGGCTTTCTAATGATGCTATCTCACATCCTATTAATCTTGTTTATTATAGAAGCATTTAAAATTCACCAGTGTGATTAAGTATTTTCTTTATTCTCTTCAATGAATACAGTCATATATGTTTATGAATAAATTCATGAATGTTTATCTTCAGTGTTTTAGTTATGCATTGAGTATATGGACAAAATAGATGTTTAGACCATAAACTCACTTATTCCTTTATTATCTTTCTAGGCTTAGAGAATTAATGACAAGAATGTCTGATCTATTGCTTAGATCATTGATTCCCAACATAAACACAAAGTAATGCAGAATCTAGATTGAGGTAGTTAATTGCCACCCTTCTTGTATGTACACCTTATCAGTAATTCTGAAGCTGAGAACCCTCAGATTTTAATTCCTTTCATGTGACAAAAGATGCTCTGATATGCACTTAACATAAGTTCACCTTTAGCATTTGGCATTTGTTGTGTGCAAGGCTTTCAAATGGAGTGTTTACTTAAAATTAAAGTGCCATTGTTTTTAATAACCCGCAAAAAAATGGGTCTAAAGTATTTTTTTAAAGACATGACAGTGGATTTAAGAGTACAGTAGCTCCTGTGTGAATATTGCAGTTGTTTGAAAAATTTTGTAAAACATTCTTATTATCAAAATCTAATTTAAGGTTTAATGATGCAGTAAAGTTCAGATGTTCACAAAGAAACCAGAATAATAACAGTAAAAATTTAGCCATAGCTTAGTACAATCTAACCAAAATTTTCTGGTCAATTAGATTTGATTGTGTTAAAGAGTGACAAACTGCAAAAGTAATTAGAAATCATGCATTCATGAGTGGCTGGATGCTGCAGCCTGTTAAAGGCATTTTATGCTCCTTGAGGTTTGCCCCCCCTACCTGGGTGTCTATAAACCAAAGTACATGCAATTATCACACTCTTGATTTTTCTTGAGAAGGTTCTCACTAAACTGCTTAATAAATGTGATTTGTTCCAGAATTTAATCTCTATTTTACTTTTCTAAAGAGGCAGCCTTTGCTTACGGTACAATAATAATAATAATAATAATAATAATAATAATAATAATACAAAAAGAAAAAAAAAGAGGACAGTTAAATGATCTAACAGCAGCATATCAATGCAAAAATAAAACCTATAAATAGCCTTATAACACTCAGGAGCTGGGCATTTCTAACCCAGTAGATATATAATAGGATCTTACTGATACTCTAAGTCCTATACAAGAGAGAGATAAGGAAAAACACTGATGGCAAATACCTAGAGGTTCTTGTCATGAGCTGTCCTTAAGAACTCTTACACCCACAATGTAATTTCATCTAAAGAATGGTTTTCTGGTTAATCTCAGTATTAGATTAGCCTTGTTAAGAAAAGATTGGTAGTCTCTTTCTTTCAAAGTACATTTTAATAAAAGCATTAAAATATTTTTGTTTGAGCTACATCCTATACTTAACTAATGTATAATTCCTAAGAAAACATTTTAAGTATTATTAATATTTAAATTATTGTACTGTTTCTGGTAGAAATAATTTTGTGTATTAGACTTTACCCTTAAGCTGAAATTATATTACTTATATTTTCTTTATGGAAGTTTTATTTCTCTCAGTAGACTAACTTGAAATAGTTTCCTTTCTAAAGAAATAAAAAAAAATTAACAATATTTATGTAGGGAATAAGACATCAGCCATTAAGAGCTAAGTGATATTTTAAGGGAAAAGACCCCCAACTCATTAACTTTTTATTTTTGTGTAGATAAATCAATTGTTAGATTTTTTTTGCCTAATCTTATAAATCTTTTGAAGCTTTTTGCTATAGTTTTTGATGTAAATTTCAAAGATATCAATGTTTAACTCTATTAATCAGGTTGGTGGCAATTCATTTAGTACTTGATGCTGAAAATTATCTTTATACAAGTGGCTCCAGTTTCTTAAATAACCGAAAGAAATCTGTAACATTTCCTTGCAAACTTGACATATGGCCTCTTGTTAACTTACTTGGTATGAATTTCATACTTGTGTATATATGAAGTACTTTCTTGTACTTGAAACATCTTTTTATATTTACGTTTCCAAGTAAAATAATTCTAACATTGATTTTCTTTTTTCAAGCCGAATGTTCACCTTTTAAATAAAAGGTTGTTTGTAACCTGCAAAACACATTCTCTTACTTATATATAAAATATTTACATATAAAATATGTAACAGGTTAATATTTAGAAAAGTACTCGCTAAAATTTTTCAAGGACAATTTCATAGACATATTTCTGTTGAGCCTATGTTATATGTCAGGCACTGTTTGGGATACTAGAGGAACAGAGTTAATTATGCCTTTGTATTTTCCCTCAGGATATTCATAGTTTATCAAGGATACAAAGAATTACGTTGTAGTGTGCTAAGGTAATGTGGGAATGTAAAAAGTAGCACAAAAGTAGCATTATTGTTTTTGTTTTGTTTTTTGTGGTTCTTTTTTTTTTTTTTTTTGCTCTGTTTTTTTAACTCCTAAATACTTCTAGCCCAGGTCAATATTTATGGCTTCAGGTCAAATACCAGGATGATCAAGATTTTAGAGAGTCAACCTGAAACACAGTCATACCAAACTAATCCAAAACAACCATTATAAAATAACATGTAAGAATTATATGCATGTGTGTTAGTACTTTAACATTAAAATATGGAAAATATGTATTTATTTGAAGTTACATGTTATTTCTTATTTACTTTTCTGTTATGAAATTGCTATTTAATTTTTTTTTTTTCAACGTTTTTATTTATTTATGGGACAGACAGAGACAGAGCCTGAACGGGGGAGGGGCAGAGAGAGAGGGAGACACAGAATCGGAAACAGGCTCCAGGCTCCGAGCCATCAGCCCAGAGCCTGACGCGGGGCTCGAACTCACGGACCGTGAGATCGTGACCTGGCTGAAGTCGGACGCTTAACCGACTGCGCCACCCAGGCGCCCCTGAAATTGCTATTTAAGCAGAACAGAGGTAGAATAGTTAAAAGTGGCAATTAGTAATTAACAAGACTAATTTAACAAATAATATGTATGAAATATACCAATATTTTTATCTCGTTCTGTCCTCTAATATAACAATTTATTTGAACTATTTTTTTGGGTTTTTGTTGGATATTTAAATTTTATTGACTATATTGTGAATTTAAGATACATTTGAAACTATAAATGGAGAATTTAAATTTAAAAGAACTAAGTAAACAGGTGTTACCTATATTTAATGCAAAGTAACCGTACATTTCTTTCTGTCTCATGATGCAATAGAATATTTTTATTCTTTGTTTCCCTTTCCAGTGAAACTCCTCTGAACTGCTTTCATCCTTTAGGTCATCCTTCTGTTAAGTAACACTAAAATTGAATATAGTTACGTGTAACATTTACTTTAATTTGAAGCTCTGCCCTCATCAAGGCCTCATTACATTAATTCCTTGTATCAGCTCAATGTGATAACAACAAGCTAAATATCCTCTCAAAAAAAGAAAAAAAAAGAAAGAAAAGAAAAAGATTACTTAGGATTTTACTTATTTGAAACAGCAGGTATTTACCTGCAGGCCTGTGTCTACAGGCCTGTTTTGGCAGACAAGCTATGTCAACCAGGACTTTTGCTTGTATACATTTACCATATAGGTTAACCCTGTCAAAAATATTCATCATTTTTGAAAACTTCAGAGCACCTTGTATGATACCATAAGTTAAACCTGTGTTTCTCAGGGAAAATTGTCTCAAAGTACGTAGATAATATGAACATATAAAATCAAAATTGGATTTCAAATAAATTACGCTTTTAGAAAAGAAATAGTCTTCTTTAAATTGGTACTGTTTTCTGCTGATTTTGCTGTTGTCTATAGTAGTTTATGAGTTTTTGTTTCAACCTAAACATGAACAACTCAGGTGCAGTCAGCTCATTTTTTTCTAGATTCCTTTTGACCAGAGCGCATCAGATTTAGAGAAACCACCCATAAATGTATTTTATTTTGATCCTTTTCTTCTTATCATCAGTGTATTTCCAAATTAGAGAAGAACATTATCCTTGTCTTATACTTTCAAAACGAATTTATGACAGTCCAAGATTTTAATACCTTTTGTATAGCCAGAAATAATGATAGCCGTCTTGTAGGCTTATGTCTAAGGAGAATATGTTGTTATTTCTATACAGTCCAAAATCTCATTAAGTACTTCTGCACTTTGACATAACTGAAAAATGATCAGAAGCTTTCATTATGAAATCCTCAATTTCACAGTTGGGCAAAACACCACTCTTTGCGCAGTGTTGCATATAAGGTGTGGAGGGCACTTAGCAGGTAATATCTTTGCATTTTCATAAGCTGATTGGGATTTGTCAAAATTCACATTCATGTAGTCTGCCAAATATGTAGATAGAGGAGTGTGGTAGAATAATGGCCCCACAAGATATTCAGGTCATAATTCCTAGAATTTGTGAATTTATGTTATATGACAGGATGGGGATTAAGATAGCAGATGGAATTAAGGTTGCTAATTACCTGACTTGAAGATAGGAAGAATAGCCATGATTATCCAGGTGGCCCCGGTATAATCACAAAGGTCTTTTAATGTGGAAGAGGGAGGGAGAAGGGTCCTTGTCAGAATGATGAGGTCTATGAGACTTAATGAGACATCGGTTGTTCTGAAGATTTGAAAGGGCACCGGGCAAGGAATGGAGGTGGCCTCTGGAAGGAGGAAAAGTCAAGAAAATAGATTCTCCCCTAGAGTCTCCACAGAAGAACTCAGGTATGCTAGTGCTTTGATTTTTCATCCTAATGCCTTGATTAACCCAGTAATACTCATTTCAAAATCCTGACCTCCAGAAATGTAACATAATACTTTTGTGTTGTTTTATGCCTTTGGGTCTGTGTTATTTGTTGGAGGGCAATAGCACGTTAATATAATGGGTAATGTCTAGTTCTTATTTGGGTAAGATACCAGCATTCCTTGTTTTATGTTTTCTGTAGCTTCGTAATATCTTCATAAAAACCTAGAAGATTTGAAACTCCATTTTTCAAAACAAAGCACCTAAGAACTAGAAGTAACATTTTGTTGTTCTGATTCAGTGTATCATTGGATATACTGAGAAAAGTGTGTTTGTTAATAAGGTCCGATTAAATCAGGTTTATACTATGATAGGCCAACACATCTATTATCGAAATGATCCTTTTGTTTGTGTGCATGGTTGTAATCTCTGAATCAGGAAATGTAACTTTATTTACTTTTATAAAATAATCAAGTGGATGGTAGGATGTGCATTTATTCTTGTGGTGTGTCTGCAGACTAATACAGTGGCTATTTTGACTGAACGTGATGTAGTTTGGGGAGATGAAAAAAAACAAAACAAAACAAAACAAAACATATGACTGATCTATAGATACTTTCCTGTTTCATCTAGGACTTGTGAAATTTAGACTCCTTGTGTCCTTTTGCATCCCCTTTTCCATCATGCCTAAACCCAATTTCCTTTGTGCATATTGTATAGGAATGCTCTATCTTGGTTAAGTACCTCCCTAATACAATTGTGTGTGTCTTTCTTTCTGTCATTAAAATAATACAGTTGTCTGGGTTATACTGACATTTGTATTGTAATCATTCTCATTTCATTATCTGAACTCTTAGAAAACCTGGTCAAAGTATTCACAATGTTAAAATTAAACTAGCATTTACCTCAATGCAAAGCACACAATTAATCCGCAAGCAAGTGAAAGATGATTGTTAATGCTCATGATTACAATGCATTTAGGTTGCACATATAAGTCACATCACTCAGTGCTGCAACAATAGATGTTTCATTTTATGAACTGCAAATCACAGTTGCCAACCAGTAGTTGAGGGAAAAACAGTAACTACTCGAAGTGGATCATCTATGTCATATCCATTTAAAACTAATAGAGTGTTACTTTTTGCTTCCGTTTTTTGAGCTGCCATATGGATTTTCTGTGTTTCCTCTAACCTTCTGTTCCCATTCCTAAAAACCGGGATATTTTTCATTCTGAAGAGGGTTTCCTAGGACATGGGAATTTCAGTGCTCAAACCTGAGTAGTGCCAGGCAAACCTGAATCAGTGGCCATCCTAAAACCAGTGGATGGCTTGAAGATATAATGGGTACTCAACATACCGAAAACATAGTTTCCTTTCCCATATATGTGCTTACAATATATTTTCTGTCTTGGCATATTACACTAAACTGATCAAACCACAAACATAGGAAACATATCTCTTTCTCTTAATGCTTTTTCCAGTATTTCAGTATGCCCTATGACATATTTTAATTTCTTTTTTCTTTTTTAAGTTTATTTATTTTCAGAGAGATAGAGCATGAGCAGGAGAGGAGTAGAGAGAGACACAGAGGTAGAGAAAGAATCCCAAGCAGGATCCACGTTCAACATGTAGCTGGACATGGGACTCAATCTCATGACCACAAAATCAGGACTTCAGCCACTACCAAGTCAGATGCATAACTATCAGTCAGATGACTGAGCCACCCAGGTGCCCCATTTTATTTTTTGAATATGGAATTCCTTCTCATGTTTCCAAAAATTTTAGATAGGAGAAGATGTATACAGGAAAGTCCTCCTTTCCACCTTGTTCCCCATCTTTCTAGTTTCCATCCAGTCTAAAGTAGTTATCATTGTTATTGGTTTCACATTCATCTTTATGAATTACATGCAAATAAAGATACTGGTTTTGTTCTGTGTTGTGTTGTGTTGTTTTTTGTTTTACTTGGCAATAATTACTGTGATTTGAAAATAAGAAGAATGGGTACCATATAGTATACAGTCAGAGGTTCTTAGCAATTCTGAAATTCCTCTAGGTAAATATTGCCAGCTCACTACCCAGAGGATAAAAAAATATCTTGAATTAGGTCCTGGTTTTGCTCTTTAGGTATGGCTCCCTAGTGTCTGTGTCCCATAGATTTTGGCCTTACCCTCTAGAGGGATCTTCCATTTCTATCTCCCTCCTTTTATATAAAGAAAGAATTGGAAAGTATCCACTTATTGGTGGTTGAGTAGTGTTTTATGCCTGTTTCGTCCCAACAGAACATTGGAAGCTTGGGGATATTTTATGTGTCTTATCTAGTTACAGTCTTTTTGCGAATACAATTCTTTCAATACCTTTTATCCCCACAGTGTGTTTGATTTGTCAGCTGTATGTGACAAAAGTCATTTGACTGTCTTGGGTATTCTATGCATACAATTATATTTTTAGATATCTGTAGTTATTAACAGTTTTACCTCTTCCTTTCCAAAAAATACATTTATAACTTCTTTTTCTTAATTTTTTGGTTAGTATTTTCAGTACAATGTTAAGTAATATTGGTGATGGGGGCTTTTGTCTTGTTTCTGATTTTGTTGGTAATGCTTCTGGTGTGGCTGCATTAAGCATGATAGTGGGTTTTGGACTAAGCTGGATTTATTTTATCATGTGAAGGAAATTGCTATTTAAATCTATTTTATTGAGTTAAATTTTTTTTAACGTTCATTCATTTTTGAGAGACAGAAACAGAGCATGAGTGGGGGCGGGGAGTGGGCAGACAGAGGGAGACACAGACTCTGAAGCAGGCTCTGATCTGTCAACACAGAGCCTGACCTGGGGCTCAAACTCATGGACCACGAGATCATGACCTGAGCCGAAGTCGGACACTTAACTGACTGAGCTGCCCTGGTGCCCCTATTTTATTAAGAATTTTAATCAAAACTGGTTACTGAGGGGCACTTGGGTGGCTCAGTCAGTTAAACATCTGACTTCTACTCAGGTCATGATCTCGCGGTTCATGAGTTCAAGCCCTGTGTGGGGCTCTGTGCTGACAGCTCAGAGCCTGGAGCCTGCTTCAGATTCTGTTTCCCTCTCTCTCTGCCCCTCCCCTGTTCATGCTCTGTCTCTCTCCATCTCAAATAAACATAGAAAAAATTTAAAAAATAGTTATTGAATTTTGACAAGTGGTTTTTCAGCATTAACAAAGATGATAAAATATGTTTCTGGGCTCTATTAATATTATTACACAATTAAATTAAAAGATTTCCTAATATCGAAAATTCTTAGATTCTTGGAGTAAATCTCACATAGTCATGATGTATGATTCTTTTTGTGTATACTTGGATTATATTTGCTAGTATCAAGTTTTTGCTTTGATATTCATAAATGATACTGATTTAAGGGCATATGTGTGTATGCAATCATTGTTGGGCCAGGGGGATTTCTTCTTTAACTTACACTATCTAAGAAATTTAGAGGCATTAAAATTGTTTGACCTTAAAAAACAAAAAGGATTTCCCCATGAAATCCTCTGGGACTGATGTTTTTACATTTATCTCTTTACAAATTGCTCTATTTCTTCTATGTAGGTCAGTCTTTAGATTTTTCCATCTCTTCTGAAGTCAGCTTTAGAAAGTTAGATTTTCCTAGAAAATTACCCATTTTATTAGGAGTTTCAGATTTATTTCTGTTATGTTTAGCCACATACTCTATTCTTTGAAATTTATTTTGACTATGTTTTTTTTCTTTTATCACTTTTCATTTTTGTGGATTTCTACTCTGTTTTTATAGAAATAGGCTCATTAGTAATTTTGTTCTTTCAAATAATCAGCTATTGAATTTAATAATTATATTTTCAGTTTTCTTACCTGTTTTTTTCTTTATTAATTTGTTCTGTTTTGCTTCATTGTAATTTCCCATTCCTTATCTAATTCTTGTAATAGATTCTTGATGTATTTTAATTGTTCTTTTTTTATGGATAAAATACTCAAGAATAATAATTCTTCTCTGAGCAATGTATTTAACTTTTAGAACTACATTTTGCAGGAGGAGTGGCAGTTACATAGTCTATGCCCTGTCCCCCCAAATGTAGTTATATAGAGAGGTGTAAAACAGTATGACATGTTTTCGTGGAGCAAAACATTTGAATGGGATACTAATCAAAGTTTAAACTTAGCCAGATTACTGAAAGCCTCTTTACAGATTTAACAGTATATATTCTGATAGTAACTTCTTCCATGCATGTAAGATTTGTGATGTGTAATTAACATTTATGTGTATATTTGTGTTTTGTATATGTATGCATCTCTAATAATTTGCTAACAAATTTACTTTCTTATTGGTCCCATTTTCCTTTTAGTAGTTTATTCTAAAATTAGTGAGGAGGGTTAAATGACCATGTTGAGTTTTGAATTCCTTCTCTTTTATGATCTTAAAATTCATTTTCAAATGTTATATTGATAGTTTCAATTTTTTTATTTATGGGGGAAAGGCAAATATTGCTTCCTAAGATCACACTTTCTATAATAAGTAGGAGTACTCTGAGGAACTGAATAGTTACATAACCTCTCACATTAGGGACACAAAGAAGGAATGGATGACAGGATTGAAAGGTGTGTGTGTGTGTGTGTGTGTGTGTGTGTGTGTGTGTGTGTGAGAGAGAGAGAGAGAGAGAGAGAGAGAGAGACAGAGAGAGAGAGAGAGAGAGAAAGGCAGAGAGAGAGAGGGACAGAGAGAGACGGAGAGAGACAGAGAGAGACAGAGGAGGCTTAAAGTTGTTTATACATCTGCTCTTCTAGCTATTGGTCATACTGTGTTCCAAAAAAAAAGTGACTGCTATGGATTGAATTGTGTACCACAAAATTCATAAGTTGAAGCCTTAGTTTCCAATGTGATGGTATTTAGAGATAGGGCCTTTAGAAGATAATTAGATTTAGATGAGACCATGATGGTGGGACTCTCATGATGTGTAACTGCCCTTATAAGAAGAGACACCAGAGAGCTTGCTTCTTTTCCACCCATGTACCAGGTACAAAGGGAAGTCCATGTGAGGACACAACAAGAATGTGGTGTCTGCAGCCCAAGGTGAGAGTCCTAACCGGACACAGACCTTGCTGGTACCTTGATCTTACATTTCCAGTCTCCAGAACTATGAGGCATCTCTTCTTGTTGTTGAACTCACCTAGTCTATAGTATTTTGTTATGCCAGCCTGAGTTGACTAAACAGTGACATTTCACTTAACTTATGGAAGCCTCTGCTAATCATTATGTCTTTTTCAAAGTAGTAAAAAAGATAATGGTTTTTAAGATGGTAGTGATTATAATGGGAGATAGGAAATATTTGCAAAATTATTTTTTGTGTGATACATATGTTTTTAAATGCATATCAAGATAACATACAGACATATAGTAAACTTGTGAGTTTATAAAGTGTAATGAAAATGTTGTTTCTAATTCAGAAATTATTACTTGATATGCTTAAGTAAATCCTTTAATATGCATGATTCCCATGTGAATGAAGATTGCCAAAGTATGAAATGAGGATACATTAGCAAAATTACACAGTTTTTGTTTTGTTTTGTTTTGTTTTTTTAGGATTAGAAATTTTGATTTGCTTGCTTAACATTAAGATGTGCTTCCAAGTAGGTTGGGTTAGAATGTGAATATCATTAAAAGAACTTGCTTTGGGATTAACACTTATAACTGTCGTTTTTAATCTTTTTTTTTCCATTCTTGTCTCGCTCAAGAGATAGGATGCTCTCATTAATAATGGCAGCTGAGGATGCTTTTTATGCTTCATATCAGTTTATATCACTTAGTCCTCACTACCGTTTTTTGTGAGAGGTTTTATCATCTTCATATGAAATAAGGAAACAATATATAAGGGCAAAGGTATTTCCCTAATTTATATAACTTGAGAGTTGAGGTTTAAATTATTTCATACCTTGAACCATTGACTTATTATTTTGTTTTAGTATATGGTTAATGAGCTCTTACCTTAGGTTAGAAATCTGGTCAAATTAAGATCCAACAAAGTTGTTTTTCTCCCAGTGATAATGTTGACACATTTTTGTGAAATACCAAATATGTTCTGTAATAAAAGACTTGGAGCTGCTTCTGTTCTGCTTGTGTCCTAAACATGCGGAATGTCTGCCTCTGAATATTCCAGTTCTGTAAATTGCTGAAGAATTTAAGAGGGTAAGGCACATAGTAGATTCTTAAGAGAAAATGGACATATTTCCTATTCCCAATGACTACTGGAAATTATTTCCCTACAGTAATTACTTTATAAAACCACAAATTGAGGGGTGGCTGGGTGGCTCAATCGGTGAAGCCTCCGACTTCAGCCCAGGTCATGATCTCACATTCCGTGAGTTCGAGTCTTGCATCGGGCTCTGTGCTGACAGCTCAGAGCCTGGAGCCTGCTTCGGATTCTGTGTCTCCTTCTCTCTCTGCTCCTCTCCTGCTCATGCTCTGTCTCTCTCTGTCTCAAAAATAAATAACATAAAACAAATTTAAAACCAGAAATTGAATAGTTCATCCTTGACTTCAAGAATCTTTACAGAATTTCATCAGATTTAAGACATTTACCTAATATACAATAGCTACAATTTGTAATCAAAATGTTTGCTTCTCCACAGTTCTTTTGATGTCTATGATTCCACCTGCTAATATCTTCTCGAGTGTAGATCTGCATGTCCAGCTCTCTGCTGTTGCAGTTTCTAAGGAGTAACTTTGTTCATTGTTTCTTTATGTAGGCAGAGGTTTTAAGCTTGCAGCCTGCTGTGTTTATTGATCTATTTCTTAATAATTCGATATCAGGCAATCACACAATTCACAAATTGTCTGGGAGGGGAAAAGCGCATTAGCCATGCATTTAGAGGCCCTCCTAAGAATTTTAGCCTTGTCTGTTATGTAGAATGATTGGAAAGCACCACAGTGAGACTTTTAAACAAATCAGAGTTACAGCTTTTTTGTTCTAAAATATAAATGTTTCTTTAAGGATTCATTTTGGTATTTGCCTAAGGTTGTTTTCCTCTTCAGTTTGAATAGGGTATGAAATTTTCTAAGTCCAAATTAGGTGATTAGCCAAGCCATATTCAGTAATGTTCAGTCTTTGCTCTCAAATGTGCTTTTTCCATTTCGTGGCTCTGCTGTGTCTGGACTTCTATATATTCCGGGCCAGGCAATGTTCAGCTATTCTGATGTCACCTCTGCTCCATCTACTGGAATAATGATTTTTACTATGTATACTCTTTAGCAAAATCACTCTTTTTATAATGACTTTTTAAGAAAGTTTGTCAAAAGCATGGTGCCTAAGAGCATTAAAGTTATTTAGTTAAATTGAGAAACCTCAGAGCAGAATTAAGATGAAACTATTAAATTAATCCTATTCCTTTATGCTCAAATACATGCAGCTGGCACTGTATTCTGTCATGAAAAGATAGAGCACTTCTTTGCAATGAAGGAGAAACTGGCGTATGAGGGCAGAGGAGTAGGTGAATTTAGTAGGTGAATTTTGAAATAAAGTTGGTACTGCAATGTCCGATTTGCTCTGATTCCTGATCTCACAGCCACAGTGTGCTATTTGTACTCAGACATGCCCAGACCTCTCATGTCTCCCTGCCTGTGTCCATGTAGAGCCCCCTTCTCAATCCTACTTACATGGAAAGCTTCGATCTCCTTTTTTCAAGATTCCTGACAGTTCCTTTTGTTTCCTGACACCTCAGGCTTCAAGAAAGACCCTCTCATCTCTGTCTCCCTATACTAACTCCAGTGCATTTCTGTTTTAGCATTTTTTCACAAAATTATTGTCTCTGTACATATGTTTTTTTTTTTCATAAACACTAAAGTCTTTGAAGGCAATAGTATTTTGTTGTTGTTGTTTTTGTTGTTTTTTATGATCAACTGCTTTCGCTAAGGTAGGGAAGTTCCAATACTTGATGTAAGCCCTGGAGTCCAGAGAAGTAAAGGCAAAGCAACTTTGTTCTGCATAAAAAATAGTTGCAATATTTTGGGTAGGTGGCAACACAGAGACCAAATATAGAGATACCATGGCTCAAGCAGCCAGTGAGCAAGACTGGGACATAATTGAGGGGATGGGTCATGGTAAACTGGTACTGTGGTTAGATGCTTAACCATACACATTTTGAAAAATAGACATGGCTTAGGAGCGTTTTGGAAGTGGGAGTCTATGGCATGTGAAATGTTCACTGTCTCTGACTTTTCTACAAAATACTCAGTCTCTTTTGTTCACCAGTGATTTTGCTGCTCAAGGATATTTTGGGGAAACAAAAAGAGATACTATGGTTTTCCTTCAAGGTTGGCCTGGGGTGAAAGCAGAGATGACATGTCCGGGGATAGCCAGACATACAGTTTAGAGTGAAAACCTCAGTACCAGCAGAATACCTGGGGGCATGATGTTACTCAATGAAGGAATTAATCGAGGAATGGATGATGCATTTTTAGCAAAATGCAGGAGGAGCCACTCAAGTAACTGATTTTATTTTATTTTTTTCAGAAATCAAAACTTCTTTAAAATTAGCAAGGGGAGGGAATGGCACAGAAGAGCCTGAAGAGTCACTCCCATTATTCTTTGCAGCTGCAAAAGCAGAGGTTATAGGTTGGCACTGAGGGTGCCAAGTACTTGCCTTAAGATTCAATAAATCACAGCAAAGACCAGCAAGGGCCCCTGTCCTGGCTCCTTTTAGTCCTCAAAAAGAGACAAATAACCATGGTGCTCAGTTCTGCATGTTAGCACTTTTTCTCTCTCTCTTGATGAAACACAAACCTTCCCAGGATGTAATATATTTTATGCTTTTAAAGGAGGCAGCATGATTTAGTGAAAGACAACAGAGGTCATATGTTTGGATCCTTGCACCAACACGTTCTCACCTTCGTTAATTATCTTCAGCATAACTAATGGAATAATATATAAGACTAAGCTGGAGCCAGGGATATAATAGATGCTCAGTTAGCTCTTTCTTCCTATGTCACCTGCAGTCTTAGAATAAGAAGTCGTCAGCAACATTCCAAGAGTGCCTGTTGATAGAGTGGGTGAAGTACATGTACAGGGGCACCCTGGAGGCAGGGATGAATACCTGAAAAAGGGGAGCCTCAGACTTAGACAAAAACAAAAACAAAAATCCTCTTTTCCAGTTTTGCCTTAGGCTTGCCTTTGGGCTAGACTTTTGTCTTGTTGTAATTAGCTGCTTGGTTGTAAAAGGAAACCTGTCCAGAAACACAGCTTCATCCTCATTCATTCCCTGTTTAAACTATGGAGATTGCTAGAGAGTGAATATGTCCCCCTAAAATTCGTATGTTGAAATCCTAGTCCCCAACATGATGGTATGAGAGACTTTTGGTGGTGACTGTGTCATGAGGGTGGAGCCTTATGGTTGGGATGAGTGCCCTCATAAAAGAGACCAACTGTAGATAGCTAGCTCACCCCTTCAACCATGTGAGAACACAGACACAGGTGCTGTCTGTGATCCAGAAAATGGGTCCTCACCAGACACTGAATCTGCCAGCATCCTGATCTTGGAGTTTCTAGCCTCCAGAACTGTGAGAAATTTCTGTTGTTTATAAGCCACCAATTTATGGTATTTTGTTATAGAAGCCTGAGCGGACTAAGAGGTATTTCCAGATTGTTGTTGAATGGCTTAAAGGTCTTGTAACGTGGATGAATATTCAGTCTGTCTAAGGATGGTTTTAACAGATTATTTTCATTTGTATCATGAAAAAGCAGATACTTTTTTCATACTGCTGCATCATGTTGTTTAAAAAAAAAGCAACATTTTACAGTAAGATTAATTGCTTGTTTCTTCCTTGGCCATATCCAGACTGTGTTCTTTATTTATGAAATTCTTAAGTCTGTAATTTATAATAGGTTTTAGAAAAATGTGTGTGTAAAAATAATGCCAGCAAACATTATATTTAGTTATGATAGTAGTTTCATCCACATATTTTTTTCTTTTGTCAGTAGAAAGTATAAGATTTGTTTCTCAAGAAATTTAGAATTAACTACAAAATCTGTTCTACATTTATGCTATCAAAATTATTTGTATATTTGGCAGCTGGGATTAACCTACTATTTGCATTATTCCATAATGGCTTCACTCAATGCTATGCTGTTAATTTGTATTCAGTCAGTTTATCTGGAATGATTCAGATGTTTTAAATGTATTTGTTTTTAGACAGCAAGAAAAAAAAGATCATGTATTCTTTTCACAATTTACATAAAAGATCCAGATGCAAGTTTATTTGCTTGTGTAAATTCTTCCCATGCTTCTTAAGAGACAGAATTCTCATTTCCCACCCAGATTAATTTGAACATGGTGTGTTGCTTTATTAATTGGTAACGATGCAGTTGTAAAGATGCCTGTGTTTCCTTGAAGTCTCCTGTTAGCTCTTGGAAAAGAGGGGTATGCAAAAGGTAGAAGCAGGAATTGTGTGTACTATATACATGGATAGCTTAGAGGTTCATTAAAGATTCATTTTCAGTTAAAGTAAATTTTTATCATCAATCAATGAATCTGTTGGAAGTTTAGAAATAGTGCCAGACCAGATCTAGTAAGATGTTTCTTCTCTTATGCTACAAAATACAGTAATGATAACTTTTATTTGACTAATTCTATATTGTCTACAAAACATTTCAAGTGCATCTTATTTAAACCTCCAATTCCCTGTAAAGTAGATAGAGCAGGCAATAATTTTCTTCCGTTTTTACACCCAAGGAGGCTGCTTCTCTGAGGGGTAAAGCTGCAGAAAACAATGGAAGAGCTGTAGTCAGCACCCATAGGACTTCTCTCTCCACTATTTCCCTTACATCTCCATGTCGGCTGAAGCCTGTGCAAGTGCAAGGCACCACACTGCCAATCATTTCTCTTCTTGTTTGCAAAGAAGCCACACCACCCAGAAGTTGTGATAGTGATTCTGCAGTGAAATTGAAAAAGACAGGTGAGCTTTCCAACCTAATGTTACATTTCTCAGGTCCCAATATTGAGTACTTTGGCTGGATTTACAGACACAGAGAAATCATTTATTCACTCAATGGGGAACTGTGATAGGCACTGTGGGCAATACAAAGAATCCCCAGATTTAGTGTGATCCTTGATTTGTTTTTATATTTATTTGTGGTGGAGAATTTCCTTACGCATGTGTGTAAGAGATCATTGAGAACAAGTTACAGAGCTTTGTTAGGAACCCAGCTACGTGTTTAACACGTGGATGGGCACTGGCTGGTCTCTGCCAGGCTCTTGCTGTCATTGTTGCTTCCTTCTAGGTATGTAGGTTAAATTTTATAACGCAGCCACTTATAATAGATTTTTGGCTATAACTTTGGGTTGGCAATATTATGAACATGGACATTCAATCCTGTTCAAGAAGAAATTTTCCCAGGGTCGCCTGGGTGGCTCAATCGGTTAAGTGTCCAACTTTGGCTCAGGTCATGATCTCGCAGTTTGTGAGATCAAGCCCCTCACCGGTGTGTCTGCTGTCAGCACAGAGCCTGCTTTAGATCATCTGCATCCCTCTCTCTCTGCCCCTACCCTGCTCCTGTTTTCTCTCTCTCAAAAATAAATAAACATTAAAAAAATTCCCATGATACAGTTAGTTAAACTATACATTCTTTTATTTAATTGTATTCAATTGTATCCGTTTTCTGCTCTTTGTGATTGTTCAAGTCTAGTAAACAAGAGACAAAGATAAAGGGAATTGTACCTTTTTTGGGCAAAACTAGCGTGTGCTTAATTCCTCATGATGTCCAAATAGCTAATACAGTATCCAAGGGTTTTTCATGGTACCTTTTATTTTATTTTATTTTATTTTATTTTTATTTTTTAATGTTTATTTATTTTTGAGAGAGGGAGAAAGAGACAGAGCATGAGCTGGGGAGGGGCAGAGAGAGAGAGGGAGACACAGAATCTGAAACAGGCTCCAGGCTCTGAGCTGTCAGCATGGAGCCCTACGCAGGGCTCAAATTCGGGAACAGTGACATCATGACCTGAGCTGAAGTCAGATACTTAACCAACTGACTAATTTAACTAACTGACTAGTTAAATATAACTTTCCTTTTCCAGTGTCAGATTCAAAATCTTTTTCACATAATAGTGCACACTACAGTCTAACCCCTAGTTTCACATGTCATATTGTCTTAAAGCCCTTCTACTTCTAAAGAAAACAATTGTTCCACACGAATGGTGCTATGCCAGAATCCATTTTCAGGTGGTTAGTAGTATCTGCTTTACAATGGTAATTGAATTTGCTTATTCTGATTTAAAAAATTTCATGAAACTCCTGTTTATGGATTATTTTATTAAAACTGTTTGACATTATTCACATTGATGATAGTTGGAAAACATAACTCACCAGCAAGTTTTCATAGTAACTTGAGGCCAACAAGCTCCTATTTGAGGGGAAAAAAAATAAATGCGAAATGAAAATATTTTAATGTCTTACATTAGAAAAATAGCAAATTAAGGATTATTTACAACATTCTAGAAGCAAATTTTGAGAGCATTTGTTTGGGTTATGTGTAAATCATCATATTTATTATAATTTTATGACTTAAATTTATATTTGAATTTATATTTGAATTCCCTGTTCCATGTTTCACTTTGCTGGTAAATATCATGTTTCAGTTTTTAGAAAGTTTCACATCTCTGGGTCTATATGTTCAAGTTATACCTTCTGAATCTTTAGTAAAATATATCAAATATTTTTTAAATACCTATTAATTTTTTTAATGAAAGAAGACAATATGTCTGGGGAAATAGTCGTGCTATACATGTATCTTCTAATTTATTTGGAATCTCATATATACCAGTTGAGTAATTTATGTGGAGTCTCATATATAACTGTTGAATAATTTAAAATGATTTTGAGGTCATTTTGTTATATGAAAAACATTTTTCACTTAAAAGTCTGACATTTAAAATGTAGTAATTAAAAATAAATCTTTTGTAATATCAAGAAACTACTGGGACACATTTTTGAAAGAAAATAATTTGTAATTTTGTATATTGTGAAAGTATATCCTTTCTTATTTTGTGGGAGCTGGTAACAGTGAGGAAGAGAGTGGTAAATTGGTAAGAGAAAGGGAAAGAGTCACAGAGTTGAAACAGTTTTTCAATTCCACCATTGAAACCATTTGAAATTAAATGCCCTGCTGAAAAATATTGACAGTTAAGAAAAATCTCTTATTTGTCCCATATTTAAATGCTGAGAGGTATCATTGTTATGTGATTGTAGTAATATTGCCAGGATATAGGGTCCTCTTTCTTTCAAATCTTGAAATGATTATTCAGGGTTCTATAATTTCAAGGATGGATAGATTACTGCCACTTGTGTTTATTGTATAGATGATGCAACAAAATAGTATAACCTTTTTTCTAAATACCTGGAAAGTACAATCTTAAGATATTTTGAGATCTTTACATTACTTCAGATAGCATATCACAATCACCTATGCTCCATTTATGATTGCAAACAAGGTGTGATATGGCTTTGAATCAGTTTGTCTTCCTGAAGTTCTGAGCCACATTTCTAAAGCTTGGCATGAGAAGTAAATTTGAAATAAGCATCACTTACATGTGCAAATCGGATAATTGCTCACACAGCTACCTACCAATTAGTCACTTGTTGATGCAGTTAGCTGGATGTACAGCTAATTTGGGGTAAAGAAAAAATATGTCAGTTCAAAATGAAGACAGCCTAAAATTTGGCTTACTGGTTAGTTTTGCTTAGGATAAAACACTCTCATTCTCAGACAAATAATAGTTTGAGCATAATTTTAGATACTAAGGGTACTACTTACAAGTATTGTCATGTGTTCTGGTTCCACTTAATAGTTCTTGCTCAGATTTTGGAAGTAATGATTTATTTGAGAAAATGCAGGTCATTTTTATGCTGCCTCCCATTTATTTATTTTTTTAATCTCAGCTGTGAGGTATAATTAAACATAAAATTGTAGAATAATTAAAGGGTACACTATTTACCTGTAGAAGGACATGGGTTGCTTTCATATCTTGTTTGTTGTAAATAATGCTGCAAACATGGGAATTCAGATAATTCTTAAATATCCTGCTGTCATTTATTTTGGATATATACACAGAACTGGGATTGCTGGATCGTATGTTGGTTCTATTTAATTTTTGAGGAACCTGCGTATTGCTTTCCATACTGATTACATCAATTTACATTCCCAACAACAGTGCACAAGTGTTTCCTTTTCTCCTCATCTTCACCAACACTTGTTATCTCTTGTTTTTTTGGTGATGGCAATTCTTACAGGTACAAGTTGATATCTCATTGTGGTTGTGATTTGCATTTCCCTGATGACTGTGTGCTTTTTCTTGTACCTGTTGCCCATTTGAATGTTTTCTTTGGAAAAATGTCTATTTAATTTTTCTTCCCATCTTTTAAACAGACTTTTTTAAAAAACTGAATTGTATGAATTCTTTGTGTATTTTAGATACTAACTCTTATTAGTTATATGATTTGCAAATATTTTCTCCCATTCAGTGAGTTGCCTTTTCATTTTGTAGATGGTTTCCTTTTCTATGCAGAAGATTTTAGCTTAATGTAGTCCCACTTTTGCTTTTGTTGCCTTTACTTTGGGTGTCAAAACGAAGTAAGCATTGCCAAGACCAATGTCAAGGAACTTAGTCTCTGCATTTTCATTTACAAGCGTTATGGTATGAGGTTTAATGTTCAAGTCTCTGACCAATTTTGAATGAACTTTTGTGTATAGTATAAGATAAGGCTCCAGTTTAATTTTTTTGCATATGCTTGTCCAGTTTTTCTGACGCCATTTCTTGAAGAAACTGTCCTATCCCTATTGTATATTTATGGCTGTTTGTCATAAATTAACTGGCCATATCTAATACGTTTACTTCTAGACTCCCTATTCTGTTTCTTTGAACATATTTCTTTTTTATGCCGAAACCATATTGTTTTGATTACTTTAGTTGTGTTAAGTAGTTTAAAATAAGAAGTGTGATGCCTCCAGTTTTGTTCTTTCTCAAGATTGCGTTTACTATTTGAGGACTTAAGTGCTTTCATACGTTATTTAGGATTGCTTTTCTATATCTCTAAACAAAATGCCATTGGAATTTTGATAGAGATTAGTTGTATTTATAGATGGCTTTGAGTGGTATGGACATTTCCACAATATTCTTCCAATTCATAACATGAGATAGCTTCCCATTAATTTGTGTCATCTCTGATTTCTTTCATCAGGTCTTGAAGTTTTCAGTGTATACCCCTTTCACTTCCTTGGTTAAATTTATTCCTAGGTATTTTATTATTTTTGGTGCAATTGCAAATGTGATTATTTAAAATTTTTATTTATTATATTATTTATTATTATTTATTTATTTTAGTCTCTTTCTGATAGTTTGTTATTAGTGTATTTAAACACAAACAAATTTACTGTATTGATTTTATATCTTGCAACTTTACTGAATTTGTTTAGTAAATAAAATTCGAATTGATTTTTGGTGGATTCTTTATGGTTTCTATACATAACATGTAATCTAAAAATAGTTTTACTTGTTTCCTAATTAGATGCCTTTTATTATTTTATTTAATTTAATTTGTTTTATTTATTTTATTTTATTTTCTGTCTGTGTGTTTTTTCTAATTGCTCTGAATAGGATTTCCAGTACTATGCTGAATAAGAATGGGATCCTTATATTCGTCCTATATCTTAAAGGAAAAGCTATAAGCTTTTCACTATTGAGTATGATGTTTGCTGTGGACTTAATCATTGGCCTTTGTTATATTGATATACATCCCCTCTATACCCAGTTTGTTGAAACTTTTATCATGAATGGGTGTTGAATTTTATCAAATGTTTCTTTCTCCATCTATTGATATGATCCTGTGATCCTTGTTTCATTTTGTTCATGTGATGTAACACATTGGCTCATATGTCAGTGTTGACCCATTCTTGCATTCTTTGAGTAAATCCCACTTGATCATATTTATGTGATCCTTTTAATATGCTGTTGAATACTGCCTCCTAATATTTTGTTGATGAATTTTGCATCTATGGGTGCCTGGATGGCTCAGTCGGCTAAGCATATGACTTCGACTCAGGTCATGATCTCACGGTTCATGGGTTAGAGCATCGGGCTCAGTGCTGACAGCGTGGAACCTGGAGCCTGCTTCAGATTCTTTGTTTCCCTCTCTCTCTGCCCCTCCCCTGCTTCCTCTGTCTGTCTCTCTCAAAAATAAATAAAAATTAAAAAAAAATTGCATCTATGTTCATTAGTAATATCGGCCTGTAATTTTCTTTTCTTGTAGTGTCCTTGTCTAACTTTGGTATCAGAGCAATGCTGGTCTCATGAAATGAGTTTGTAAGTGTTCCCTCTGCTTCTGTTCTTTAAAAATACAGCTTGAAGAGGACTGGTTTTTGTTTTTTAAATATTTGATAGAGGGGTGCCTGGGTGGCTCTGTCGGTTAGGTGTCTGAATTCCACTCAGGTCATGCTGTCTGTGAGTTCAAGCCCCACATCAAGCTCTGTGCTTATAGCTCAGAGCCTGGAGCCTGCTTTGGATTCTGTGTTTCCCTCTCTCTCTCTCTCTGCCCCTCCCCTGCTCATGCTGTGTCTCTCTCAAAAATCAATAATCTTAAAAAAAATTTTTAAATATTTGATAGAGTTTTCAGGTTAAATCATTTGGTCCTGGACTTTTGTTTGTTGGGAAGATTTTGATTACTGATACAGTCTCCATACTAGTAACTGGTCTATTTAGATTTTCTATTTCTTCATGATTCTATCTTGGTAGGTTGTATGTTTCTAAAAATTTAGCCATTTCTTCTAGGTTGTCCAATTTTTTAGTATATAATTGTTCATAGTAGTTTCTTATGATTCTTTGAATTCATGTGGTCTCTGTTGTAATGTCTCTTCTTTCGTTTCTAATTTGTTTGATTCTGCTCTCTTCTTAATTTTTAAAAAATGTTTATTTATTACTGAAATATAATTGATATGTATCATTATATTAATTTCAGTTGTACAACATATTGATTTGACAATTGTATACAATATGCAGGGCTCATCACAATAACTATCGTCACCATTTAACATTATTACAGTATTATTGACTGTGTTCCCTCTGGTGTATTTTTTATCTCCTTATTTTATAACTGGAAGTTTGTACCTCTTAATCTCCTCCATCTATTTTACCCATTCCCCACACACCTCTCCTCTGGCAACCACTGGCAAGCACTGGTTTATTCTCTGTATTTAAGAACTTGTTATTTTCATTTGTTCATTTGTATTTTTTTTTTAGATTTCACAAGTAAGTAAAATCATATGCTATTTGTCTTTCTCTTTGATTGATTTCACTTAGCATAATACCCACTGACTCCATCCATGTTGTTGCAGATGGCAAGATCTCATTATATTTATGAAAGATACTCTATTATTTTTCATTATATATATACAAGTATTCATATATGTATATATACACATCCCATCTTCTTTATCTCTTCAGCTATTGATGGACACTTTTTAATCACTTCCATATCTTGGCTATTGTAATTAATGTTGCAATAAAAGCAGTGTACATATGTTTTCAAATTATTGGTTTTCTTTTTTTTTGGATAAATGCTTAGTAGCAGACTTACTGGATTATATGGCATTTGTATTTTTAATTTTTTGAGGAACCTTCATACTGTTTTCCACACTGGCTGTACCAATTTACATTCCCACCAATAATGCCCAAGAGTTCCCCTTTCTTCATATCCTTGCCAACACTTGCATTTATCTTTTTGATACTAGCCATTCTGACTGGTGTGAGATGATGTCTCATGATTTTGATTTGCCTTTCTCTGATGATAAGTGATGTTGAGCATCTATTCATGGATTTATTGGTCATTTGTATGTCTTTTTTGGATAAATGTTTATTCAGGCCCTCTGCCCATTTTTAATCAGGTTATTTTTTGGTGTTCAGTTGTATGAATTCATTATATATTTTGGACGTTAATCCTTTAGTGGATAATTTGCAAATATCTTTACCCATTCAGTAGGTTATATTTTTGTTTTGTTTGTAGTTTTCTTTGCAAATCTTTTATTTTGAGATAGTCTCAATAGTTAAATTTTGTTTTTGTTTCCCTTGCCTGAGGAGTCATATTCATAAATATGTTGCTAAGGCCAAGTCAAAGAAATTATCACCTCTTTTCTTGTAGGGGTTTTAAGGTTTCACGTCTCACATTTAAGTCTTTAATCCATTTTGGGTTCATTTTATGTATGTTATAAGAAAGTGGTCTAGTTTCATTCTTTTGCATGAAGCCATCCAGTTTTCACAGCACTATTTATTGAAAATACTGTCTTTTCGCCATTGTTATATTCTTGCCTCATTTTTCATAGATTGACTATATATGTTTGAGTTTGTTTTGGGGTTCTCAATCCTATTCTGCTGATCTCTGTATTTATTTTTGTGTGGCAAGCATAATCTTCTGACACTACAGTTTTGTAGTGTGTCTTGAAATCTGGGATTGTGATACCTCCAGTTTGTTCTTCTATTGTTTCTGCTATTTGAAGTCTTTTGTGGTTCCTTACAAATTTTAGTATTTTCTGCAGGTCTGTAGAAAATGCTACTGGTATTTTGCTAGGTATTGCATTGAATGTAAATTGCTTTAGGTAGTGTGGACATTTTAAAGATATTCTTCTAGTCCATGAGCATGGCATATCTTTCCATTTGTTTCATCTTCCATTTCTTTCATCAGTGTCTTATAGTTTTCAGAATATAGTTCTTTCACCTGCTTGGTTAAATTTATTCTTAGGGATTTTATTATTTATTCTATTTTTTTATTCAATTTTTATTCTTTTTTTGGTGCAGTTGTAAATAGGACTGTTTTCTTAGTTTCTCTTTCTGCTACTTTGTTATTAGTATGTAAAAGCACAACATATTTTTGTATATTAATTTTATATACTGCAACTTTACTGAATTCATTTATTAGCTCTAATCACTTTTTTGGTGGAGTCTTTAGGGTTTTCTATAGATAATATGCCATGTGCAAACAGTGACACTTTTTCCTTACTGATCCGAAGCCTTTTATTTCTTGTCTGATTGCTGCAGCTAGGCTGTCAGGTACTATGTTGATTCAAAGTGTTGATAATGGACATCCTTGTCTTGCTCCTGATCTTAGAGGAAATGCTTTCAGTTTTTTTACCATTGAGTTTGATGTTATATGTGGGTTTTTTGTATATGGCCTTAATTATGTTGGTGTATGTTTCTTTTAAACCCACTTTATTGAGAGTTCTTATCATGAGCAGATGTTATATTTTATCAAATGATTTTTCTATATCTATTGAGATTATCATATGGTTTTTATTTTTCTTCTTGTTAATGTGATTATCACATTGATTTGCTAGTATTGAACTACCTTGCATCACTGGAATAAATCCCACTTGATCATGGTGAATAATTCTTTTAATGTATTAATGAATTAAGTTTGCTAATATTGTAAGCATTTTTTTCATCTATTGTCATCAGAGATATTGGCTTGTAGTTTTCTCTTTTTTTGTGATGTCTTTGCTTTTGATGTCAGGTAAAGCTGACTTCATATAATGAATTTGGAAATATCCCTTCCTCTTCTATTTTTGTTTTTTGTTTTTTGGGTTTTTTTGAATGGTTTGAGAATAGGTATTCATTCTTTAAAACTTTTTTTAATGTTTTTATTTATTTTTGAGACAGAGAGAGACAGAGCATGAGCAGGGGAGGGGCAGAGAGAGAGGGAGACACAGAATCTGAAGCAGGCTCCAGGCTCCGAGCTGTCAGCACAGAGCCCGATGCGGGGCTTGAACTCATCTACCGCGAGATCATGACCTGAGCCGAAGTCGGTTGCTCAACCGACTGAGCCACCCAGGTGCCCCAAGAATAGGTATTAATTCTTTAAATGTTGGTAGAATTCACCTGTGAAGACAACTGTTTCTAAAATTTTGTTTTTTGGGTGTTTTCTGGTTTCTATTTCAATTATATCTTAATCAGTCTGTTTAAATTTTGTTTCTGAATTTCTTTGGAACACTATATTTCAAGGCATTTACCCATTTCTTTTAGGTTTAGGTCCAATTTGTTAGCTTTTGGTTTTTTTATAATACATTTGTAATTCTTTGCATTTCTGCTATTTTGATTGTTATTTCTCCTCTGTTTCTGATTTTATTTCTTTGAGTTCTTTCTCTCTTTTTCTTGATATGTCTGGCTAAAAGTTTATCAATTTGGTATATCTTTTCAAAGAGCCAGATCTTGGTTTTATTGATCTTTTCTATTGTATTTTTTTGGGGGGGTGTTTCTATTTCATTCATTTCTACTATAATCTTTACTTTAAAAATTTTTTTTAATGTTTTAATTTATTGTTGAGATAGAGTGCGAGTAGAGGAGGGGCAGAGAGAGAGGGAGACACAGAATATGAAGCAGGTCTAGGCTCTGAGCTGTCAGCACAGAGCCCGATGTGGGGCTTGAACTCATGAGCCGTGAGATCATGACCTGAGCTGAAGTTGGACGCTTAACCAACTGAGCCACCCAGCCGCCCCTCCACTATAATCTTTATGATATCCTTCCTTGCACTAGGTTCAGTCTTTGTTTGTTCTTTCTTTTTCTACTTTCTTTAGGTGTAAGGTTAGGAGTTTGAAATTTTTCTTATTTCTTGAGGTATACCTGTATTGCTATAAACTTCTCTCTTGGAACTGGTTTAGCTGCATCCTAAAGATTTTGGACCATTGTGTTTTTATTTTTCATTTGTCTCCGTGCATTTTTTATATCCTTTTTGATTTCTTTATTAACCTTTTGGTTGTTTAGTGGCATGCTGTTTAGCCTTCATATGTTAGTGTTTTTTCCAATTTTTTCTTGTAATTGATTACCTGGTTCATACTGTTGAGGTTAGAAAATACACTTGGTAGGATTTCCGTCTTTTTAAATTTACTGAGACTTGTTTTGTGCCTGACATGTGATCTATCCTGGAAAATGTTTCATGTGCATTTGAAAATAATGTATATCCTCTTGTTTTGGTTTCTGTATATATCTGTTAGGTCCATCTAGTCTACTGTGTCATTCAAAACCATTGTTTCCTTGCTGATTCCTCTGGATGATCTATCCGTTCACGTAAATGGGGTATTAAAGTCTCCTACTATTATTTGTTTACTATCAAGTTCTTCCTTTATGTCTATTCATATTTTCTTCATGTATTTCGGTTCTTCTGTGTTGGGTACATAGATATTTACAAATGTTACATCCTTTTGTTGGATTGGTCCCTTTATCATTATGCAGTGCCCTTTTATTGTTTCTTGCTACAGTTTTTTTTTAAAGTCTATTTTGTCTGATATTAAGTACCACTACCATGAATTTTTTTCTCCTCACTTCCAGTTGCATGGAATCTTTTCTTATCCCTTCGCTTTTAGTTTTTATATATTTTTAGGTCTGAAGTGAGTCTCTTGTAGGCAGCATATAGATGGTTCTGGGTTTTCTATTTATTCAGCCACCCTGTGTTTTATGATTAGAGTGTTTAGTCCATTTACATTTAGAGTAATTATTGATAAGTATGTACTTATTGCCATTTTATTAATTGTTTTCTGGTTGGTCTTGTAATTTTCTCTTCCTTTCTTCTCTTGCTTTCTTCCCTTGTGATTTGATAATTTTCTTTAGTATTATGCTTGTGTTATAGGTTTTTAATATATGGTTATTATTATGTTCATATGTAACACCTTATGTGTATAGTGCTCTCTATTAAGTTGATGGTCACTTAAGTTTGAACATAATCTATCTAAAAGCACTAAATATTTACTCCTCCACATTTTATGTATATGATGTCATATTCCGTACCTTTTTATTTTGTTTATCCCTAGACTAAGTTTTGTAGATTTGATTAATTTTATTTCTTTTGTGTTTTCATCCTCATAGTGGCTTTATAAGTAATTAATCTACTACCTTTACTATATGTTTGCATTTGCCTGTGAAACTTTTTCCTTTCATAATTTTCTTCTAGCTAAAGTCTTTTGTTTTCTTTCCACTTAAAGAATTCTCTTTAACATTTCTTGTAAGGCTGTTTTAGTGGTGATAAACTCGTTTAAGTTTTATCTAGGAAACTCTTTTATCCCTTCTTTAATTCTAATAATAAGCTTGCTGGGTAGAGTAGTCTTGGTTTTGTTGTGTGTGTGTGTGTGTGTGTGTGTGTGTGCACGTGCGCACAGGTGTGCGTGTTTGTGTGAGTTGTTGTTTGTTTGTTTTTAGCACTCTGAATATATTGTGTCACTCCCTTCTGGCCTGCAAAGTTTTTGCTGAAAAATAAGTTACTAGCCTTATGGGGTTTCCCTTGTGCATAACAATTTTCTTGCTGCTTTTAAAATACTCTCTTTATCATTATTTCTTGACATTTTAATTATTATGTGTCTAGTATTGACCTCCTTGGATTCATCTTGTTAGGGACTCTCTGTGCTTCCTGGACCTGGTTGTCTGCTTCCTTCTCCAGACTAGGGAAATATTTAGCTATTATTTCTTCATGTAAGTTTTCTGCCTTCTTCTCTGTCTCTCTTTACCTTTGAGATTCCTATAAAACAAATGTTGTTACACTTGATGATATTGCTGAGTTCCCTTAACCTATTCTCATTTTTTATTCTTTTTTTTTTCTTTTTGCTATTCAGCCTGGTTGCTCTCCATTATCCTGTCTTTCAGATCAATGACCCATTTTTTGCATCCTCTAGTCTGCTGTTGATTCCTTTAGAGTATTCTAGCGTAATTTTCATTTCATTTATTGAATTCTTCAGGTATGATTCATTCCTTTTTATATTTTCTATCTTTTTGTTAAAGTTCTGAGTTCATCACTCATTCCTCAAGTCTGGCAAGCATCTTTATAACCATTTGAGTTCTTTATCAGGCATATTGCTTTTCTGTTTTATGGAGCTCTTTTCTTTCATTTGGGTTATAGTCCTCTGCATCTTCATTTTGTCTAGCTCTCTGCGTGTTTCTGTGTTATTATATAGATCAGCTATTTCTTGTGGCCTTGAAAGTAGTGGCTTTGTGTAGAAGATATCCTGTGGTTCCTTATAGCATAATGCCCCCTGGTCACCAGAGCTAGGCTCTCCAGTGGTATTCCCTGTGGGGGCTGGCTATGTCTTCCTGTTGTGGCTAGGCCATGATTATCTTCAGCCCAGCCTGCTGCATTTTGTGAATAGAATGTTTTGTAAATGTCTCAAGTCCACTGGTCTAATGTGTCATTTAAGTCTAAAGTTTCCTTAGTGACTTTCTGACTGGATGATCCAACCATTGTTGAAAGGGAGGTGTTAAAGTCTCTACTATTACTGTATTGCTGTCTGTTTCTTATTTCAGATCTGTTAATATTTGCTGCATATATTTTAGTGCTTCTCTGTTGGATGCATACATATTTATAAATCTTATATCCTCTTGTTGGATTGGCCCCTTTATCATTTATATAATGACCTTCTTATTTCTGTTTTTAGCTTATCATTTATTTCATCTGAAGTGAGTATAACCAGGTTCTTTTGGTTTCCATTTACATGTAATATGTTTTTTCGTCCCTTCACTTGTGTCTGTGTGTCCTTACATCTGAAGCGATTCTCTTATAGGCAGCTTATACTTGTGTGTGTGTGTGTTTTATTAATTTTTTAAGTTTATTTATTTATTTATTTATTTATTTTGAGAGAGAGAGAGAGAGAGAGAGAGATTGAGAGAGAGAGAGAAGAGGGAAAGGCAGAGAGAGAAGGAAAGAGAGAATCCCAAGCAGGCTCCACACCCAGCACATTGCCCTACCTGGGGCTTGATCTCATGACAGTGAGTGAAATCATGACCTGAGTGGAAATCAAGAGTGGATCTTAACTGCTTGAACTACCCAGGCACCCCCATACTGGTTTTCTAAGTGATTTGCCTATCATCATTACAATATGAGTATTCTGAATTTAATTATATATTTACCTATACTAGTGAAGTTTATGCTTTAATATGTTTTCCTGTTACAGATTTTTTGTTGTTGTTTAGCTTGATGTCTCTTTCACATTTCTTATAAGGCTGGTTTAGTAGTGATAAACTCCTTCAGCTTTTGCTTGTATGGAAAACACTCCTTCAATTCTGAAGGACAACTTTGGGGTAGGATATTCTTATTTGGTAGTTTTTTTTTTTTTTTTTGTTTCCAGCACTTTGAATATTTCATGTACCTCTCTTCTAGCCTGCAGAGTTTCTGCTGAAAAGTTTGCTGGTGGTCTTATAAGGGTTCCCTTGTTAATAAGTTATTTTTCTTTTGCTGCTTTTAAGATTCAATCTTTGTTAAACTTTTGACAATTTAATTATGATGTTTCTTGGTGTGGGTCTCTTTGGATTATTTTTATTTGGAATTTTTCTAAGCTTACTGAATGTAGATATTTGTTTCTTATCCCAAGTTAGGGAAGTTTTCAGTCATTATTTCTTTGAATAATATTTCTTTTTTTTATTTTAGTTTTTATTTAAATTCCAGTTAGTTAACGTACAGTGTAATATTAATTTCAGGTGTACAATATAGTGATTCGACACTTGCATACAACATCCAGCGCTTATCACAAGTGCCCTCCTTAATCCCCATCACCTATTTAATCCATGCCCCACCCCACCTCCCCTCTGGTGACCATCAGTTTGTTCTCTATAGTTAAGAGTCTGTTCTTGGTATGCTTCTCTCCCGCCCCCCACCCCACCACCCTTTGCTCATTTGTTTTGTTTCTTTGAATATTTCTGTCCCTTTTTTCCTCTCTTCTCCTTCTGGACACTTATAATGTGAATATTGGTGTTTTTTTTAATGATACCCCATAAGTCCCTTAGGTTTTCTTCACTCTTTCTTTCTTTTATCTTTTTACTCTTTTGTTTGGATGAATATCACTGCCCAGTTTTTGAGTTCTTTTATCCTCTCATTTGCCTGATCTAGCTTTTTTTCAGTTCCATTATTGCATTCTTTAGCTGTTGTTTCTATTTAGCACTTTCTTATATTTTCCATATTTTTGTTGAAATTATCACTTTGCTCATGCATTGTTCTCCTGACCTCAGTGATCATCTTTATGACTATTACTTTGAACTCTTTATCAGCTAAATAATTTATGTCCATTTCCTTAAGTTCCATTTCTGGATTTTTATCTGGTCTTTTGTTTGAAACATATGTTTTAGTTTCATTATTTTCCTTGACTGTTGGATTTCTGTGCTTTAGATAAAGCACCATATCTTGTAGTCTTGTAGAAGATGAATGTTACTAAGCTTACCCTTAACTCTTGACTGTCTCTCCAATTGTTGATTGTTCAAGTCACCTTCTTTGCTCTTAGTAGCTCTTAGTAGTTGAAGGTGTGACAAGACCCATTTTGATGTAGGTATTTTCTTGTTTGCCCAATGTGTAAGAGTTAGCATGTTTCTCAATTTCTTTTGGATGGAGTTGCTCTGCATGTAACTATAGATTTTGTGTGTCCATGGGAGGAGGTGAGTTCAGGAGCCTCCTTTATTGCCACATTGAACTAGAACTTATACACTTTGGCCAGTTTATGGCCAGTTTATGGCTATGAAATATAGCAGACAATAGCACTATGAGTTCTAGCAAGTCCCCAAGACCTCACTGTGGTTTTATGCTGCTTCTTACATTTTAAAAACGATCACATAAACTCTTGAGCCTTATTTCCCTACTTGTAAAGTTTTAGGCTCACAAAATACTTGTTAAGAAATAACAAGACAAAGTATGTAGTGATCATATAGTTGTCATTTACAGACCTGCCTATTGAGTACCAGGTACTTCATTAAGTAATTCATGTACATCATCTCATTTTTATTCTTTCTACAATCTTTTGAAAATATATTGCTTTATTCCTCCTTTCAGAGTGGGAGACTAAAACTTACAGTTTACCTAATTAGCCCAAGATCACACAGCGTTAGAAGTCAGATTGTAATTTAAGTTTGGCCAACTTCTGAGTTCAGCATTCTTTACAGATACCCTCTGCTATTTTACCATGTAAACCAGAACTTAACAGAAAATTAGTTCCTTTTTTCTCTGGGCTTGACATTGTCAAACCTAGCTGTTAAGGGGAAGAAATGAGTGGCAAGAAACTTAGTGAATATTTTGAATTTCAGAGTGAGGTTCTAGGTCAAAATTGGAACCCCATGGTGGATAGATGTACTTCAGAGTATTAATACATTGCCTCAGAATCATCCTGAGGCAATTCTTCATCATCTGTCTCTCATATATTGAAACTTATTTAGAAAATCTGATGTGTGCTCTTCATTGCATACCAAGTAGTAATTGGTATAACAATGCCATTAATGGAAAAAAAAATCATCTTAATGCCATAATTAAAAAAAATAAAACCATTAATAATTTCTATTTTCATTTTTTAAATGTTTATTTTGAGAGAGAAAGAGAGAGAGCACACGAGCAGGGGAGGGGCAGAGAGAAGGAAACAGGATTCAAGCAGGCTCCCCACTGCCAATGCAGAGCCTGATGCTGGGCTCAACCTCACAAGCCATGAGATCATGACCTTAGCCAAAGTCAGAGGCTTAAGTGATTGAACCACCAGGCACCCCGGGCATTAATATTTTCTTTAAAAAACATGTTCTTAACTGAGCTATATCATTATAATGTATAATTTGTAATAAATATTTATAATGCAATATTTGAAGCATTTTGATATAAGAGAGGGATTATGAATAATGACTGTGAATAAAGAGATATAGCCACAATTTCAGGGAGAATTAAAGCAATAAACAATTAGTTTGTCCATAAATGTGTCTAATTTTTGAGGTACCATATATGATCCTATTATCCTACAATTCACTGAAACATTGGATTGACCTCATTTTATTGTATTAAATGTTCTACATTGATGTATAGATTTGACTGTATCTTGAAAATGTTCTGTGAATTTCAAGTTCCAATTTTGTTCAGAAGAATATATGAATATAATAATTAATATAATGAAATCTTAGGATTCTAGGAACTGAAGCAGATTATTAAGAAAAATTGTTGAAGTAGCATTTATCACAAACTCATTCTTTGCAGCAGAGAAAGCTCAGTGAATTTGCAATGTACCTAGTGTTAATGGGGTAGAAAATGAAAAAATATCTATGAAAATGGTCAATTTGATGAAAATTGTAGGGTGAAAATAATTTGAAATTGGATTTTTTAAGGGTCTATATATCAATTGTCTGGTTGGAAAAATTAATAGTAGTAGTAATTTAAAAAAATTCCAAACTATTTTAGATCCATAATATTTTAGAGATGGTTGGGACTAAAGCTGACTAATCAACTTCCTCTCTCTCCTGATATTTTTTTGAATTTAGTTTGAGTATAGTTGACACAATTTCACATTAGTTTCAGGTGTGTAAATATTGATACCTTCTCTGTACATTATGCAATGCTCACAACAAGCGTAGCTACCATCTTTCACCAGACAGTGGTATTAAAATAACATTGACTATATTCCCTATGCTGTGCCTTTTATTCCTATGACTTATTCATTCCATAACTGGAATGTATCTCCTGTATCGCCCACTCCCCTTTGCCCATTTTGTCCATTCTCTTTCACACCCCTCCCCCAGCAACCATTGGTTTGTTATCTTTATTTAGGTCGATTCTTCTTTTTGTTTGTTCATTTTTGTTTGTTTGTTTGTTTTAGATTCCACATATTAATGAAATTATATGGGATATATTTATCTTTCTCAGTTTGACTTATTTCACTTAGCATACTGCCCTCTAGATCTATCCATGTTGTCATAAATGCCAAGATCCTTTTTATGGCTGTATATTTCAAAGTCCTCAAGAAAATATTAGCAAATCACATTCAACAACATATTAAAAGGATCATTCACTATGATCAAATGGAATTTATTCCAAGGATGCAAAAATGGCCCAAAATTCCTTCTCCCTTGATTTTAAATTAGACAACTGAGGCTTAGAAAAAAAATTAGAATAATAGAGTTTTTAAAAGAGGAGAGAGCATGGGAACCATGTAACCATTCTCTTCTTTGTGATCCACAGAGGTTGAAAACTTTCCCAGGAACTGCCAGAGTGAGTTCTATCCACTGGCAACCTTCTATCTACTGTCTACTATTTTTTTTTTATCAATGTTAAGATTAAACATCATTCATTAACCTGCTGGATTCTAAGTAGAATTATCAAATGGTAACTATTGTGATAATATATATCATAGTTCATGATCTTTTGTTTCAATCCATAGTTTTAAACTAGGTAACTTTTGTATTCTATTATTGTACGATTCCTTTCCCTAGGTTTTAGAAATGGAAAGTAAACAAAACACATATATCACATTCTATTAGAAGGTCAATGTTGATAATTCTTAAGGATGAATTCTTAAGGATGAATTTTTGATCAGTAATAAAACTGTTAACCAGTAACATTTGGGTTAGATGAGGATAAAGACATGCACTCTGGCAGTAGTTGGGGGAATGTAGAGGAGGAAGGAAATAAGACCAATGATTAAACAGATAGAAGTAGAAGTGGTAGTCTTCTTATGGTGTGCCTCTTATACTTAGGGGAAATGAGAGGAAATTTATTTATATGTTGAAAGATAATCTGATGTAAATGGGGACAAAATGTGTGATGAAGAATGTGGAAGTTATATATGTACAGATTACTTCCTAATTTTCTTTGTTTCCTCTGTATTGTCTGATAGCATGAAAATAACACAGATAGGGATTAAATGACCAGGGAAATAAAAGCCAATCAAGTGATTTAATTTGAACACATTTAAATACACACACACGCACACAGAGTTTGACCATCCACTTCAAGTATCAGATATTACAGTAAATGGAGAATATTATTTAAATAGAAAACACATTTTTTTGTGACATACTTGAACTTATATCATCTAAAGAACAAGTTTCAGGGCATTTGAGTGGCTCAGTCAGTTAAGCATACTACTCTTGATTTGACTCAGGTCATAATCTCATGGTTTGTGGGTTCGAGCCCCACATTGGGCTCTGTGCTGACAGTGTGGAGCCTGCTTCATATTTTCTCTCCCTCTCTCTCTGCCCCTCACACTCTTGCTCTCTCTCCCTCAAAAATAAATAAATGGACTGTAAAGAACAAGTTTCTTTATGAACATGGAGAAAAAATATTGGGTTTATCTTTTGAGGTTCTTTTTTTTTTTTTTTTCAACGTTTATTTATTTTTGGGACAGAGAGAGACAGAGCATGAACGGGGGAGGGGCAGAGAGAGAGGGAGACACAGAATCGGAAACAGGCTCCAGGCTCTGAGCCATCAGCCCAGAGCCCGACACAGGGCTCGAGCTCACGGACCGCGATATCGTGACCTGGCTGAAGTCGGACGCTTAACCGACTGAGCCACCCAGGCGCCCCTCTTTTGAGGTTATAAGTGAATAAATAAATAGTACTTTTTTCTTCCTGTCATACCCTTCTCCTTCATTTGTCTTCATCTCCCTGCACTTGGCCTTATATTAAAAGGTGAGCAGTTTCTTGTGGCTTTGAAAATTTCAGAAACTTGTTATTTATATTATAGGAACTGAAAAGGTTGAAATAGAAGTGAACACAGTTATATTTGTGTCTTTTGTAGATTAGTTGACAATGTTGCATAAGGTCAGGATTTTTCAGGGTGAATCCTTACTTATTTTTGAATACACCATTTACGGCAGCTTTGAAGATGGCATAGGTTTTTATATTATTCAATATAATGTCATTTTTTGGCAACATGATAACATGAGAAATTGTATTGTTTTCTACCACTCAAGTTTTCACACTATGCAACACCTTACTGCCAAAATGAATGCAATATCCTCACCTAACAGTGTGATAGTGAAAAGAGTCAGCGGAGGAGAGAGAAAGCTTCCCATCTTCTGTTCACCAAACTTTATGAGTAAATTACTGTTGCCAGTTTGAATAATAATCATGCACAAGACCTTTTGGAAACAGCAACCTTAATTCTGCTGCTGGGTGCACCTCAGGATCATTTCAGATAAACACCCTTAAACAGTTTTAAAAGTTTGGGCATTTTTTTCTCCAAATGTTGTGTTATTGATGTTACTTCAGACACCTGAAAAAGAAAGACTTCTGCTTTCCCTGGAGAATGCCTCTTTTACCACCTTCTTTCTTACCCTATTGGTTGTCATTATTCAATATTTACATTCAGTTTTGGGTCAGATACCTTTTTTGCTTTCCAGAAGATAGTCACCTTCCATTCTTTACATGTGGCTCTTTGCCCATGAAGTTTGGAATTCTGAAGTGGCCATTTTGAATCCATTATTTTATTTTATTTTTTTATTTTAGAGAGAGAGGGAGAGAAAGCAAGTGGGGAAGAGGGACAAAGAGACAGGGAGAGAGAATCCCAAATAGGCTCCACGCTCAGCACAGAGTCTGATGTGGGGCTCAATCCCACAAATCTGAGATCATGACCTGAGCTGAAATCAATAGTCAGACACTCAACCAGTTGAGCCACCCAGGCATCCCTTGAATCCATTATTTTAATGTGTCCTCATTGCCACTAGTATTGTTGATCTTCACCTGATCTTTCAATGAATCCTTGATGGTCATTGCTTTCTTCAATTTACGCCCTAGACTCTCATGAGAGATTCTCATGAATCAGAAAATAAAGACATGGGATGGGTGAAGGTGTTTAGTGTGTCCATTTATGTCAATAATCAAAGCTATAAACTGAATAGTTTCTTTGTCAGGCAATATCAAAGGGCTCCATTTTCAAAAGAGCCTTAATAAGTGCTTATGCCACTGAGGCCACTATCTTGGCTCCTTTTATGATTTTAATATTTTTTTATCATTACCATTATTTAAACACTAGTTGAATCTTCTTATTTGCTCTAGATCAGGGTCTTCCTTTGACTCATTAATTTAACAAATATTTATTGAGTGTCTACTTTGGAATAGACACTGTTCTTCATACTTGGTGTATATTGGGGAACAAAGTTGACAAAAATGCCTGTCCTCTGGGAGCTTACATTCTAGCAGGGGCCAGGGAACAGAAAGTACAATATTAAAGAATGAGCAGGCCAAAATTACTATCTGTGGATCTTAGGCAGAGGCCATGTGTACAGCTGTGCATTTTTTGTACTATACAACTTCTATGGAGTACCATTTACCTACTTGTTCTTGTGAATGATGCCACCCAGGATTGAATAGTTTACAGCCTGTGCAGACTTGGCTGACAGTTCTGGTGCTGGGCCAGATTTAAGTAGAGGCAACAGCTTTTGGTCCAGTGCCACATGAGTTCTTGAGAGTGGATAGGCCTGAATTTTCTGAAGGAGTGGGTTTAAAGCTTGGTGAAAATTAAACACAAACGAGCACACAGTGGTTGCAACCTAAAGAAGTTAGAATTGACTTCAGTTAAACAGAAATAATTTATTTAATAACAAATGATATCAGAGGACACAAAACTTTTCAAATCTCTTTATATCCTAGTGAGAGACACGGTGCATGGTCAGGCTAATTTTCTTATCTACTGTGAGATCTTTCTAGTTAACCTTACCAAACTGCTTTTCCCACCAAACACATCAACTGATATTTAAGCATAATTACCTTAAATTACAAAAACAGCTTTTTGCAGGCCATATCACCTGGATCTGACATACAAGTTCTGAGTAGAGTTTGCCCATCAAGCACAGTCATGCCACACTGCCCTAAAGTTACATGATGCCAACTACACAGGTTCTTGCCAGTCACTGTCCACTGCTGTGTCAATGCTCAGTGTGGAGCCATGCTTTGGCTTGCACATGCCAGAAGGGTGGAGTCTGGCACGTGCCAAAGGCTGGCTTTGCCAAGTCTTATTTCATTTATCCCCAAGAGTCAGGTCCTGACACTGGGACATGTATACATGAATGTCCGGTGGTTGACTTGTCTTGGAGTTTTTATTTCCATTTCTACTTTATTGATCCTCCAGAAATGGATTATCAGGAATATCTAAGTTCAGTTAGAATAATTTCCTTATTCTCTTTTATATTTTTGTTTTCCTGTGAAGTTCCTGACGCAGAGCTGAGTGAATGAGCAAAATGCTTTGGCAGTGAAGTGCAAAGGTCTGGCTCGGATCAAATTGCAAAGTTTGTGGTTGTAGTCTGGGCCAGCAAATAAAGTGGCTGCTTCTAGAACAGAAATATGGAAATAAAGAGACCTATTAGAATCTTTAACCTCAATTTTAGTCTGGAATTTTTTGATACAGGTTATATAACAGTTCTGAGTGAAGCAAGTTGCCTAAACAAGTTGATGGAAGTGGAGAAAAGAGAACTCTTAGAGTACCTAGAAAACCTTTCTGTCTGGCTACTCTTTATTTACTTTAGCTGTAGCAATTTAATTTTACTTTCTTTGAATCAGAGGATGATATATTGGTATGGAGAGGTAGTGTTTTTCCTGGCAGTACATTCAGTGAGGAAATCATGGTTTATTTTATAAGTAAGCATAATTTAGATAATATAATAAGTATACAGTAATGTCTTTAGCTGGGAGGTAGTGTAATTTAGTGGTTAAGAACATGAACTTTTGAGTAAGATAAAACTAGATTTATGTCTTACTTCCTTTAGTTACTGCTGATGACCATGGGCATATAACATTAACTCTGAAACTAGTCTCATCATTTTTTCTTAATGTTTATTTATTTTTGAGAGAGAGAGAGAGGGCGGGGGGGACACAGAATCTGAAGCAGGCCCCAGGCTCTGAGCTGTCAGCACGGAGCCCAACATGGGGCTAAAACTCAAGAACTGTGAGATCATGACCTGAGCTGACGTCGGACGCTTAACCAACTGAGCCACCTATGTGCCCCAGTCTCATCATTTTTAAGTAGAAAATTATAGTACCTAATGTCAGGATGTTGTCATGTGGATTAAGTTATATAATGTAAGACACCTTCTTAGTGCTTAACTCAAGCAAAATGCTTAATTGTTGCTACCACTATTATTCAATTATTTGGAGATATATTTAGTAGGTTTTAAAAAATAATACTATTTTTCTCCTAGAACAAGTTAAGTAGATTACTAGGACATGAACAAATTATAGAATTTGGTTAAAAGTTTGAAAAACTTACTGATAATCCATAAAGTCTTGGTTTCTTTGGTGGAAAGTTATTTAATAGTTCTCTCAATAATAGCATTATGCTAATGTCAAAAATCATATATTTGGTTGAAGTTTTTTGATTTATTATCATAGAATTAAACTTTTAAAAGTCTTTGGTTTTTAATCTCCATTTTTGATGCAAAATGCTAGTGCATTTTTCTAAAATTCTTTTACATTTGCAAATTAATGCTACCATGTTTTTAATAAATTAATCTAGTAGGCCTTTAATTTCATTAACCCTATGGCTTGCTTTGTGTTTTGAAATTTGGGGATGGATGATTGAAATGGGTTAATTTTTAATGTTTATTTTAAAATATAAGTGACCAGAGGCATAAAATAATGTCTAACTACTAATTTTGTTCCTTGGATGAATTTAGAAGATAATGTTTTATTTTTGTTTTTTCTAAATATTCTATATTATTTCCTTAGCGGTCTTTTGTTTGTTTCCATGGGTTTATTGCTATTGCCATTGATACTTGTTGTTTAAAGGCGTTATTAAGTTGTAGTTGTATTATATTACTTCAGAAAATGTAGCCTATAACATTACATATATATATTTTTTCATCTGGTTGGTGGGATAAAGGCTGAATTTTGGAAATGTTTTAACATGTTGGGGGAAGAATTTCCTGTCTTCATTGTTTGAATGGAGTCATGTATTAGGTTTCTCCAGAGAAATGCAACCAATAGGATATATAGAGACATATAGAAAGAGATTTGTTATGCAGGGTTCCCTCATGTGATTTTTGAAGCTGAGAAGTCCCATAGTCTTCCATCTGCAAGCTGAAGACCCAGGAAAGCCAGTGGTACAGTTACAGTCCAAACCTGAAATTCTAAGCAGAGGAGACTATTGTGTAAGTCTCAGTCTGCTTCTGAAGGCCTGAAAGCCAGAGGACCAGAGGATGTAAATCCTGGTTCGAGTTCTAAGGCTGGAAAACCAGGAGCACCAATGTCCAAGGACAAGAGAAGATCGGTGTCCCAGCTTAAGGAGAGAGTGAATTCATCTTTCCTCTACCCTTTGGTTCTATTTAGGCTTTCAACAGATTGGATGAGGCTCGCCTTCATTGGTGAGGGGGCTTTTCCTTCATCTACAATTTAAATGCTAATCTCTTCCAGAAACATCCTCATAGACACACCAGAAATAATGTTAGCTCAGTCAAATTGACACATAAAATGAACCATCACAGGCCATGAGTCCAGTTACATATACATAAGCTACTTTTTAAAAAAATGAAAAATGAAATATGTATTTAATTATATTATTGGTATATGTATTCATTAATTTTCCTGAACATTTTAAGTATTTTAAAGTGGGACCAAAGGTAGACTATTAGAATATCCCAAGACATTTAAAATTTTTTATGTTGGGGCGCCTGGGTGGCGCAGTCAGTTAAGCGTCCGACTTCAGCCAGGTCACGATCTCGCGGTCCGGGAGTTCGAGCCCCGCGTCAGGCTCTGGGCTGATGGCTCAGAGCCTGGAGCCTGTTTCCGATTCTGTGTCTCCCTCTCTCTCTGCCCCTCCCCTGTTCATGCTCTGTCTCTCTCTGTCCCAAAAATAAATAAATGTTGAAAAAAAAAATAAAAAAAAAAAAATAAAATAAAATAAAATTTTTTATGTTATTATATCTTTCATTTTTGTATTTGTAATATGATTTATACTCAACTATAAAGTCACAGCAAAGAAAAGACAGAAAATGCAATTTGGATGTTTCTATATTCTCAGTTTTCTCTAATACCATTCCATATTTTTTCCATAAGTTGGAAATTATCTATACTTTTCTATAATTGGTACAATGAAAGATATTAGATGCCCTTCTTTAAAAACTACATATCAATGATATTTTCTATGAATTCACAATTAGAATAGGAAATAATCTGTTATGTCATACCTGTGTGGACTCTCATTTAAGAAAATCATAATTTATACGTAAAAACATTGTCAGGTATGCACATGCATGTGTATGAAAGGAACTATACAAAAAAATATACAAGCTTATCTCTGAGGAGTATTGTCGGTATGAGTTCAAACAAACAATAAAAACTTGGTATTAGATTTTTTTTATACTTACAGTCACTGCCAATTTGAAATAGGATCCAATAAGTGATGAAAGAATGATGTATGATCATTATTTTTGATCAGAGACAACAAATATTATGATGTTAACTTGGTAAAAAAACAAACAACAACAACAACAACAACAACAACAACAACAACAGCAAATAGCACTGCTTTGGAAGTTTGAAGGCCTGGAATCAAATCTTATGTGAACTTAGGTGATTCTGTTACTTCTCATCTATAAATAGACAGGGTTGATAATATTTTATAGATTAATGAGTTGCATGTATTAGTGAAAAAGCAATTCAATTTTTTGTTGTTGTTTTTCTAAGACGCATTTCACAATCAAACCCTTTTATTTAAAGGTGATGATGTCCTAAGTTCTATGTGGGCCTTGTCTGAACAAGCATTAATTTAGGGCTTACCCAATCTGAATTACCGAATTTCTTTTGGTCAAACATCTGGGTATAGATATCCGTCACTGTAACCATTCATTGATTCATTGTGCTTTTTGATTCATTCCACAAGCCAAGCACTCTGCTGGGTGTCAGGGATGTAGATGAGTGGCAGAGCCCCTGGGTTGCTAGTGGAAGTGATATAAACGTATACAAATAATTGAAACACACAAAAATTAGAGTAAAACCAAAGTATAATAAGAACACCTCTACTTCTGAGAAAATTGGGTAAGGCTTTAAGACAGAGGTGACATCAGAGATATGTCTTGATATAGTAAATGTCTATTGAATGCAGTATATGGTTGTGCCCAGCACCCAGTGCAGGGCAAGAACATGGTTGTTACTGAAGGAAAAAAAAAAAAAAAGATGTGTAATATGCCAATACACAAAGGCATACAATAGTGTGGCTTTTTTAGGTTGTAGAGAGACACTGGGTGTTGCAATAGGTATATCAGATCTGGGGAGGAAGTGGCCAGAAGTAGCTGAAGTAACATAAAGAAGTAGCTTTGAGACTGATCATAAGGGCTTTGTGTGTTTTACTAAGATGTTTAGATTGCATCCTGCACAATGCACCAGAACCAGTGGAGGTTTGGCAGTAGGAGAGTGAAATCTCTGACCTATTTAGAAAGGTACTTCAGTGATTCTGCAAAAGGAGAAACTACTGGAGAGATTGTTGTGAGAATAGCAAAGGATAAAGCTCTGGTAGAATTTTGGAGGGAGTTTCAAGAAAAGTGTAAAATTAAAAGATTTCTAGAGTAAAATGGACATTTCATGACTGTTAAGAGTGTTGGAGAAACAAGGAAAAGATTATTCATTCTAAGCACAACTTTGAACCTACACTTTATTAAATCCATATTGTTAGACATTGGTTTAGGTACAGGGTACACAGAGACAAACAGGACCCAGTTTTTCCCTTATAAAACATTGCTTGGTGTTTCTTCTAGTGAGATTTTGGTTTTTGTGATCATGGCAATAATTGATTAATACTTTCTTAATGTATAGGATAAGATTAAGCTTTCTCCAAATATAGAAATTAATCAGTGGGCTAAGTCTGATTGCTTTCTTGAAATTTCTTCAAATTTATCTTCAATATTTTGATGTCTCTGAGTTGGTATACTATTCTCTGTTTCTTTCTAAATTACTTAGAGAATGAAAATATTTGTGCAGAATTTTCAAGAATAATTTATTACTGCATTAGGGAGAAATATAAATGTATTACCCCCCAGATTTTCATTGCAGTTTGCTTTTGAATATTTGTGGATTCAAAATGAGTAGAGAGGATGGTAATTAGTGTGCAGATTTTTTTAATTGTCTATAATAGGAAGTTAATTGGTGTTTTCCTTAAAGAATGAATTTAAGTAAATGTGATTTGAAAAGTGTAGTGTTGTTAATCGCACTGATCCAAGTAGTAGAGACTATTGATTGAGTAAAATAAGCAGTTTTGATTGTTAAACTGCAGGCCTCCTTCTGGGAAACCAGAATTAGATGGCGGTAATGATTATAATACTTAATACGTGATAACTCTGACCTAACTCTGGGTGTATTTTTACAAAGATTAGCTCATTAATTTAAGGGACCTGAATTCTGTATTCTGACCCTTCATCATCTGCCTACTGTATCCTTTTCATTATCTCGCTTCACCTTTTCCTAGTATAATTCATCTAGCCCACAGCTGCTTACTGTTGGAATCCCTTTACCTTGCAAGTTGTCTTCTTACCTGGAATGCAAAAAATAGGTGAAACTCTAGCTACCTTCTGTGGCATCCATGTGGTCCAACAGAAACATATACCTTGCCATGCCAAATGGTGGAAATATAGGCTTACCCAGTGGTATGCCTTATCTTGGCTCTACTATCTCCAATATTCTTTTCCCACTCCCTAGGCAGACCTGAGACTGATCTGCTGCTTATCTGCCCAAACAGACATCTAACCAGAGAATGGAATGCCTAAATTCCTTTCTTGAAGGCAACACATATAGTCTCTCAGTAGTTGCTACTCTTAACAATAGCCTCTTATCATGAACATGGATTCCACCCAAAGCAGAGGGCTTGATGACAACCCTGTTCCATCACAGATTCTATGGAGGAAATGAAATAATGGTTGGTTGTAGCAAGGCCAGTTTTGCCTCTTTTTAGTAAGCGACTTATAGACTCTTTTAAATGTAAAATACTTAGCATCTCTCACAATTCCGCACCAAAAGGAAAATTCTCACATATCATCCTGTTGCAGGTAGATAGTTACATATGCATCTATACAAAATGAATTCTAGATACCCTTAGCTATCCTAGTCACAGAAGTAATAGAAAAGTAGACTTCTAAGCAATGAAAGAACACTCCCTCAGAGAGCCTTGGCTTTCAATCTGACCAAACTCAGGTCGAAACATTAGAATTTTATACAGGTTTAGCTTAATGATTTACAAATGTGATTGATGAGTTTTACTTAGTTCTCTCAAATGGAAGAATTAGTCTGTTCCATGTTCATACACTGAGAAATGACAACTGTCAGTAAAGAATGAGCGTATACCTCCCCCCCACAGTCCTCTAATACCACTGTTTTTAAGAAAATATGAAAGTATATAAAAATAAAGTATTTGATGACTTTTTTGAGCTATACATAAAATGTACCTATTTAAAGGATACAGTTCAGTATCTTCTGTTATGTTCAGAGTTGTGCAACCGTTCCCACTATTACTTTTAGAACATTTTTCTTACCCCTCAAAAACAATCCCATACCCATTCACAGTCACTTTCCATATCCTCATCCTCCCAGCCCATTGGCAATCACTAATCTACTTTCTGTTTCTAAAGATTTGTCTGTTCTGCACATGTCATAAAAGATAGAGTCATATAGCATGTGGTCTTTTGTGACTGGCCTGTTTCACTTATCATGATGTTTTGAAGGTTCATGCATGTTTTAGCATGTTTCAGTATCTCATTAATTTTTATTACAGAAAAAAATATTATGAGTAAAATTTAAAAAAAAAAATCTGTGGAAGATTAGATTTTCCATGAAGAAATTTAGAGATGGAATTAAGCATGCAGAAGACTTATTGATGAATAATATCTGTGAAAGGAAAGAGCTGAAGCAGGACTGTAAAGGGGGCTATCAGACCATGATGCACATCACCGTTCGTGGTCCCCAGAACAAAGATCGCCTATTGGAGGAATCCTCCATTGGGAGGGAATGGCCAGGCTCTTATACCACTGCCTTGCTTGGTGATTGGCCAGGGGCTGTCCTGAGAATAAGATGGAAGACTGAGGCAAAGCCAGATAAACCTTTCAGCTAGAGGCTTTTAGCTAAACCCACTCCTGCAGACCTCTCTTAAAGGGCATTTTGAGTGTCACATCTGTTGCTAACACAGCCAAAATAAGCATCTGTTAAAAACGAAGAGCTCCAGGTATCTGGGTGTGCACTCTGAAAGTGCTGCCTCCACTGCATATTCATTTGTTGTCTTCTCTCCCTCAACAGTTGGAAGGCAAAGGCTTTCACCTCCTTACTTCTGGTGTCAACTTTCTTCAAGTAAGTCTTTCCACACAGTGGGGTCTCAATAGATGCTGTTGGGAAGCCTGTGTGGCTCAGTTGGTTAAACATCAGACTCTTGATTTCGGCTCAGGTCATCCATCATCTCCCACAAACTGGGATTGAGGCCCGCTTCGACTCTGCTTGGGATTCTCCCTCTCTCTCTCTCTCTTTCCCTCTCCCTGGCCTTCTCCCACTCATGTTCTGTCTCAAAAATAAATAAATAAACATTTTTAATGCTTTTGATTGACAGATCTAGACAAGCAAGAAACACATTTATTTGGACCTGAAGTCTTCTTTTTTGGCACACAATTAAAGAGTCCACTACCTTTTACAACTCCACACTGAAGTGGTCCAGAGGATTCCAAAGTACACATGAAAATTGCCCTGGAGCTGTTAGGTGGCTTCCTCAAGGGTATACAACCAAGGTAATGATAACAAAAATAGAAATCACAATTCTGTACACTGCACAGTGCTCACAGCACACTGACAGCCATCATTGGTGGTGAATGGCCATGTTTAGGTAATAAGCTTTAAAGACTTCTGCCTCTCTTAACACTGCACCTCTGCAGCTCCAGAGCCACTTCTTATTGAAATCTTCTTATGAATAACTATGACCATATGCTCCATCCAGTGCCCAGGTGTCCAAACCTTCCCTAATTCCACATACCTCACTGTGAACTGGGAAACCAATCTGTACTCCCTCAGCCATGAAATTTGCCACTCAGAAAACTGCATATTCATAATTTGAGAACCTGTAATGATGCCTTGTAACTGACGGATGATCTGATCTCTAGGCACATACTGTTTTTAGTTTTACTTATTGACGATGGAAGAGATTTCTCTCATTTCTGTGATGGATCTTTATATACTTTTTATGAATCATGGTGACAGTGTGATAAAATTAAGAAATCCCATTGATTCAGTTATGAGGGACTTCATTGCTCAGCATGCATGATAAATCTGCATCATTGTTTGCACATAATATACATATTTAGGTACATAATTCATTTCAGAGTACCTAGCACACTGTGTGATCATAGAGAAAGCGTTTAAATTTTTTTTTTTTTTCTTAAATTCCTTTGGGGCAAAAGCAATGGAAACAGTTTTGGAAAATAGTGGAAAGCCACATATCATGAGGAATTAATTAACTAAAATTTATTGTTTCAACACTTTCATTTCAATCACAATAATAAGTGATTATGTGCATTTTTCAACTGTCATAATCTTACCAAGGGATAGATTACTGCAGTTTCATTCTTGATAACTTGAATACCAACCCAGAAAACACTATCTTACATTCTCATAAGGAACCTCTCTCTGCAAAAATACATTAAATTAGCAGAATATTTGACCAAAACATACATATATTTTAATGTTTATTTTAGCTAAAATATAGGTAGGGGGGCACCTGAGAGGCTCAGTCAGTTAAGCCTGTGCCTTCGGCTCAGGTTATGATCTCACAGTTTGTAGGTTCGCGCCCTGCATTCTGTGCTGACAGCTCAAAGCCTAGAGCCTGCTTCAGATTCTATGCCTGACTTCTCTCTCTACCCCTCCCCCACTCATGCCCTGTCTCTCTCTCTCAAAAATAAATAAAAATATTAAAAATAAAAAAAAAAATTCAAAATAAAATAAAATATAGGTAGGATACCCAGTGTCTTCCTTACTCTGTTCTGACACAAAGACATGATAGAAATTAGTAAATAAAACTCGAATTCAAGCTCCTCAAATAGAGTTTGAAAATAATACATTTATACTTAAAAGATTGTCAGATGTTAGAAGCAAAAAACAAGAGTATATTTCCTGAAGATGATGAAAGTAAAATGTACCTAATATCTAAATGGAAGCTTGAGCAACAGTACATATATACTCCCAGAAAACAGTAACTTGGCTATTAAATTGCACTATGCCTTTGTCTTGTTGAGATATTTGATATCCTGGATGGCTAAAAGTTAAAAAAAATGAAAAACACAGTAAAGGATATCTCAATACTGAGCCTGTTCTGCTCAATGTAAAGTTCAACCTATCTACTGTTTCTGCAACTTGAACCCTGCTATATGTGCATGCATATGCACATTATACTCCATCCCCTCTTCTTGGTTCAACAGTCAGTTTTCTTGTGAAAGGTTGACAGACAACTAACTCTAGGGAAAATAAAGGTGGGCTTTTTGAATGCCAGAATGTGATCGAAAAAATACACATAGACTGTATAGTATTATTAGGAATGGATGTACTTACCTATTAGGGTTGATATGGTACTGGCATTCCAATGCTATGCCAGTCACACAAACAGATTTTTTTTTTTCACAAACAGATTTTTGATCTGTATTGAGTGAATACTTGCTGTCTCCCTATTTTTACTGTGCTGGGTATTATACTATGTCCTAAGTGGAGACATATTTAACACTCACTAGACATTCAGAAGAATGTGAACCCTGTTCTCAATGCCACTGTCTGTTTTAAGTGTCCCTAAGAAGATAGGGCCTGGAAATTATCTTAGATGATTAAAGAAGATATCCAGTGTGGTCACCTAACCTGTCTTGAAGCATGTGATATCTACTAGCATAAAAGCAGGAAGAACCCTAGAGTAATTACCATGAGTTAAAATGACAGAGAGACACATTTGACCTAAGTGTGAAGAGGTGAAGTACAAAGTTAGACCATTTGAATTTAACTATTTTTATTCATTCCACAGAGATTTACTAAGGCCACTCTGAACCAGGTTTTGTTCTGTATATTTATATTTAATAAGTAAAACTTGCGCTTCTCATCCGTGGGAGCAGGATTAGGGAGGGGAGGCAAGCAAACCAAGATGAGCATTGGCCAGTGTATGGAGAATGTCTTCCTGTACTAGTTAGACAGTTGGACCAGATGTCTCCTGTAGTCCTGCATAGAGCTGAGTTTCAGTGACTCCATATTAAATAACACTAGTTAGCAAGGCAGTATATGGTAAATGCCATAGGTGAAGTATAAAAATAAATTCTATAGGAGTTAGAGGAGAGAGAATTGCTTTCTTTTTAGAGTAATCTTAGAAGGCTGTACAGTGATAAAAAAGGGGATTTGAAGTGAGCCTTGCAGGATGGGTAAGACTTAGAGTAAAAGGAAATAAATGGTCTAAGAAGGGAGAGCAAAATGAATGAAGGGTTGAAGAGACAATTTCCCAGTGTGTTCAGGAGGGTAGTATTAAGCATCCTGGCCACAGTCATGACTATTGTAGAGGAAAAACAGGGACTTAGCCTAGAGAAATGGGTAGGGTCTTTGCATGGTGGAGAGGGAATGCTTCAATCCTTTACTGATGGAAGTACAAAAGAATACCTCCATATGTTCATTTGTTACTTAATATAATATTTTATGCCCTCAGAGACAGATCAGGGTACTATTTCCTTTTTCCAGCATCATTAAAACTTGAGATGTACTTGAGTCTTTTCTCCTCAGAGGAAAGTATAAGGGTAGGTATGCACTGTTTTTGACTGTCAGCTGCTGCTTTTGGTTCACTGCTGAGATAACAGTTTACTCTTATTCAAGCTGTTAAAGTATTAGTTCAAAAACAGGGTTTAAGTAGGAAATAGGTGATCCAGAGAATGACATTGCTCCTCACTGAGTACAAGGTTACACTCCAATCAAGGATGTTGTTCTCCAAGTGAAACAGAATTCAAATAGAAGATATAAAAGAAACCAAAGGTAGTGAGTGTCTCTGTGGTAAATAGATAACTTCTCTTGATTTTCAGTGATACTTTTACTACTATGCCAGCTTTTACACAGTTGTCCAATGTGCAAAAATAATTCTAATATTTGCATTGACACAAATGGTGTAAGATGAAAAAATTACAGAAATCTATGTTTACATGTATATATTTATATATGAGTGTTAAATGCACATGTAGTAAGTGATTTTTATGAACTATGCACAGAATTGAGCAGTACTGAAACTAAGCTAGGGATTGGGATGAATACATTCTATTATATTTATTTTATTTTTTAGTTATTTTTTTCATTCTATCATGTTTAAAGTGAATGTGTTTGGTGTCTCTTGGCTGTTTTCCCTCTATTTATTATCTTACATCCATTCTGTGTTTTCATGTAAAGATGAGCTGAATGTACAGATGGCCAAAAACTTTTAATGACAGCTAATAAAGTCAACATGAGTTTTCCATGCATATTTTTAAATAATTTGCCTTTTAATATTTTAAATATTTTATTTTTAATTATTTTAAATATTTTATGCCTTTTGATACTGCCATGTTTAAATGTAGAATGGAAACTATAGCTTTTGTGACTTCTTACTTGACAGTCTGAGGTGGATGGAAGTAATACTAAAGTGTATTGAATGATTGTAGTCTTTCCTTCCTTTTTGGCTTGTCTCCTCAGGTTTCTCTGAATTTCTGCTAAAAGAGCATGCCTCATAATGAGGATTACTTCTAGGCATGAGCAGCCAGTGAATGCTGTCCTAGAATTAAGGGATATTCCACTCTGCACTAAAGAATTATGGTTATATCCTAGCCAATTCTGACCCTTTGCAGAACTTCATCACTGGGATTAGTGTTCTTTGTACTTGGTACAATCAAATAGTGCTCATTTTGTGGCTGTGGCAAACCATCTGTCCGTCTCTAGGCCAGATTCAGCTCAAAGTTCTGTTTCTTTTAATCTCCACAGGGCTTTTATAGTTTTTTTTTTATTTTGCATACCTGAGTGAGTGCTACCACTGTCGTGTTTATTTCTTAAGATGCTCTATTTAGAAGCAGCACCATTGTCTGGCCCTCAAATCATTGGTGATAGAGTCTTCTGCAGTGGCTGGCGGGTTTGTTGGAGAAGAACTGAAGCGACAATAGAATCTCAGTCCTACCCACAGGATGCTTATGTCGGAAATTTCAGAGGGCTTCCAAAGTATCTGTCTTTGAAAGAAGTATTCCCTGGCTATTCTGATGTACAGGCAGCGTTGGGAACTATTGGAGTAGTGATTCCTGGATTAGAAGAGTGACTACTGCAATTAACTAAACAATATACACTAATTCAAAGCTTAGACTGTTGCAGTAATTCTCAAAGGGAAAAAAAAGCCTCAAAAAATAAAACAGCAAAACCTAAATTTAATAATCACTAGTGCTAAATATCTCATGTATGTTATGATAGTTAGTCTATTAATGGAACCGTTTCTTCTCATCTCAGTTTCTTGACTTTGGCCTCTATGTTATATCCCTTTCCTACTCTTTGCACATTCCAGGGCCCTCACTCTGCCTTCTTACCTTGGTGTCTAAGCTTCACAGACATTTCTTTTTCAACTGAAATTATTTGTTTACTCTTTTATTTCCTTTTCCCTTTTCTGGAATGTAAGCTTCATGAGGACAAATCTTTGTTTTGTTCGTTTCGATATTCCATGGATTTAGAACAGTGGATGCTCCATTAACAGAGCTGAGTAGATATTTATTAATAAATTTATCACTTTCCTTAACTCCCTATCTTCCTATTGTGTCTTCTGTTTCCTTTTCTTTTGATTAGAAATTTCTAAGATTTTGAGGCCATTTTTTTATCTCTAAAGAAAAAAAAATACATTTTCATATTTACAAAATAATATCTCAGTTGTTACAGTTACTGTAGTTATTATCACCTAACCTGGATTATCCTGTTATTTAGGGGCAATTTTAAGAATTGATAAAGATATGATAAAGATATTGATAAAGATGATAAAATGATAAAATTACCAATTTTTAAGTTTCAATCATTCTTCTTTAATGTTAGCTTTGCATACCTCACAGAGGTAATGTGATGATTAATGTCTGTTTAGTAATTGCAAAATAGTAAGGCGCCCTGGGAAAAATAGTTCTATAAATGTACATAATTAGTATTATAGTTTTCTCATTTGTAGAACACAGACAGAAAAATACCTATTCCCATTCACAAGGGTATTATTGGGATTAATTCATTAATGTTTACAAAGCAGCCAGAATGTGGGGGAAAACATATTTCCTTTGCTATGTAAAGTGCATTTGAAAGGCAAAGAGGCAAATTGTGTTTGCAGTTTAGAGTTATTTACTTATTTATCTTGAATGTTGAGATAAATTGCTGTTTTTGCACGTGTCCTCATCAACCACATACCAGATCCTTTTATATATATATATATATATATATATATATATATATATATATATATATATTTTTTTTTTTTTTTTTTTTTTTTTTTTTTTTTTTAGCTTCTATACTTGAACAGACACTATAGCCCTTTACTTCAGTTTCTGGAATCAACTGGTAAATGCTTAATATATTTCTTCTTTTTCAAAAGCAGCTCATTCTGAAAATGTAGAGGTGATTTTGTCCTGTTTTATTTTTTTATGTTGACATGATATACTTTATTTTGTCCTTTGGATATGATTTTATGTAAAGCTACTGAATTTTTGACATCTTTACAGATGTAGGTTTGATGCTACAATTTTGGCTCTTTACTGTGAGTATTACACTTGACTTCATATTGCTGCATTTCAACCGAGTGGATTACTAAAATGTAGGTTCTGAGAAAATAGACACAAACTGCAGTCATGTTGCTTTCCTGCAATATTTATTTATTTTGTCTTCTGCTATTTGAAGTCTTTGAAATTAAAACTAAGCATTGATTTTATTTTAAGTGGGTTTCAAATGTGAATTTTGGCTCTAAACCTTATCAGAGTACTCTACTTGCCTATTCAAGTTTGCATCTTTGTTACCTCCTTACCACAGTGTTTTCAGTGGATTGTAGCAGGCTCTTCTCAGTTGATATTGATCCCCCTTTCCTAATTTATTGCATATTACACAGCTAGTGATTGCATAAAGCCACAGGGATTATGTGATTAACTGTGGTATCTTTATACTGACTTCTAGTTGCTTAACTGGTACCAAACAACCAGGTCACAGCCAGGGGCTCTAGTTAAAGTAGTGTCAAGCAGTCATTTGGTTATTTTTACATGATCTTTTGATTGGCAAAATGCTGTATGAGAAAAGTAAAAATATGCTTGTGTAGAGAGAATGATTATTCTGCTCTATATTTCCCTCCCAGACCTCCACTTATCCCTCCCTCAATGACAAGTAGCCCTGAGAATATTTCTGGTTTTCTCTTTTGTTCTGGAAACCTTTTGCTAATAATGGATAAAAATTTAGGGAAAGATAGTAAGTGTTGACGAGGAAAGATGAGGTGTAAAACTGAATTGTAAGGGCACGTAGGTGGCTCAGTCAATGTCCGACTCTTGATTTGGCTCAGGTCATGATCTGGGGTCATGGGATCGATCCTCATGTTGGCCTCCACACTGAGGGTGGAGCCTGCTTAGTATTCTCTCTCTCCCTCTCTGTTTGTCCCTCTCCAACTCTTGCTCGCTCTCTCTTTATCTCAAGATAAAAAATAAACATTCAAAAATCTCCTTTCTTGGGACACCTGGGTGGCTCAGTCGGATAAGCAGCCAGCTTTGGCTCAGGTCATGATCTCCTAGTTTGTGGGTTCAAGCCCCATGTCAGCCTCTGTGCTGACAGCTCAGAGCCTGGAACCTGCTTTGGATTATGTTTCTCTCGGTCTCTCAAAAATGAATAAACATTTTTAAAAATCTCCTTTCTTAACAACAACTGAATTGCATAAGTATGTAAATGACATACAGATCCTTAGTGGGTTGAAGAAGAAACACAGGTTGGTCTGAAGGTTATGTAAGGGTTATGCCCTGCTATAGTAATAAAAACCAAAAGGGCATATAGTAATAAGTTTTTATAGTAATAAAAACCTTCTGTCCTTCGGTATAAAACTTAAATTTTCTTTTTCTCTAGTGCCTTATCAAATAAATATAGATATTCTGATATGTAGTTAGAACATTTGGCTAATCATGTCATTGTGATTGTTACATGATGTATAAGAAATCTGCAAATAAAAAAATACAGTTCAACTTTAGTTAATATAATATATTTGGCTTTATGTTACTTTAAGGACCCATGAAGAGATGCAATGATTTCTTTGGGTGTTAGAGTGGGATTTGAATTCTTTAGATATGATGAAATTTTGACACTTTTTATTCCTCGCTCCAAACTGACAAAATATTTCACAAGTCAAGGGAAACATTGCAAGTGGAATGAAAACACAATGCCCAAGACTGCATAAATGCATCTTGTTTTATTTACATTTCTAGATTTTGCAAAGCTAAATAACTGGATTTTTTCGCTGTTTTGACAGAGTCATGTTGAAATGTAACCTAGTACTTCTTTTAAGGTGCTTTTAACTAGAGCTGGAACTACAAAGACTGGAAGGCGAGAAATATATCTCAATTAACACAGGGTTATCCAGGAATGTGCTTTTTGTTGTTCTGACAATAAGATTTGTTAGACTATTTAATTTGTTATTTTTAACCTTTTAAATAGTTCAGCAGAAGATGGAAATGTACCAATATACACGTTTAGATACTTATCTCTTTACAATAGATCAATCTCCACGTAACTATCATCTTGTTCTGTGGCACATACAATTATTTGCTTTGCTAGTTAGTGTGTTATGAACTTAGTTTATATTCATGTAAAATAGTATCACCCACTTTTATAGTAGAAGGCTCTCTGCCTTGAATCCATATGTTTTCTTTACACAAGTAGAGGATAGGAAAAAGTGTATATATCAATATGCAGTTTTGATTGGAGATGTATTTGTCTAAAAACCTCCATCACATTATGTGAAGATGAGACTTTGAGGTATCTCAGTTTTTGGTTGAAAAGTCAATGTCTGCCATTACTTTTTGTGTCATACATCATATTTACTTAAATAATGTCATTCATGATGTCACTTCTATTGACCATGTATACCAATAGTTAGCATAGTGCTGGATGGGATGAAAGTATCTCTTCTTGAGAAAATGGGTTAAAAATATGATAGTAAATTTGGAAATCGCATTAAAAGTTGTTTTTTTTGGGGGGAAAGCATAAAAATTGAAGTCATTGAGCAATTTCAGCAAATGTTGGATGGCTCAGTGTGTTGAAGTTCTCATAGTAGAAAATTACATCTTTCACTGAACTTTTTCAACTGCACCAAATGTGATACATTTTTTTTATGCTCAGGCAGAAGTTTCTCTATTCAACTGGGGGAATAATCCTTTAACTCAGAATTGCTAAATGATTAGTCTCTTGTTTGCCGTGAACCTTATTGTCTATATCCCCTGTTCAAGCAATTAATCTTGTACTGCCTTGCAGTGTTTCTTGGGTTCCCTTGTGTAGTTATTTAGCTCCTCCATTGTTTATGGCCCCATGTTGAACATATCCACAAGTAAATTATTGAGGCAGAGAACAAGAGGTGTGTGTGTGTGTGTGTGTGTGTGTTTGTGCGTGCGCGCGCGCGTGCGCTTACGTGTGTGTGTGATAATATGCTCTGAACTCCATAAATATTTTCAAAATACTGCAGATTTATAAGAAATTATGCAGATTTTATGTTATTTGAAGAATTCTAATACACTCAGTACTATAAAATAGGAAAGTACTGTATAATATCCACTAAATGAGTTATAGTTGTATAATTATGGGAAAAGACATCACAGATAAGAGCTGCCCCCTAAAATAAGTTGAAAACATGAAGGGAACCTATGGTCTTAGAAAGAAGGTGAGTTAGTGAATTGTGACCAGAGGCTGGGAAAGGGGCTAGTAATATGCACGGCCTTATCAAATTACATTTTACTCTAAGTGCCTAAAGTTTTCAAAGTCTTTGAATATATTAGTATATTAAGAAATGCAGCTTATGTAGGCTTATCTGTGACCAATCTGATTTCCTTTGACTGACAAATTGATTAGGAGAATTTTATATTATTTCTAGAGATAAGTGAAGAATGGGTGAAATAAATTGCATAGCAGAGGCATATTGCACTTGCAGATTTATGACTTATTAAAAATTAGATTTAGATAACACAATACAGAAAGGTGGTATCATAGATTTCCATGAGAAAAGTGTCTGAAAAGGCAGCCTAAAAATAATAGAAAGGAAGACAACATACACATTAATGGAAGAAAATGATTGCTATTGTAACAAGTAGGTAGCATTGGAAGCAAACTAATACTGTGCATAAAAAGATGATCACTATAAATGAATAGATAAGGTATATTAGAAAATCAGCAAAATCTAAATAATTTGAAATGCTTGCTCTTTCTTATCTCTAATAATTCAGAAGTATCTCAGTAAACAAAATTATAGACTAGGAATTATTGGGTAACTATAGTTGCTGATATCCCTTTTGTCTTTGGGATATGGCTAAGATGTATTGTTCTAAACCTGGTTGGAACAGAGATATCTCAATAATAAGCAGGAAATAAATCTTTCTGGGTTTTTATAAAATCAGTGATCATCTTGAGTGTCAACGTTTTGAGGCTGATACTTCATGTGCTTTCCAAAATCTTCTATTCCTTTTACTTAAGTTTTTGTTTCCACCTGAATTAGAAAAGAGAAAGTAGGTTTACTTGGTTAATCACCAAATAAGTAGTTCAGAATCACTTTTATAGTATTTGTGATATGATGAGTAGGTCATCAATAGAGGATAGATGATAGGCACATATGGATAAATCTCCATGTTGTTCTCTAAGGTAGACTATAAAAGAGGAATGGGAATCTTTCTTGAAGGCCTATCAGCCCCCATCTTGAAAAGCTGTTAGGTTCTTCCTTTAACTTCCTGAGGAAGAAAACAACAATTACAGATACTAGCAGCTTGACTTTAGCCAAAGGAGCCTCAGCAGAACTTGGAATCTTAGGTCCAACAAAATACAGCAAAAAAGCACCAAAGATTGTGACATTATTGTGTCATTATTGGCTAATATTGATCACCCAAATGTGAATCAGATACAGAGTTCTGCCAAGTGCAGCAGAAGGTCTAACTGAGACGAATTTGTGCAGGCATCACTTCTAATTACCTAGATTTAAGGGCCCCCTCCTCATGCTCAGGATATTCTAACATGTTCTCAGGAAGTCTACCCTGGGAAAGAGTTTGAGAGGTTTGTGTTATAGAAAACAGAAAAGATCACAAAAGGATGAAGTAGGTCTTAGGTACAGAAATTGTAATGAACCTTCAAGTTTTGGATTTTCTTGGGCACTGGAGACTTACTGTGTCTTCTACTGCTGAGGTCATTGTCATTGTAAAAAAAAAAGAAACTGCTTTTATTAATCCATATTGCCTCATTTGTTCTGCCTGGTGACCAGTAATACAGGGATAGAACTTTAGGACTAGAAGAGAGCACAGTTTACAGTATTGGTGTGGTGGCTTCTAGGAATGGCTGTAGTTGCTACCTATTATGGAAATTTGTAGCATTTTATTTATTTTTTCTGCCCTTTGCTGCCACCAAAGAAGGTTTAGTCACAAGATAGGGTTAGGGTTGGGTAGGGAAGAAAGGGAGGATCAAAACTCTGCATGGTATTACTGAGTCTTGTCAATTGTGATGTAAAGATTTCAAGTAAATTCTTTAAAATGTAATTATTTGAAACAGCTGTGGAGCATCCCAACTACCTCTGTAACTCTTGCCAGGGACTCTGTTGTGAAATGCCATCTAGAGATGATACTGAGAATTAACAGGAACTCATTAATTGATTTAAAACAAACAAACGAACAAACAGGAGCACCTGGGTGCCTCAGTTGGTTAAGCATCTGACTTCGGCTCTGGTCATGATCTCATAGTTCACTTCTTGGTTTCGAGCTCTGCATCAGGCTCTCTGCTGTCATCACAGAACCATCTCTCACTCTGCCCATCCCCCGCTTGCACTCTCACTCTCTTTCTCTCTGTGTGTGTGTCTCTCTCAAAATAAATACATAAACTTTAAAAAAATTAAATAAACAAACAAAACCCAAACCTGGAAGACATTTTTAGATCAGTATTTAAGGAGATGAGCAATGCAAAAAGCAGTTGAGAGTCACAGAGATGTCTTTAAGGAAACTGCTTTCTACCAGCAGCCAGTGTTAAAGCAACAACCACAGGGAACATCCAACTTGGTAAACTGTGGTAAACTGTTGTTGCTGAAAGCTACCACAAAGAGACAGTGTGGAAATTGAGCAAATGTAGAAGTACAACCTCAAGATCAGTGTCACAAGGCCTTGCTATGAAATGTTGGCCACTAGGTCTGACTTGGGAGGCATTACATGGAGTGTATGGGCCAATGGGACGTTGTCATGCTGAGTGTAATCTCTGACATGTCTCTATCACAGTATGAGTCACCCTTGAGGAAAAAAAGAGTCCTGGGCATCTCAAGAAACTGAAGCCTGCTGTCTTTCACTGTATTCAAGGAAGGAGGCTGAATGACAATTTTACATGTTCCGGAAGGAATACAAGTGGAATTTTCTGGCAGTCATAGAGACATAGGCTCCAGGTTCCTGGTAGAACGTGTAGTCTTGGAAAGGATCAAGGTCAAGGACATCTCTCTGTTTGTTCTGTTCCTAATATTGGTACTATAGCTTATTATAAAATTGATAATTTGCATGAAGGCAATGTGGCATGCTTCATGTGACTTGATTTGTTTCCCTCTTCTCCATTATGTGGTTTATTAAAAATAATAATTTGTCAAAACTGTGCATAAGGGATAGTCATTTTTGTGTCTTGTTGAAAAATGTTTCTATAAGCATACCAGTATGCAGAAAAATAATAATTGTAAATCGATGTCCTAATACAGATAATGTACACCCAATAGATACTCCAAAAAGTATTGATAATTTACTTAGATTCAAGGACATATTGACAGTTTTATTATTATTCACTGCAGTTACTTAACATATGTTCCCTGGTAAACATTGGTGAGACACAGTGTCCATGGAAACAAAAAATATATCATATAGAAAAATATAAAGTAGGGGTGCCTGGGTGGCTCAGTCAGTTGAGCAACTGACTTCGGCTCAGGTCATGATCTCATGGTTTGTGGGTTCAAGCCCTGCATCAGGCTCTGTGCTGACAGCTCAGAGCCTGGAGCCTGCTTCACATTCTGTGTCTCCCTCTCTCTCTGCCCCCTCCCCACTCATGCTCTGTCTCTTTCTGTCTCAGAAATAAACATTTAAAAAAAAAAGAAAAATATAAAGTATACTTTGTGTTTTGGGTTTTGGTGTTTGACATTAGTGTTTATTAACTTTGGAATAGTTACTATAGGAAAGGGCATTTGTGAAAGAAAAGAGTATTGAAAAAAGAGTTATTACATCCACTGCATCTCAAAAAATTTCCTGTATAAGGTAAAAAAACTTAAATTCCCTGAGTCTTTCTACTTTTTGTAATATTTTGGACTCTTTCTATGAAAAAGTCTCATGAAATGCAGTTGGTACCCACTCTACCCCCACCTTAATGTAGACTTGTACAACCAGAACCTTGCCTTGGGCTACCATCTTTCCAGACCCTTCTCTGGACATCTTCCTACCACACTTCTCCCAAAGGGACATGCCCAACTGAGCCCATGTCCACCTCTGTCCTGTCCTCAAATACCATGCCATTGGTACCAGGGAGCCAGAAACTCTCTACTCCAAATAAACCCTTGTTGTGCTTCCTGGCCCTGCTAAGGTTTCTTCCAGGATGTGTCTTGGAGGCTCAGGGAAGGGACAAGGAGAAGCTAATAGGGCACAGATGCAGCTGGTGGTCTCCAGGCACATGCCAGTCTTCTGATTGTCCTGATGAGTTCTGTTTTGGGAAGAGAATGGGGTGAGGCTAAGGGCTGGGTTCTCAGTTTGTACTTTTCCTCCTGGCCTTCCAAATGGTTCTAAATACTAAAATTAAAAACTAAACTAAAAACAGTCAGTTATTTGTGGATCAAAAATAACAATCTGTTTATGATTAAGTGAAAGAGAATTAAGATTGCATGAACTAACTTTTAAAAGTAAAGAAGTTTTTTTTTTTCAAATAGTATCTTTCCTTTTTCTTTTCTAAGTTTATTTATTTTGAGAGAGAGTGCATGTGAATAGGGGAGAAGGAGGGGCAGAGAGAGAGGGAATGAGAGAAAATCCCCAGCAGGCTCAGCATTGTCAGATCAGAGTCCATCATGGGGCTCAATCCCACAAACCACGAGATCATGACCTGAGCTGAAATCAGGAGTTGGACACCAAACTGACAGAGCCATCCAGATGCTCCAGTATCTTCTTTTTTAGAATATTTATGTTCATATAACTATGATATTTAGTTGAAAATTGCTAATAGTTTCATCTATTGAAGATTTAGATATTGTATAAACTCATTAGTAGTCAATTTTAGGAATAAAACTAAAGGCAAGCAAAAAAACAAAAATCCCATGGTCAAATCATAAGTAATAGAGTTCTACTCATTTCGTGTATCCATGGGTAATTCACAGTTAGGTTTTATTTTTTTTTTAAAAATGAAAGGGATTATATTCTTTCCATTTTTTTCTTTTTACCCACTCCTAAAAGTATTGTTTACCCAGGACTGGCTTAATTACTGTGTCTATGTGTTTAGTGTAGCATGTCTTTATAAGTGGCTGCTCAAATACTTCAAAGGTAATATTTCAGAATTTGTGGTGATGTAATTCATTGCAAGGGAAAGAGTCAAAATGAAGGCAATGTAAAATAATTTGAGAAGTTGTTAAAAATAATTCAGAAGTTGCATAGAAACTGAGTCATGAAAATCAAGGAAGTCCAGTTGTCCAAAAAGCAATTAATTGTAGTTTGTGATAAAGAATTTGGGATTGGAGGAAGGCGAGAAGGAGGCATAAGAATCATGTTATGGAACAGGAAATGATTCAGCAGCACATTAACTGTATGACACAAACAGGATAGAGAATGCTCTCATTTTAATTGGTACTGAAATTAGTGGCACAGAAATAACTATAAGAAATCTGGGTAGTAGATAGCAAACACTGAAGCCTTATCTGACCTGGAAGCAGTCTCAGAAGTAAAAATAAAATAACAGGAATAGTATAGACTACCAAAAAAATATAGTCAGCAAATGAGTCACCATTTATACTTCATCCAACAAGTATTTATCGAGTATCTCGTATGTGCTGTGTACTGAGCTAGGTACAAGGTACTTCAGTGAACAGAACAAGATGCTTGCCCTCTGTGGAGCTTGCATAAGTGGCTTTAAAACCAAGCTTACCCTTCATTTATTTCCTAAAAGATCCACATTTAATGATGTGTTTTTCACACATCCATAAAGAGTATATTTTATGCACATATGAGGGCATCAGTATGTCTGTAATTAAAAAAAATCTTGCAGTACAAGCTTTTGCTATATCTAAAAATGAAATACAAATGGAACTAGGGAAAGATTATTCTACAGGTAAGCAAACATCTGAAATAAATTGTTAGTGGCCATATTGGCACATCAGATAAACAATTTGACGATTCAGTGATTGATTTAAAAGATAATTTTCTTACTGTAATTGTTGTTTCTCTTTAACTTTTGTAAACCCGATCTAGACAGAGAAGTCTCTATCTCTACCCCTCAATTCACTACATCGCCTTTCTGCTTCTACCACTCAGTGTTTACCTCTAAGTTCTGATACCACTTCTCCATCTCTGTGTCCTGTTAGAGATGGTAATAGCTTCCTACTATTGCTAGATCCTGGATGCTTGGTCACCCCCTGTTGGTTCCCATAGCCCTCACCCGTACTTCTGTAGATTATCTGTTAATTAAACTGTCGGTTTAACTCTTTTGTGTGTGCTCCCAGGACCCTGAAAGATTCAAAGATATAAATAACAGTGATGAAAAGAAGCTCAGGTCCAAATACCTAGGTCCTCTCAGCTCTTAATCCACTTGGAGGATGGGGAAGTGTACTCTTCCAGAAGATTTTAACATTGAGAAGTCTTGGACAAAAACCATGAAGAGAATGTCTGTGTGAGAAAAGCTGAAGAATCCATATACTCTAACTGCATGAGTTTAAAAAACATTTAAGCCCATAGGCAGTATTAGAGCCACTTCTTTGAAAAGCTCCTTTGTAACATTTAAAAATATTCTCTCCAGAATTCTGTCATATTAGCATAGTCTAAAACAGGACCAAATACTGCATGAGAGATTAAAGCTAAGAATTATGTTTCTTCATCTTATTCTGTTTCTTAGATTAATGGTGAATGACCTATCCTGTGTGGCAATTTTCATTACCATTTGTTCAATCCCCTTATATCCAGACTGCTGTGGGAGAGACATTGAGCTGCACCCAGCACATTCCTCTGACCCCTGTTTGAAACATTCACATATAGAGAAGCTATCTAACATAGCAAATGACTTGTATTTGGGTTGACTCTTACCATGTTTGGGTAATTCCTTTTGTCCCTTCTTATCTTTTTTTTTTTTTTAAGAAAATTAGCTTCGTCTCTTGTACAATTTTGTTTCCCCCAAATTTGAATATCTTTCAAATGTTGGCATTGTATTGTATTATAACTTTATTCGATGCCTCAAATTCAAACATGTTATCTTTGTATGCATTTAGTTCTGGAAAACTAAAATTTCAAAGTTAAAAACAAGCTGACAGTATTAGGAGTAAGATGCAGTCTACTCTTAGGGACTAAGGGGTAGTAGCATGCACAGATGAAATATTCATTTTGCGCTATCCTTCCTAAAATAAGTCATCTCTTTCTAGAGCATAAATATCTTCTATTGCTAGTTTAAAGGTTTTGCCAATGCATTTTTTTTTAACTAAGCAGAGTTTGGGATTGATTTATGTAAGATAAAAATAGTCACTTTCTCTTCTTACAAAATGTGTCATATGCATTGAAATATGAAAGTTCATTTTGAGTAAATGGAACCACTGCACTTATAGAGCAAAGTTTACATGTATAACAGTGTCCTTACATGCATAAATACTTAGTGCATCGTGGTGGATATAAGGTTTTAGAGACATAAACAGTATCCCAATTTGTTTTCTCTTGCTACATTCTTTTCTCTTCTGAGATAGGCTACTTATTGATATAAGTTTTATCATAATAATTATATATATAGTCATTTGTCTCTTTTAAATTCTGTTGTTTTTTATGTATAAAAATTGGTTTGAAATGGCTTTTATATTTTTTTTAAATTTTTTTTAACGTTTATTTATTTTTGAGACAGAGAGAGACAGAGCGTGAGCAGGGGAGGGTCAGAGAGAGAGGGAGACACAGAATCTGAAACGGGCTCCAGGCTCTGAGCTGTCAGCACAGAGCCCGACGTGGGGCTTGAACTCACGGACTGTGAGATCATAACCCGAGCCGAAGTCGGCCGCTTAACCAACTGAGCCACCCAGGCGCTCCATGAAATGGCTTTTATATTTTTAACAACACAAGTCAGTTACAGACTAGTCATGGTGAATAACGTCTAGAAGAATTAAATTATGTCAGGTTAGTTAACAGTATCTTTTATAATATATTCTACTGATTATTTTATTAATTTTGATTCGGAAAACAGCTATTTAGTGGGTGATATTTATGTGGGTATCATGACAGCTACTTGGTACACTCTGTAAATAAGATTTAAATCACCACCAAAGTTGTGGTCGAATCTTTTGTCCAGTGGTAGTTCTGAGTAGTAGTCAGTTATATGATGCTTCTGGTTGAAGTCATCCAGAATCATTGGCTGTTTTGGACATCATTTTACCAATATGTGTACATAGTCCTCCCTCCCCAATTGCAAAACAAAATAACAACAAAAATCTAAGTATTGTTAAAAATTGGTTGTTTAATAATGAATTTATTTCTATGACTAGCTTTCTCATATAGACAACATAATTAATTATATCAACTAAGACTCTGTAGTCATTTTGAAGAAGGATTTATATTGGCCATAAGTTTTTTTAAGATCTATCACAGCAGACACAACAATACATAATCTAACTTTTATAATCTGCATAGAAGTGACTTGAATTGTGCAGGTTGAAAGATATACTTGAGCCCATTCAGATATAAAATGCTGGTACCTTTATCCTTAAAGAAATTTGGTTTAACAATAGTTTCCTTTTATACGAAAGAAAAATAAAAGTTGGAAGTATCTAATGCCTAATATAAATGATTCTAGTACAATTACAGTTGCTGGGCAACTGAAGAGGATATGAGAAGTTTAAGCTTTGCAGTAGCAGGAAGCCCAGTTTTTAGTAGTGGTGGATTCATTTTCTTTCTTTTCAAAGTACAGGAAATGGAAAACTGTATGGTTTAATGAGACTTTTAAATATATTTAATGTTTGATGATAAATAGGTTAGATTCAGTATGCCCAATGTGATTGCTCTAGTATTTACTCAGTAAATCATGACAGATGACATTAACTATTGTATTCTATCTTTGGTTTTAGAGGTACTGGACAAATTTGCAGTTTTACAAAATAGAATTATTAGTTATTTAAATCCAAACCAATATATGATTATAAATTTCTATCATATGTATTCTTTATATTCTGGCCCTATTAATGAAGGATGAGGGATAGGAGAGAATAGAGAAAATATAAAAAGATATAAAGAAAAAGATGGGTAGCTTTCTACAGCCATTGATGTTCAGTTGCTGCAGTCTGGTAACAGTTCTCTTCCAGAGTCATTAGTTGGTTGCCAACCCAGGGTATCTTTTTCTGTACCTAAGATTTCAATCACAGAAAAACTGTACCCTGAAATAGACGCTATCAAATGTTAGGCCCTAAGGTTGTTCCCATGCGGCTCTTACTATACAATTTAGATTTTTGATTTAAGGGGCATCTGGGTGGCTCAGTTAGTTAAGCATCTGACTTCCACTGAGGTCATGGTCTCACAATTTGTGGGTTTGAGCCCCATGTCGGGCTCTGTGTTGACAGCTCAGAGCCTAGCACCTGCCTCAGATTCTGTGTTTCCCTCTCTCTGTCTCTCCCCTGTTTGTGCGCTCTCTCAAAAAAATAAATAAACATTAATTAAAAAAAAACATTTATTTTTCATTATTTTTATTAACACAGAAGTTTAATGAATATTTGAGTTGCTCAGAAATAAGGTACTGTGAATATCCGATAGTCTCAACATTATCATTAAGATATTGCTGATCTTTAGGGGCGCCTGGGTGGCGCAGTCGGTTAAGCATCCGACTTCAGCCAGGTCACGATCTCGCGGTCCGTGAGTTCGAGCCCCGCATCAGGCTCTGGGCTGATGGCTCAGAGCCTGGAGCCTGTTTCCGATTCTGTGTCTCCCTCTCTCTCTCTGCCCCTCCCCCGTTCATGCTCTGTCTCTCTCTGTCCCAAAAATAAATAAATGTTCAAAAAAAAAAGAAAATTTTAAAGATATTGCTGATCTTTAAATAACTTTGTCCCTTGATTTGGGTATTTATTACTTATTAGAGAATACAAATTATTATCTATAGAAAATCACTGTTTTCATGAGAAAATTTGTATCATAGAAAAATTAAACATTGGCTTTATAAAATAATATTTTTTTTATAATTCTGAGGGAAGAGCTTTATCTTATTTAATTTAAAAGTTGAAATTACCAGCCTGCATTTTTCCAATATGATTATTTAAATGTGCTATAGTAGTGACTAATTTAGTCTATGTATATAATTTCCTGAAATATATTTATATGCTGAAAATAGTCTAATTCCAAAAATTAGCATTTCTCTGTCGAGTGAAGAAGAAAAACAACTATTTGTGGGGTACCCATGAGATGATTTCACTACTCTCTCTGCCATTCTTTTTGTATGTTTTGGGGAGAGTTCTCAACAGAAGGGTAGAATGGTTCTAAAATGTGGGATTAAATCTAAGTGTTGGCCAGCTATGGTGAAGTTGGCAATTCCAGATCTAGGTTCTTGTCTAGACATAGCTCTTTAAGCAATTATTTATATTAATTAAATACATGTGTTTAATTGGGGAAGCTGGTAATGACTTGTAAGGATATGTCCAATTTTGAGACTTTGTGCAGTGTCTTTGAACTAAAATTGTTTGCAGAAAAAAGACCAAAATTTACTGTTTTTGTTGTGTGTTTGTGTTTTTACATTCAATATCCTTTATAGTTACTTAACACTTAGAACCTAAGGAATAGAATTTACTTTAGGAAACAGTAGGATAAGTTAAAATTCGAGAACAAATTTTGAGAACAAAATTAGAACAAATAAATGGCTCTCCAAATGTTCTAGAATGCCATCATGAAAATGAACTGACAAACCTATAATAATTGAAAGAGATATTGAGTAATTACACCTTCAAATAAATTATAAATGGCTTAGACATAGTATTAAATAGGAGATATCTATGCAACACTTGAAAAACAGCTAAATTACCTTAACTGAAGGAAATGTTACTTTTCCTTCACTGCTTTCCCACACTTCTGTTAATACATGGTACTTCTTCATAAGTAGGGTAGTAATAATTATTGAAAAGCCAACTAAATGATGTAGCAAATGATTTAACATATAGTAAGATAGAGTCTCTAGCTTTATTGAGATACAGTTTATATATCATACACTTTAACCTGTTTTTAATAAGTTTACAGGGTCATGCAAACATCACCACAGTCTAATTTAGGACATATTTATCCTCCCGCAAAAAAAATTCCACAGCTATCAGTTATGGTTCACCATCTCCTTCATACACGACCTCTCCCCTACCTAGACCCAGTTTGAGGCAACCATAGATCAACTTTCTATCTCTATTTCTAAAGAATGTATCTCCAAAGGTTAACTCGTTGCTCTAATTTTTTGTTTGTTTTAGTGTAGCACATCAGAATATCACTTGTTCATTGCTGTCCAGTATTTCCTAGAACAGCTTGACACAAAACACAAACTTCTAGCACTATGTATGTTATCTTATTAACCGTTGATACCTATAAAGTATTTTCCTTTTTAAGTAGTAAGATATGTTAACATTTCAGGAATTACTATGTATCAGCTTGAGTCTAATTTGTCAAGCCTTCTTGGTATCATTTTACAAATCTTTACTCATTAATATTCCTTAGGTACTTTGTTACAAAAGCATAGTCATCTTATTACAAAATAAAGACCACTATTGGGATGCTTAGGTGGCTCAGTTTGTTAAATGTCCAACTTTGGCTCAAGTCATAATCTTGCGGTTTGTGAGTTCGAGCCCCATGTCAGGCTCTTTGCTAACACCTCAGAGCCTGGAGCCAGCTTCGGATTTGTCTGTCTGTCTGTCTGTCTCTCTCTCTCTCTTCCTCTCTCTCTCTCTCTCTCTCTCTCTGCCCTTCCCCCACTTGCACTCTATCTCTCTCTCTCTCCCAAAAATAAATAAACTTAAAAAAAAAAAAACTACTCTCTAGAGGAGACCATTGGAAAACCCAATGAATCATTTAATCAAATTTTACAATCTTAAACTGAATTCATATTTTTAAAGCAAATGAAGATATGAGACAATTTATAACTATGAAAAAATTGTTTCAATTATGTACATGTTTTATGTAAAAGTATATTTTGAACTAAATTACCATGCAGCTATCCTAGTTTTCTGTAATTTCTATCGGGTCCAGATTATTCTGTTAATTGTCAAAGTAATTGTGTCTGATGATGTACCACTATCTTCTCTGCCTCTGTAGCAGTAGTAGTTAAGTGTTGCGCAAGTTTATAAATAAAAAATAGTTGAGGATAACCATAAGCAACCTTAACCTACTTATCAGATGACATATTATTAGATCCTGTCTATTGTCACCAATCATTTGTCACAGGTTGGCCTCCTCCCAAAGCTGACTTTAATATGGAATTTTTGGTAGAGTTCCCTGACGATTAATACCTGTGGAAGGGAGGAAAGGAAAGAAGAGTGGACCAAAGGAGAAGTTGAACTGCTTCATAGTCCTAATGACAGCCTTAGTCAACACCACAGGGAGATCTGGAGCTAGACTGGCCCTTGAGAGTTGCCCTGAATTGGGCCTATAGAGAAGAACTTTTTATTTCCATGTAAGTCAATCATTCAATGTGGGACACCTAAAATATCACTTTGGGCTATGTGGTTCTTTGCCTCTCAGTCTAGTCTTCGAAGGCATTGACAGCTAAAAGCTGTCTGCTAACAACAATCCCAGGAGTGAGGACAATAAGTCCTTTCTTGAAATGGATCACAGATTATAATCCTGTAAATTCTGTATGGAAAATACTATTATCCCCATTTAATAGAGAGCAACACTGAGATTTTTCTAATTACATGGATAACAATCCCTGTACATTCCACTATACTGCATTGCTTTCTAAGGTTTTTGTGTGGTGATACAATTTTCAGACCATGTATATCCAAACATCTACCTATTGATTCAAATATAAATAATTTACATAGCCCTTTTATTCTGCATTATAATTTACAGTACATTTTCTCAGATATGATTCAGATAAGGTTATGGGTCCTTAGAGACATTTGGTAAACAAGACAGGGTAAGCATCATTATTCCAAATTATAGATTAGGGAACAGATACAAAAGTGATTGGATGATTTTACACAGGTACAGGATAAATGAGAAAACTTAAAACTGAGCTTGAGTGTTCTAAGTCCAGAATATGGATATAGTACTCATCATTAAGAATTCATTCATTAGAAATATGCTTGTGTATTTTAGTGTTTCAGCCTTTATAAGATTTGAAATTATATTAGCTCATATACAAGGTCTTTATGAATTGCTGCCTTAATTGAATAAGAATCTGTCTCTTACATCAGCATTTTTACTACCCAACTTTTTTTTTTTCATGAGTACTGTAATAGTCATCCTTTGATATACTCAGCTTCTGCTTCTAATTAACAAAAATGTATACAGAAATTGCACAGTGAAGTGAAAAGAACACTGATAACTCCATTGGATAGGACTTACATTTTAGTAATATGTTCTGGTTCTTGCCCGTACAATGCACTCAACTGTGTCCAAGTTAAAGCATAAGAATAATAGCCATCCCCACATTATCAGATATGGCATTCACTGGATGCAGAATTTAATTTGTGCTAAAATATTCTTTTTTTCTGTTTTACCTTTTCCCTGTACATATATATTTTTTTCTTTTGTAATTTGCTTGTTTGATTTGTGGCCATGCTGATAGCTTCAGTGAGTCTGTCTTCCATGAATTTGTACATTGCAAGTATATATAAATAGTCCAAATACAAGAAGTGAAATAAGAAGAACAGACTGTAACAATAAAAATCTTTCTATCCCTTGTTCTCTTTGGCATATTATTTTTCATATTTCCTTACTTTTTTTTATCTACTCCATAGGTAATTATTGACATTTGAAACATTCTCATAAAGATACTTTCAATTTAAAATAAATCCAAAAAAGAAAGTTACATTTCTATATAGCCTTTTTTAAAGTTTTTAATTTAAATTCAGTTAGGTAACATACTGTGTAGTATTAGTTTCAGGGGTACAATATAGTGATTCAACATATCCCTATAGCACCTGGTGCTCATCACAGCATGTGCCCTCCTTAATCTCTATCACCTATTTTACCCATCCCCCCACCTACCTCTCCTATGGTAACCATCAGTTTGTTCTCTATAGTTAAAGTCTGTTTCTTAGTTTGCCTCCCTCTCTTCTTCTCCCTTTGCTCATTTGTTTCCTGACTTCCATGTATGAGTGAAGTCATATGATAATTTGTCTTTCTCTGACTATTGTATGTTGCTTAGCATAATACTGTCTAGCTCCATCCATGTCATTGCAAATGGCAAGAGTTCATTCTTTTCTATGACTGAGTAATATTCCATTATATGTATATATATGTGTATACATACACATATATATACATATATATCTATATCATCTATATCTATATCTATCTATTTAGATATAGATCTAACACCTCTTCTTTATCCATTCATCAGTTGGTAGACACTTGGGCTGTTTCCATAATTTAGCTATTGTAGATAATGCTGCTATAAATATCAGGGTGCATGTATCCCTTTGAATTGTATTTTTGTATTCTTTGGGTAAACTTCTAGTAGTGCAATTTCTGGATCATAGGGGAGTTCTATTTTTAATTTTTTGAGGAAACTCCATACTGTTTTCCAGAGTGGCTGCACTAGTTTGCATTCACCAACAGAATAAGAGGTTTCCCCTTTCTCCACATCCTCACAAATACCTGTTGTTTCTTGTGTTGTTGATTTTAGCCAGTCTGACAGATTTGAAGTGGTATCTCATTGCAGTTATGAATTGCATTTGATTTTGATGATAAATGATGTTAAGCATCTTTTCATGTGTCTGTTAGCTATCTGTATGTCTTAGGGAAAATGTCTGTTAATTTATTCTGCCTATTTTTTAATTAAATGATTCAGTTTTTGAATGTTGAGTTTTATAAGTTCTTTATATTTTTTGGATACTAACCCTTTATCAGATATGTCATTTGCAAATATCTTCTGCCATTACATAGGTTGCCTTTTAGTTCTGTTGATTGTTTTCCTCACCATGCAGAAGCTTTCTATTTTGATGAAACCCCAATAGTTAATTTTGCTTTTGTTTCCCTTGCTTCAGAAGACATATCTAGGAAGAAGTTCCTATAACCTATGTCAAAGAGGTTATTGCCTGGGTACTCCTCAATTATGGTTTCAGGTCTCACATTTAGGTCTTAAATCCATTTTGATTTTGTTTTTGTTTTTGGTATAAGAAAGTGGTCCAGTTTCATTCTTTTGTACGTTGGTGTACAGTTTTTCCAATACCATTTGTTGAAAAGATAGTATTTTCCCCATTGGATATTCTTTCCTTCCTTGTTGAAGATTAATTGACCATACAGTTGTAGGTTCACTTCTGGGTTTTCTATTCTGTTCTGTTGATCTATTTGTCTACTTTAGTGCCAGCACCATACTGTTTTGATCACTATAACTTTGTAATAAAACTTGAAGTCTGGAATCGTGATGCCTCCAGCTTTGCATTTTCTTTTTCAAGGTTGCTTTGGCTATTTGGGATCTTTTGTGGTTCCATACAAATGTTAAGATTGTTTTTTCCAGTTCCGTGGAAACTGCTGTTGGTGTTTTGATAGGGATTGTATTAAATGTGTAGATCACTTTGGTTAGTATGGACATTTTAACAATATTTGTTCTTCTAATCTGTGAGCATGGAATGTTTTTCCATTTGTGTCATCTTCAATTTCTTTCATCAATGTTGTGTAGTTTTCAGATTATACACTTTCACCTCTCTGGTTAGGTTTATTCCTAGGTATATTGTTGTACTCAGTATTAAAGTATTAGATGTTATAGTATTTTTATTTTTCATGTTCTGAGGAACCTTCATACTGCTTTCCACAGCAGCTGTACCAATTTATATTCTGCAAAACAATGCACAAGGGTTCCTTTTCTTCAACATCCTTACCAACACTTGCTATTTCTTGTCTTTTTGATTCTAACTATTCTGACAGGTATAAGGTGATACCTGACTGTGCTTTTGATTTACATTTCCCTGATGATGAGTGAGTTGACTATCTTTTAATGTGTCTGTTGGCCATCTGTATGTCTTCTTGGAAAAATGTGTATTCAGGTCCTCTGCCCATTTTTAAATCAGATTATTTGTGGGTTTTTTCGTGTTGAGTTGTACAAGTTCTTTATATATTTTAGAAATTAACCCCTTATTGATGTGTCATTTACAAATATTCTCTCCTATTCAATAGGATTCAAAATGATTCAAAAACCATTAAACAAGGCCTCACTGTATCTGACTAAACATTTCTTCACATTGTGTTATGTGTCTATTCAAGTCTCCTAAAGCACTGTGTACACATACAAATGGTCAAATGAAACAAAATAGGAAAAGTGGATAAAATGGGGAGTCCACTTTCTAGTGGACTTCAACGAATTCAAGAATATTCCAGTTTCTGGGGGTGCCTGGGTGGCTTGGTCACTTGTGTCTGACTCTTGATTTTGCAGGTCATGGTTTCATGGTTCATGGGATTGAGCCCCACTTTGGGCTCTGTGCTAACAGCATGGAGTAAACTTGAATAAATAAACTTAAAATAAAAGAATAATCCCATTTATGAAAATAAGTGAGCTAGATATTGTATTTACTATGTATTTCATCGTTGAACTGAGAAATGCTGCAAAAGAAAGGTAGTAGAACAACTCTCTTATTTCATAGGCATAATAAACTTGTCAAGCTTACTGAAATTCTCATCCTGCTAGGAATCTGGCCATCACTTTTAATGCCTTTATCATTACACATTTTTACTTGGAGGATTATTCTCTCCTAAAGAGGAAGCATCTCTGATTATTTGATAGAAAATGATGGGGAAAAAAAACAGGATTTGCTTTAGAAGAAGCTTTAATAATCTGCTTTCCAAAAGCATATTCATAAAGAAAAAAAAGAGCTTAAATGTTTTGTCATCTGTATGTGTGTGGTAGTAGTGATATTAGTGTGGGTATATGTTTGCATGTATTTACCTGTTTCCGTATTCCTTCTGCCCAACCTTGGAGACCTTCAGCTTGTGTTATGAAATGGTTTTTTGTAAGTGGGGCTTGAACTCAGGACCCCAAGATCAAGAGTTGCATGCTCTACCAACTGAGCCAGCCAGTCAAATGAATATAACATTTAGAAGTATAGTTCACAGAATCACAACTTTTTGTAAACCTTTTCTCCTATACATTGACCATCTATGTGCCTATTTAGTTGTGTTTCAACTGCACATTTACCTAATGGAGCCCCAGTAATTTTGAAAAGTTTAATGAGTATTAAATAAGTGTTTTACATGGAAGTAACTTTTAAGAAACCTATTAAAATCATTATTGTAAACCTGAAGTAGGTAGGAAATCAAAATAGGCAATGTAATATGTAGTTAGATATGGAAACAGCACTAAGGAAGTATATGCAGGCTCTATTTGCAATGAAAGTGTCCTGGACTATAGTTTTTTATTTTTGTTTTTTTGGGTTTTTTTTTTTTTTTTTTTTTTTTTGGTTGTTAGAATACAGTAGCAACAACTTCTATTAGAGCCATGTTGTGTAAAATTAACAGAAACAAATATAGAGGCAATGAAATTCTATCCAGCATATTAGGATGTAATCTAAAATAATATGGGGAGAACAGGATTCTGTCTTCCTTGAATGATTAATATGTTCAGATTCTGCCAATTTTACTTCATGATAGCACCGTAAAAAGGTTTGATGAGCATTGCCCTTTCTGTAGTGACCAAATATTTATAAAGGTGCCAAGAATTTTCGGGCAAGCCTTTTCAATGTGTATGCAAAATATTTTTACAACATCATATCCAAGGAGTTGGCATGATCCATAACTTACAAAAGGACCATTGGGAAATAGGCTGACAGTTTGTATTACATAAAATTATTTGAAATAATAGATAATACTTAATCTATTAAATTAGTTGACACTTCTTGAACCTTTTAATTAACTTTATAAAATTGCTTATTTTCCTGAATCATATTTTCTGGAATCTGTCTGTATAGATGTTACTATGCTTTCCCTTTCCTCGTAGTTAACAGATGCTTTACCTTTCCTCGTAGTTACCACCACCTATTTTTTTCAAATGTAAAATTAAGCAATATGTATTTAAGTTCTCACAATTTTATGTATGTTTAAACTATTAGGTATTTCTTCAACAAATATTTAGTTTCAATGTAAGACAAAGCATATGCTTCTTACCCCTACCCATACCTCCCTACCCCATTATAATGCACTGTAACAAGAGCTATTTCTTTTTTTTTTTTTTTTTTAATTTTTTTTTCAACGTTTTTTATTTATTTTTGGGACAGAGAGAAACAGAGCATGAACGGGGGAGGGGCAGAGAGAGGGAGACACAGCATCGGAAACAGGCTCCAGGCTCCGAGCCATCAGCCCAGAGCCTGATGCGGGGCTCGAACTCACGGACCGCGAGATCGTGACCTGGCTGAAGTCGGATGCTTAACCGACTGCGCCACCCAGGCGCCCCAAGAGCTATTTCTTATAGAAGTTTAATGAAAATGTGAATGGTGTGAATACAAAAGAAAGGCCAAGAACTCTCTGTCTAGATAAAAATTTAAGGGTATATTTTTGCATTATTTTAAAATTTATTTTATTTAATTTGAGAAAAAGAGCATGTGCATGCGCATGAGTGGGGGAGGGGCAGAGAGAAAGGGAGAGAGAGAATCTCAAGCAGATTCTGCACTGTCAGCACAGAACCTGATGTGAGGCTCAATCTCACAAACTGAGATCACGATGTGAGCGGAAAATGGATGCTTAATGGACTGAGCCACCCAGGCACCCCTTTGTGCATTATTTTGATATATGGAATCCTAGAATGTTGTGTATCTTAATTGAATGATTAAAGAGCATTTTATGAAGATGCTAGGCTTTTATATTGATGCCAGAACTCCCTAGGCAGCACAAGTTTATATAAAATTTCCCAAGGAGGCATTACTAACACTTCAAGTAGAACTTGAATCTTACCTGTATTTACTTTGGGTGACAATTCCAGCAAGTTTATTTTGAGGCTCAAAATGAATATTAAAATAAGTATTTTCATTTACCATTAATGAGCAAAACATATGTCCTCCTACACTTTGATAATATGATTTGTGTGTGTGTCTGTGTGTATGTCTAGCAGTTGCTCTACTGATGTTAAGAAATAATTCTTTAAGTACTTGGAAAAAAATTACTTTTGGCAGATATCTTCCAAAACATAATCAGTTTATATAACTGCACCATATAGCAGGTTATATTTTGCAGTTAATTCATTATGGAACTTTGTTAAATTATGTTTCTCACAAACAGATGATATATTGTTTCATTATTCAAAATATTTTATGCCTTAGATAAATATCAGGTAAACTCCAGCTTCAGTAATTATCCAGGTCAAAACAATGTCAGACATGCTGTATGACGTTTTATAACATATGTTTCTATCACATGTCTAGTATGTTTCATATAATTTGTCATAAATAGATTGGAAAAATACAAAATTGAGTTTTCTTTGCCATGTGCAGGAGGGAAACCAAGCTATTTTAGGAGTCCTGACTTTAGTTTTACAACCTTCTTGGGCTCACCTCTTTATAGAAGTAGGTGGTCATCCAGTCAGTAAAGATGCTAGTTTAGACAATGTAATATTTGCTAGGACTGCTGTATCTAAGTACCATAAATTGGGTGGCTTAAGCAACAGAAAATTATTTTCTTAAATTCTTAAGGTTAGAAGTCCCAAATCAGTGTGATGTCAGGTTGTTTTTTTCAAAGATTGTGAGGGAAAGTTCTGTTCCAGCCCTTCTTCCTTGGCTTGCCAATGCCCTTCTTTGTTTTCACATAGGCTTTCTTCTGTCCTTGGCTATGTCCAGATTTTCTCTTTTCATTAAAATACCCGTCATATTGTATTAGAGCCCGCTCTCATAACTTCATTCTAATTAGCTCTGTAAAGACCCCATCTCCAAACAATGACAAATTCTGTAATTCTGGGTGTTAGGACTTAAACGTGAATTTTTTGGAAGACAATTTAGCCAATTAGTACCTATCCCCACTTGTACACCAGAGTTGTGTTAAGGTTATGTTTTGTAGTCTTTTCAGAATTTGTCTAAATAGTGAGAAAGGTTTTTCAGAGTACTTTCTATTACCTTTACAACACTATACTAAATAAAATTTTCTAAGGTTCCAACAGTGGGTTTGAAACCTAATCATTTCATCAACGTCAGTGCTAGAACTTAAGGAAGAATAACTGGACTGATTTTAGTGTTAACCGTTAACCATTGAGTTTACCCTGGGCACAGTATTTAAAATTTTTTTTTCAACGTTTATTTATTTTTGGGACAGAGAGAGACAGAGCATGAACGGGGGAGGGGCAGAGAGAGAGGGAGACACAGAATCGGAAACAGGCTCCAGGCTCTGAGCCATCAGCCCAGAGCCCGACGCGGGGCTCGAACTCATGGACCGTGAGATCTTGACCTGGCTGAAGTCGGACGCTTAACCGACTGCGCCACCCAGGCGCCCCTGGGCACAGTATTTAAATAATCTATGCTGGAGCACCTGGGTGGCTCAGGTATTGGTCTCACCATTCATGAGTTTGAGGCCCACATCAGGCTCACTGCTGTTAGTGCTGAGCTGACTTCAGATATCTATGCTTTAGTCCCTCATCTAGAGAAAGGGAAGTATGTGTCAAAGTTTACTCTTCTTATAAGGACATCAGTCTTATTGAATTAGGACCCATATTAATGACCTCATTTTAGCTTCATTACATCTGTAAAGACCCACCTATTTTCAAATGGGGTCATGTCTGAAGTACTGAATTTTGGGAGAGATATAATTCAGCATTCAACCCATAATGGACATTTAGACTCATAAATTATTGAAACTAACATTGAGCTTATTAATTACCCCATTCATTGTCAAAACATATGCCCATAGATTATGATTATATATGCCTTCAGTGATAAATATTGAAATCGATAAATACTCTTTTTCTCCCTTGCAATTTCTTTTTTTCCCTCTCCACACATACTGTCAATTGTTCTTTTAGTAATATTGGTTATAGCATGACCAATAAGGCCACTTGAGATTTAGATTACGTGATCCACCTCCTGTTGGGATAACCCAAGCAACAGAATTTGATTTCTTTTTTCTTTTTCTTTTCTAAAGTTTATTTATTTATTTTGAGAGAGAGAGAAAGTGCGAGTTAGGGAGGGTCAGAGAGAGAGGGTAAGATAGAGACTCCCAAGCAGACTTCACGCTGTCAGTGCAGAGCCCACATGGGGCTCAAACCCACAAGCAATGAGATCATGACCTGAATTGAAGTCAGATGCTTAACTGACTGAGCCACCCAGGCGCCCCAGCAGAATTTGATTTCAAATTCAAGTATGTTGGGTTCTTAGATTCCTACTTTTAGCCACTATTTATTAAGACCATCTTACTTTTATCTTTTTCAAGCTGCTTTTCTGCTAGCCCTGACAGTTCTTTGCTTGCATTTTATATTAGCTGTTGTTGCAAACCAGCACTGGAATTTCTGAAACGAGCTCAGGGATGAGGAGTGCATTAGTGTGCCTAAGCCACAGGCATTGTGGTATTAACTGACCTGGTAGCAAACCATACATTAGAATATCTGAGGATTCTTTATATATTGGAGGAAAAAACATCATGGGAAGTGCAAAATGTAATATTTTAGTTCACACCTTTAGTCACTTGAGCATTTTAAAGGAGGGACAAACTTAATGCTGATAAATTTGACTTTAACTCTTTGTATTTTCCTTTGGTGGATGTGGTAGAGATAGCAAGCAGATGTCCAGAAAAAAATGTCATGCCCGGGGCGCCTGGGTGGCGCAGTCGGTTAAGGGTCCGACTTCAGCCAGGTCACGATCTCGCGGTCCGTGAGTTCGAGCCCCGCGTCGGGCTCTGGGCTGATGGCTCAGAGCCTGGAGCCTGTTTCCGATTCTGTGTCTCCCTCTCTCTGTCCCTCCCCCGCTCATGCTCTGTCTCTCTCTGTCCCAAAAATAAATAAACGTTGAAAAAAAAAAAATTAAAAAAAAAAAAATGTCATGCCCTACACACGACAAATTGAGTGACTGGATAAATCATAGGATTCAAGTAAAATGACAAAATCACGCACAATCTTAATATAAAGTATTAGAATTGCTGGGTTTGTAATTTTGTTGTAAGGCACTTGGCAAAATACCCTTGCAAACACCTTATATTAAAATATGATAATGTGATTCTTATCAAAAGCTCTTGAAAGTACAAATTGATATGAGTACACAGCAATAAAATTAAAAACAAATACTTTCCAAAAGAGGATTAGGAATATTTTATCATTTTCCTTAGAGTGATGTGGTTAGGATTTTAATTTTATAAGCATAACTTTTAGCTTCTTATATACCCTCAGTTTACCTCCATTGTTAAGCAGCATTTTAGAATTATTTTCTAGCTCTCATTCATGCTTATCTTTTTAAATAGTCTTATCAGGAAATTTGTTTTCTTCAGACTGTGGATAGCTACATGTTCACTGTCAATAATAAAAATAGTTCCATATATTTCTACAGTAACCTTAGTCCACAGAAAATATGTGATTTTATTTTGCTCTTAAAAATTCAACTCCCTGGACTTCCTTCATCTGATAACCATTTCGGATTAGTCATAGATTTGTCTCTGTTCTCAGTACCAGGTTGCAGGCTCTTAAAGGACACAGACTGTGCGCTTTGTTATACATCTTTACCCCATAGTGTCCTTTGAAATGCCAAGAACTCTGAAGCTGTTTAGTAAGAATTACTTGGATTGATTTTTATCTTTGCAGCCAAGTAAGGGAGACAGGTGCCATTTCCTCTGAATATAATATGGTCAGACACTCCTGGAGCAGAGATTAGGAGCCATATCTCCAGCTTCCAAGCCCAGTTCTGAACCTATTAGCTTAATGCCGGGCCTCTCCCTGAAATACTCCTAACTGTAGACATGAAGAAAACACATTCTCTGTGCAAGGCCTGAGGTCCTAACAGCAACTTTCTATGGCCAGCTAGAATTTTCTTTGAAATTATGTCTTTTATCTTAAAGAATTCTATAAATATTACTTTGCTTTTGCTGTATCTATTTGAATATAAAAGTAATATTGCATATACTTAACATCAAGTAGAACAGCTGTACCAGGAAGTTGTGCTGCCTTTATCTTGTAGGTCCTGTTATCTCCTTCCTTTACCTGTCACGCCTGGAATATGCATGTCCCAGTTTAAGAAGCCCTGTTGAGATCTTTCACAAAAATCTCTTTGCTTTAAGGTTGACTGTAAAAATGCTTCAGATATCAAAATTCACATGGATAGTACAAATTCATGAGGAGGCCCTTAGTCTATGGTATAGAATATTGACTTTCATGGAGTCCTAAATTTGAAACTGTTGGAGTCCATGCAGGTCACTGTGGAGTGAAGAGGAAAAGAAAGGGGCAAAGGCATGTTTTTGGTCTTCTATCCTTGCTTCAAACTGAACAGCTCCATTCGCATCTGCTTTTCTTTCATTATTTTGTAAAAAGTTTTCTTTTTCTATTTCTGTTTCTTTGTTTCTTAAAAGAAAAAAAAAGAACTGCTGAATTATATAGAAGAAATAAGGCAATTCAACATAAGATTTTGAATTTCTTTGAATAACTGAATTTCTTTATTAGACGTTTATTCTTGGTACTGGCTTTATTTTTTTCAAACAAAATTCTTATAAATGACAAGCAAAAAGGAGCTCTTGTGTCAAAACTAAATATCACAGTGGCTTAGAGCTATAAAAGTGTCACACATATATCCAGGGCCTGACTTCTCATTCACAATCACATCTTTTCCAGATGTCATATAGCTCTTTTGCTCAAATACTGTCTTGTATTGGGAGTTCACAACTTTTTGATGCAGTCCATAATATTACTGGATACCCTTGTTTGTTGGTTAGTTCTTTCTAAGACTGAACCAGAAACCTCTTGCCTATAGTTTTTGCCCCAAGCTATATAGTCCCATGCTCTACAGAAAAGCACAGAAGGCAGACATCCTATATGTACAAAGTAACTCTCCAACTGAGGCAGATTTACTGTGAAATTAATAGACTTAAGCCTCAAGTACCTTATTTACAGGAACCATTTCTAAAGCCTTGGGAGGAGCTGAAGGTCATATGCTTTTTAGATTAGCCAAAATAAGATATTTTAATCACAATTAGGGTAACTCTTCTCACTCCAACTTCTCCTCCCTTACATTTCTCCTCATGTACCCTGGTGTTGGAGAGACAGGGCAGTTTGGGAACCTGGTTATGGGAAGCTTCAGTTGGTAATGCACTTAGTTTGGGTTTAGTAGTTATGTGTATGAGGCTCACAGTAATTTTCTTGTTTATTCATGTTATTGCTCTTCTTTCTGTTACATAGGAATAGTTTCTAGGAAATATCTATTGCTTGCTCTGTTAGAACACAAAGATGTGTGGTCAGAGGTCATGCCATAATAGGAACATGTCCTAAAATGTCTCACACCAGAAGTATGTGGGTAGTGGATGTTTGAACACGTGAAGTCAGAGCTAGTTGATCAAAATTTGTCTAATCATCACATGTGTAAAATTGTTAAGTGGAAGCTTCTAGCCAGTAGTCTCTGTTCTCAGGAACATACCCTGTAATGAAGCATATGTATGCATTTATACACACCGTATATATTTTTTCATTTTCTGTGGAATTGAACAAAATATAATTTTTCAGTGTCATATGTTTGTTTTGATTAAACTGTGGCAGTGCTATAAACCCTAAGTACATCTGTGACAGCTTATAAATGAAAGAAACTTGACGGAGGTTTTCCCTAATTTGTTGTATATATTTTCCCTTTTTTTAGTTACATTTATTTATTTATTTTAAAAATTTGAAATATAATTTATTGTCAAAATGGCTAACATACAATGTGTAAAGTGTGCTTTTGGTTTTTGGGATAGATTCCTATGGTTCATCACATACATGCAACATGATGACTTGTGAAACTGACAGAAACTTTTTTTTCTTTAGTTTTTTGTTTTGTTTTTTTGTTTTTTAATTTTATTTTTTATTTTTTAATTTACAACCAAATTAGTTAGCATACAGTGCAACAATGATTTCAGGAGTAGATTCCTTAGTGCCCCTTACCTATTTAGCCCATCCCCCCTCCCACAACCCCTCCAGTAACCCTCTGTTTGTTCTCCATATTTATGAGTCTCTTCTGTTTTGTCCCCCTCCCTGTTTTTATATTATTTTTGTTTCCCTTCCCTTATGTTCGTCTGTTTTGTCTCTTAAAGTCCTCATATGACTGATGTCATATGATTTTTGTCTTTCTCTGACTAATTTCACTTAGCATTATACCCTCCAGCTTCACCCACATAGTTGCAAAAGGCAAGATTTAATTCTTTTTGATTGCTGAGTAATACTGCATTGTATATATATACCACATCTTCTTTATCCATTCATCCATCGGTGGACATTTGGGCTCTTTCCATACTTTGGCTATTGTTGATAGTGCTGCTATAAACATTGGGGTGCATGTGTCCCTTCGAAACAGCACACCTGTATCCCTTGGATAAATGCCTAGTAGTGCAATTGCTGGGTCGTAGGATAGTTCTATTTTTAGTTTTTTAAAGAACCTCCGTATTGTTTTCCAGATTCTAAAATATCATTAATAAAATAATTATTTTTAATACACCATGCCAAAAAACGAATTATCTATTCCCTGCCTAGGAAATATGGCAAGATCTTTGCCATAAAATGATTAAAGAGATAACCAAGAATATACAGCCAAAAATGTAGGGAAAAGGTGCTATTGAGGTTTGCTAGTATTATGTTATTTTTCTGGATATTTTTTATGAATGCAATATGTTGGCATTTGAAACTTTTGACATTTTTTTGTCATTCTAAATATTCACTTTAATAACAATTTTGCATATGTGATTTTGTGTTAATTTTCATAGAAAACCCCTCTTACACAAATTGCATGACCTTCAGAACCCAAACAATGCATTGTCTTCCAAATGTTAAGAAACAGCACTTAGGTCTTTTTTCTACCTCAGGTAAACATCCTTAGGCACTTTCCGGTGCTTATTCTTAGATTTCTTACCAACCACTGATTCATGGCCTGTTTGCTCATTAGCTAAGGCCTTATTCCCTGAAGGAGACTGGGAATTGGTAGACTCAAATGCTTGAGCAAAGGCACAGAATAATATAGTAAAATCAGCACATGTACATGTTTGGCACCAAACCTATACAGATGCCAGAATTTCAGGTTGTTAATCCTATTATCATAGGCAATATATTTTACCTTTAAGATTCAGCTTTCTTATCTATAAAAATAGGAATGACAGTTCCCAGCTCAAGGTTGAGCAGTGTAATGAAAAAATATGTATGAGTCACCTAGCTCAGCACTTGGCACATAGCAGATGATCAGGTACTGTTTGCCATTCTTTTTATTAGTGTTTAAACAGAAACACATGGTCTCTTCTGTACCCTTCACAGAGACTGGAGAAAGTTTGATTACATTTTCAAAACATGTAACATTTCTCATTTTGCAAGTGATGAAAAGCCAGTTTTCCCCTGGTAAGCTATGAGACAGATTGAGCAAATGAACCACTAGTCACTGAAACCAAGCCTAACTAGGCCTGGAGGAGTTTCAGGCAATTATACAGAGTTCTGACTTCCCAGTGGGCCCTGTAGCTGTCAGCTGATTCCAGAAGCTTATGGTAGAACTTCTGGTGTTTCTCAGGGCCTTCTGTGTTTAATGCTGGGCAGGAAGCCAGTTATCTGGGAGGAAGGTAAGAACGTGGGACATTGTTTAAACTAATTTTTTTTATATATGGATTAATTACCCAGGTTGAGAATTATCAATAGCTTTACTTTCTGACAGTCTCTCTTTTGGTCATTACATGTGTAACACGTTAAACAGAAGAACAGCTGGGGAAGAGATAAATAGGTATTTTTAGTTGCACTGAAAATGAATTTGAAGGGAGGGCATGAAGTCATAGTTTAAAATGGCTTCAGTAATAAAGATAATGGTAGTAATAAATGACATATGTATTTAAATTTTCTGTGATCACGTTCCCACAGCCTATGGGTATCAAAGTCAAATAATGTATAGGCAATATGACAAAAAATAAGTGAGTTGAGTGGTCTAGGTACAAAGAAATGGTTCTCTGTCATAAAAATACACACATACACATTGCAAATACAACACTACCTGAGAACTGACAAACCCAGAAGGGGGAGACCAGAGGGAAAGGGGCAAACCTAATAGTTCCTGACTATTACACAGGAGCTACTCTGCTCCTGTTTTTTGGTCCTGTGAAAATGTGGAAGATTGCTTTTGTTTTTTGTTTTGTTTTCAGCAGCAACACTAGAAATCTGGAATTTTATGGTAAATAATAAAATACAAAATATTGGACCAGTTTAAAATGAAAACAACACCTTCTGGGTCAAATATAATGTTTGCCAGAGCTGATCTGGCTTCTGGATAGATATTTGTAACCTCTGCCCACAAATGAGCTGCATAACTGTCACAGGAACATGTAGCCCCAGGCAGACACTGGGTTCTGGGGTGAGGGAGAATGCCCGAGAAAATCAGCTCAGAGGAGTGACTTATAGAATGAGCTGGGTCTTAAATGGTATGTGGTATGTCATGTATCTGTAGGTATATTTACCTGTGGTATGTGTAGGTGCATCCTAAGTACAGGGAAATGTATGTGCAGAGGCAGGAGGTGTGATGGTGTGTCTTATTCTCTGGTACCAATCAAGAGTATCATTGTGTGGGTACATGGAAGGTCTGGAGAAACAATTGATGGCCTACAAGGTTGGAGGATGTACAGTGTGGGCTCTTTTGTTTTGCATTCCATTGACAATTCATTTTTCATCCCTGTGTCTCTGTGAAAAGTACTTATATTTCTTTCTTGATCTACTGATAGTGAAAACACCGAATTTTTCCCAAATAAATAGGACAAAAATGAAAGTGAAAAATACACAGAATTCCTGTCTATCCCTATCTTTCTGCTTGATTATAACACTTAGGTGTACTTTTTGAAGATTATTTCTGCTAAAGATGTTAGGAGGATGTCAAAGATTAAAGTAGTTTATATCTTTATAAATGTATGCTTTTGGAAGAATTTACTGCCATTAAAGTGGATATAATTGAAAACCAGGTTTGCTCTTTTTCCCAAGTGTGTGGGATTTCTCTGTTTTTGCTTTGTTTTTTGTAAGGACATAAAATACAATTCTTCTTATTTTCCTTAAAAAAAAAATAAAATAAAAAATAAGGTGTGCCTGGGTGGCTCAGTCGGTTAAGCATCGACTTTTTTTTTTTTTTTCAACGTTTATTTATTTTTGGGACAGAGAGAGACAGAGCATCAACGGGGGAGGGGCAGGGAGAGAGGGAGACACAGAATCGGAAACAGGCTCCAGGCTCTGAGCCATCAGCCCAGAGCCTGACGCGGGGCTCGAACTCACGGACCGCGAGATCGTGACCTGGCTGAAGTCGGACGCTCAACCGACTGCGCCACCCAGGCGCCCCAAGCATCGACTTTTGAATTCAGCTCAGGTCATGATTCCAGGGTCCTGGGATTGAGCCCCACATCAAGCAAGGTGTGGAGCCTGCTTTAGGATTTTCTGTCTCTCTCTGTCTCTCTCTCACTTTCTCTCTCTCTCCCTCTCTCTCTCCCATTTCTCTGTGTGTCTCTCTCTGCCCCCCTCCCTGCTCACATTCTCTTTGTCTCTCTCTAAAATAAAAACTGAAAAGAAAGAAAATAAAAAGAAAAAGAAAACAGAGTTTTTCTCACTGAGAGGTTCTAATTAAAATGTTCCATTTGAAGGATTTTTTGGCCAACCCAAATTCTTGTTAAGCAAATGCTTTATATTTCTTGCTGGAGTATAAGGCTGCAGTATTCCTAGAGGAAATTTGCAAAACACAACTGAGCCCAAATATACAGTAACATGTATTATTTCAATACCTTCAAACAGATTGTTCCAGAATTTTTTAATCACTAGGAATACATTGGTCAACAGATTTTATATGTATTACTTTGGAAAAAGGAAATGATACTTTCACATTATCTTTAACCAAGAGCACGTTCATCTAGTAGATATAACAACAATCCCATCTCACAAACCTCTACTCTTAAAGAAAAAAAAAAGATTTTCCCTGTAGTGCAAATTATTCTTTTTGTAATATCATTTAATTTTTTTTATGTTTATTCTTGAGAGAGAGAGACAGAGAGAGAGTGCGCGCGCTCACGCACAAGGCGGGGAGGGTCAGAGAGAGAGGGAGACACGGTATCTGAAACAGGATCCAGGCTCTGAGCTGTCAGCATGGAGCCTGATGCAGGGCTGGAACCCATGAACCATGAGATCATGACTAGAGCCAAAGTCGGACACTTCAACAACTGAGCCACCCATGTGCCCCTGCAATATCATTTTAGTAAATCACATTTCAAATATATGAGTGGATATGTTAGTTTGTGAATTAAATTTTTATAAGTTATACATATCTACCTGGAGCTATTTACAATAGTTTATATGTCATGCATCAACATAATTGATTTTACTTATAACCAGTGAAAATGATAGTTAATTTAGTATATTTACCATGAGTTAACACTGAGCAGATAACTAGGAAATTCGGAATGAATTGAGCAAGTGAACCATCTGGTTATTATTTAGACTCTAGAGGCCTTTGTGTCTGCAGCTAGAAGAGCTGATGTTCAGTAATGGCGGTGCTTTGCTCGCATGTGTGAGCAAGTGGCAATGCTGGTGCCTCTAAATAGGTAAATGGAAGACAAATGATTTATTTTATTACACATGCATAAATCATTTTGAAAATAAGATTTTTGATTAATTTTATTAATTTTGTGGGGAAATCTTATTTCACATAATGAAGAACTATAAAACCAATATTAAATCTGACCATTTATTGCTACGATTCTTATGGACTGATCTTATGTAACGACTCCTGTGCTTCAGACCCAGTGTCCTTTCTTCAACTGAAAGAAAGGACCAAGTTCTGTTCTACCTCTAGGCTTTCTCTCATGCTGCCTGATACACCACCCTCGCCACTCTCAAAACTTTTCTATGGCTGGCTCCTCACATTTATCTCTATTTTAAATATCACTTCCCTAAACAACTATTGGCATCTTGTTATTCTTTTAATCACATCCTGCCCTTTTCTTATAAACCGTATTATAGCTAGTACTTGTTTACTTGCTTTGTTCTCATCTGTTTCTCCAACTAGAATGTAACCTTTTTTGACAGCAGCAGAGACCATATCTGTATATTCAGCCCTAGGACAGGCGGCAGTAGAGATAAATGGTTAAAAGTCACTAAGAATCACACTGCCTAGAGTAAACCCTGACTGTGTCATTTGCAAGTCCTCAGACAAGTTTCTTATTCTATTTGGGTATCATCTGTAAAATGGACATAATAATAGAACAAAGATTACATGAGTTAGTATATGTATATTACTTGCCATGCAATGAGGCCTTATTAAATGTCAGCAAGCTAGATAGCATGGTATCCGGTAAATAGTACGTAATCAATAAACATGTACTGAATGAATGAATGATAAAGCTTTTGTGTCAGAAAGACACCAAAGTGTCTTTGAATGCCATTTCCATCACTTACGACCTTTGCAATGATATTTAAATTTTTTGAACCTTGATGTCTCAGTGTATAACATGGTGTTGGCTTTTTGACATTATTGTGAGGATGAAATGAGGTGTTTTTTATAGCATGTGTTATGATTTACTTTTGTTAAAAAATAAATTAAAAACCCTAGATCATTCTCATTTTAAGACTGGGGTATTCAACAGCCCTGCCTGAGGCCATTTGTACCTGTTGTTGGGATAATTATCTTGAACAGCTCTAGTCATTAAAACTGTTCGGTGATAAAGAACAAAGCCAATTCAAGCTAACTGTAGCCTAAATAAATTAAAAAATTAATAAAAGCATATTTATTATAACTAACAGATTGAGCAAGAATCCTTCATGATATGTTCACAGTCTAAATTCATTGTAGTTTTCCCTTATTCCTTTCAACTTTATGGATTCAGTGTCCACCTTTCCTGGATGAAAACCCTGACAGATGTCATGACCTTTATTCCTACTGGATAGAACATACCTATAGTTACTTTAAGTCACAAATATGATTCCAGTTCAGTAATTAGAAATATTGTTGTATTAGTTTTCTATTGTTGCTGTAAGAAATTAACACAAACTTAATGTCTTAAAACAAAACAAAATAAAACAAACTAAATCATTGCCCTTTAGTTCTATAGATCAGAAGTCCTACATGGGTCTCATGGGTTAAGACTGAGGTGTCTACAAGACTGTGTTCCTTTTTGGAAGCCTGAGGAAGAATCTGTCTTTCCTACGATTGAGAGCCACCTGCATTCATTGGCTTACATCCCCTTCCTCCATCTTAACAATAGCAGATCAAGTCTTCTTCATATCACACCTCTCTGACCTCCTTTCTCTGTGTTCCTTTTTTACTTTTAAGGACTCATGTCGGGGCATCTGCGTGGCTCAGTTGCTTGAGAAACTGACTTCGGCTTGGGTCATGATCTTGCAGTTTGTGGGTTCGAGCCCCGCGTCGGACTCTGTGCTGACAGCTCAGAGCCTGGAGCCTACTTCAGATTCTGTGTTTCCCCCTCTCTCTGCCCCTCCCCTGCTCACGCTCTGTGTCTATCTCTCAATAATAAGTAAACGTTAAAAAAAATTTTTTTTTATTTAAAAAAAAAGGACCCTTCAGAATGATTCAGGATAATCTCTCCATCTCTGGGTCACCTAATTAATAAACTTAATTACCTGTGCAGCCTTAATTCTCTTTTGTCATGTAACCTAATAAGTACCAAGATTGAGTTAAAGATTAGGACATGGACATCTTTAGGGACCATTGTACTGTATGTAAACTTACCATATCTGGACTGTCTAATATTAAAAAAATCCAGTCTTCTGGATTATTATTTTCTGTAGGTTAAGCTTTATAAGGCATGAAGCAGGATGCTTCCTTTTTTGCCTTCCAGTGATAGCAAACATATTTTACATTCTAAAACTTTCTACATGATCTCCCTCAGGTTACTCTACTCAGGCTTGTGACTCAAAATTACCATTCTTCCAGTCTTCCCCCCAGAAAAGATGAATTTGTCTTAAATCACAGCAGTTGCTCTCTACAAAGAAAGCTGTTCATCAGTTCTTACATAATTTTTTTTTATAGTCTCTGATGAATATCATTATCATTGGTCAGGCTAAGTGGTCTGGGAGTAATAGAACAGGTTCTCAAAACCATTCTTTATGAATTTAATTGGTATAGGACCAAAGAGGTATTTGTCTCACATTCATCGAAGCAAGAAGGGTCTGTCTATTCATGGAATCCAAGGGCTAGGCCTTTGAAACAACAAAACTAATGAAAAATCCACTTGTAATCCAAACTAATTTCTCTCTTTCCCTCTTATCTCCTTTTCTTCCAAAAATCAGCTTCATTATTCTCCCTTCTGTGAATAGCTATTCTAAGGGTCCCTGATCTCATGGCTGAACATGGCTACACGCATAGTTCCTGACTTTACATGTTACAAGCCTAACCTTAAATTTTAAGCCTAACCTTAACCTGCAGTCCAAACCAGAATTGAAAGGGGAAAAATCTCTAGTCTTTCTAGATAGAGTTTTATGTATATATTGGTTCGGTCAACTGTAACCTGTGGAATGAACTATATTACATAGAACAAAATGTTCTACCCCTGTGGATTTGGGGACTAGAAAAGAGATCATTGGGGTTTGGGAAAATATTCCAAAAGCTGTATATCACAGTTACTTGTAAGTCTTATAATAATAATAAAACAAAAACAACAATCTGCATTACAACCAAAATTTATTGAGAACCTATAATAATCAGGCCCTGCATTATCATATGTAATTATCACCTTTAATCCACATGGAGGCTCAGGTGTTTTCTCCATTTTAATGAAAAAAAAAATAAATGAGTCTCAGAGAAGTGAAATAATTTGTTCAAGGTCACACTGGGAGTAAGTTGTGGCCCGGACCTAAATGTACACTTACCTGACTCCCAAGTCCATAAAAAAGATGTCAATAGAATGATATTTACTGGGTAATTTTAACAGAAAAAAATGTGTTTGAAAATGTTCTGTACATTGTTAGATTTTATATCTCCATTCATGTCTATACCTCTGACTATATTTATATCTATATCTTTCTACATCTATGTTATATCTGTATCTACCCATGTTCTCCTCCCGTCTCTGGGATTTAATACTGGATACTTAAGACAATGGAATAATTTATTATTTAAATTTTACTTTTTCTCTGTATTTTTTCTGGTGATAATCTAATAATTATAAGAAGATAGTGTTTTATAAAGAACAAGAAACGTCAAGCTAATTTTCTTATTTTACTAGTTCTCTGGAGAATGACAGTTTTTTCTTAGGTAGCTTCTTGTCTGCTTTCTTCCCAGCTCAAACAGAATTGTTCTGCTGACCTGCTGTTTCCTTTTCGTACTAAAATTTCCCAAATCAACATGGTGTATCAGTCTTTGTAAAAGTATAGGGGTATAGGAAAGAAGCTATGAAATCTGAGTGATATTTATCTCCCCCCCACACCAGCACCCCCCATAAATAGAACATCCAAGTTTCTTTTTTTTTTCAATGTTTACTTATTTTTGAGAGGGAGACAGACAGACAGACAGAGTGTGAGTAGGGGAGATGACAGAGAGGGAAACACAGAATTCAAAGCAAGCTCCAGGCTCCAAGCTGTCAGCACAGTGCCCGACTCGGGGCTTGAACTCATGAACCGTGAGATCATAACCTGAGCTGGAGTCGGATGCCCAACCAACTGAGCCACCCAGGCACCCCGAACATCCAAATTTTATATTTTTCTAATTATAACAGTTTTTTCTCCTAGGTTCTTTTAAGGAATTCTTATTGAAGTTTACAAAAATTTCTTTCCTTAACAGCTAAATTTATTAAAACTTACTGAGTACCTATTTATACACATATAAATGTTTCTTTTATTAGCTATTTACCAAGAATAACAAACTCAAATTCCATTTATAAACATAAATTAGAGATAAACTGTATGGATTTATTGAAAGCACAATTGAGGACCTCTTTTATTTTTCTATTTTGAAGAACAGTCAAGATTCATAAATAAGACTTAATTTTTTTCTCACAATGGTAAATAAATGCTTTATTTTGATTATAAAAGTAATATATAACTAGTTTTAAAATATAAACACTCAAGAAGGGAGCGCCTGGGTGGCCAAGTTAAGCCTCTGACTCTTGATTTCAGCTCAGGACATGATCTCACAGTTGGCAAGATTGAACACTGTCAGTGTAGAGCCTGCTTTGTATTCTTTCTCTTCCTCTTTCTCTGCCCCTAACCCACTCGCTCCCTTTCACAAAATAAATAAACTTCAAAAAAACTCAAGAAGGATGCAAGGAAGAAATTTGACAATCACCAATAATTCTTTAATATAATGACGATTATAATATTTTTAGCATATATCATATATCGTGACAAAAATATAATGCAGCAGTGTTCTGGACATTTTGTTAGTCAATGAATGTTTCTGTATTAACAATTGCAAATTATTCTGCTATACTACTGTATAATAATGAATTTTAAAAAGCTGTAGTCGGCATTTAATTAATTATATATTTTTTAATATTGTAAACAACACTAACATATTGTTACATAAACTAATTTGCACATATTTCTGATTATTGTCTTGGAAAATTTCCTAGGAGTGACATTTCAAATGGTATGATTTTTGTTTAATACTTTAGATACAGTTTTGCAAAATTGCCCTCCAGAAAGGTTGTACCATTTTTGCTCTGTCTATAAAGGAGTAAATTCTATTTTTTTTTTTAAAATTTTTTTTTCAACGTTTTTATTTATTTTTTTTGGGGACAGAGAGAGACAGAGCATGAACGGGGGAGGGGCAGAGAGAGAGGGAGACACAGAATCGGAAACAGGCTCCAGGCTCTGAGCCATCAGCCCAGAGCCTGACGCGGGGCTCGAACTCACGGACCGCGAGATCGTGACCTGGCTGAAGTCGGACGCTTAACCGACTGCGCCACCCAGGCGCCCCAGGAGTAAATTCTATTTAACTTGCCTTCTGCCATAAAACAATTCAACTGGGCAAAATATCTAAAACAATTGTTACCACCAGACATTGGACAACAGGAAACCTAGGACTGTGATCCTGAAAAAGGAGATCAAATAAAATGAGCCTTAGAAAATAGCCCTGGCTTTCTACCCAGAGACAATTTCTAGAATATGATAAAGGAAGAAAGAACTCAAATATATCCTGAGTTGAGGAGAAGGAGATGAAACTTTGAGGAGAATGAGCCATCATTATATGTGGAGATAAGAGATGCTACACAAAGGAAGAGCTCCAGGCATCTGCAGAAGAGTACTCTGAAGACTTAACTGAATAGCAATAAGTGCAAAGGGTGAAACACCATGATACTGAGCAAAGAACAACTATTGGGAAAGTACAATTATGAGACAGCTCTAAATTGGACTATTTTCAGAGTTCACACCAGCTACGAATCATTCATATGCCTGCCAATAAGGGTAGAAAAACCTGGTGACTGCACAAAGCATCCAGTAGAGCTCTAAAAAGTCTCATACATATTAGTGGTATGGCTAAACTAGGTCTAGGGTAAAGTGTACTCTAGGCCTGCAAAAAAATAAAAATAAAAAAACCCTACAAAATAATTTTCCAAACAATAAGGCTGATTTAAAAGTCCTACTCAGGGTACCTAAAAGTCCAGGATCTTTAAAGGAATAAAAAAAATTCATCACTTGACAGTGTATAAGTTATAGAGTCAAAATGCTCTGTATCCAATCAAAAATTACTAGTCATGCAAAAAGCATAAAATTGAGACTCATAAACAGAAGAAAAATTAAATAGGAATAGAGCCAGAATGATGGAATTAGCAAATGACTTTAAAGTTACTGTTAATTGGGGCACCTGGGTGGCTCAGTCTGTTAAGCGTCTGACTCTTGATCTCAGCTCAGGTCTTGATCTCAGGATTGTGAGTTTAAGCCCTTCATTGGGCTCCACACTGGATGTGAAGGCTACTTAAAAAAAAATAATAATACTGTTATCAATATTTGCAATGATACCAAGGCAAACAACCTAATAAGGGGGAAAAAAACAGAACAATTTAGAAATGTTAGAATGTTGAAAATGTTAGAAGTTCCAATTAGAGTTTCTAGAAATGAAAAATAAAATATTAGAAGTGAAAATTTCACTGGATGGGATTTACAGTAGAATAGTAAACCAGAAGAAACCATTAGTGAACTGAAAATCATAGCAAAAGAAACTATTCAAACATAAATACAAAAGAAAAAAGACTGAAAAAAATTAACAGGGCCTCAGGGAACTGCTTGGCTATCTATATCTACATCTATATCTATGTGTCTTTTTATAATGTGTGTGTAATTAGAGTACCAGAAGGAAAGAAGAGTGAAGGAAGGAGAGACAAAATATTGAAGGTAGCAATTAATGGCAGATTTTTTTTTAGAATTTGGTGAATATTGTAAGTGGACAAATCCAAGAATTTCAGCAAACTCCAAGCATGAGAAACACAAAGAAAATTATAGCAAGTCACATAATAATCAAATTGACTAAAAACAAGTGACAATACATAAAAACAGCAAGAGGCAAAAGACACATGGCATAAAGAACATAAAGGATAAGAAAAAACACAGATTCCTTTGCCAGAAACTGTAACCCAGATGACAAAGGGGGGAAAATACATAAAATGTGAAAGAAAAATAAATATTTCAATGTATAAAAAACATCTCTTAAGGATAAAAGCTAAGTAAGGACTTTCTCAGATAAACTAATAGAATTCCTTATCATTGGACAAGAACTACAAGAAATGGTTTGGTTTGTTTCTTGTTTTTTTAGGTGGTGGCAACAGGGCTTTACTTACACTATGGTGCAGGGCGAGCTGCACACACAGAGCCCTGATGGTGACAGCCAGTATGATAAACATCTAAAAAAAATGTTTACTTACATTGCTAAAGGCAATTTCCTCTTCATATCGGAAAATTTCTGAACTCCATTGACATGGGCCACTTAATGGAATCATCTTTAACTCATTACCAAATTGAAATTCAAATAAAGCAATTCGAGTAGGTTAACTTGTTGGTGAAGATGAGCTATTATATTGATACAATTTTATATATTTACATTATATTTGGACACTGAAATTGAGAGAAACCTCAGGTGACTTGGTTGTAAAAAGTAAAAGGTTGTATATTTAAAATGCTTCAGAGGATAAATAAGTAACAAATCAAACAAGACTGGATCCACTGGAAAACGAATAACTCACCTAAAATCATTCAGAACTTTTTTTTAAAAAAGTATCCAGACAAACAAATGTCTGAGGGCACATAAGTTTAGATTTGTGGTGTCATAAAATAACTCTTAAATTAGAAAGTAGAATGTTCTCTTTAATTTTAACTTTAATAATTTAAATTGCCTTCCAGTTTCTTGATGGATTTTACACTGTCATCTTTGTTTTCACCATTTAACTTGTGTTTCATTAGGTGCTAATAGGGGTAATTCAATGTCGGTTCATTTCTTCAAACCGTTGTGAACTTTAAAATATTATAATTTTTGATTTATCACCAATCTGAAGTAAAAAGAGTTTTTTAGATTTTTGGAAAACTAAAGAAAAGAGGGGTAGGAGAGATAGCTTTTTTTCTTTATTCTCTTAGGTTCAGTGATGGGGACCCTGCAAATTAAACTGACAAAACACAGGATAACAGGAAGAAAAAAATAAGTTTAATTACATGCATACATACTGGGAATTCACAAAGGAATCTGATTCTAGGAGACAGAATTTGAGGCTTATATACTATCTTAGGCTAGACAAAGGAAAATGCGTTTGGGGTTTCTGTAAGGGGAGGTAAGTTATGGGATGGGGAGGGGAGGGATCACATTGTAAAACCAAGGGTTATTTAATAGTTTTTTGTTTGTTTTGTTTCAGATAGGAGTTATCTGAGGTACTAAGAGTTGTCTCCACAGTAATTCTCTTCCTGCTAAGGGAGAGGGAAACATGATTACAGATGGAAACTTGTGTCCTGCTTGTAAATAGAAAGGGGAGAAGGCAGAGAGCTAATTGCCTTTAGCTCAAAACAGTCCTTATGCCAAAGTGCCATATTTGGGGCCTCATATCCTGACCCCTTCGGAAGGAAGCAGAATACTAGTAACATATGTAATTAATAATCTCCCTTACACTTTGATTTTAAGGATTTTTGGAGAAAGACGAAATATAATTATGTTTTCAATTAATCAATCAAGTATTAATTAAATGCTTATGAATCTGTCAGATCTAAAAACAGCACTAATAAATGCTCTCAATATCTGCTTGAGAATTGGAAAACAGAGCCATATTTGCCCAGCTTTTTAAAGAAGAAATGTTAAGGAAATAAAAATTGATATGTTAGGCTATAGGAAGACTGAAAGTTTTAGAAGAGGTGGGAGGGGCATAATAACTATTTAGAGGTACCTTTAGCAATGGCATATGTATCTCTATTTTTATGTTTATTCATTCTTAAAATTGCTCACATGTGATCTCTTCATTGTCCAAGGTGATCAGATACCATATTTCCCAGTGTCCCAGGAATACTTTTTTTTAATATAGATTTCTACCCATTTAGCCTGTTGTTCTATAAAATCCATCCAGAAAAGCTGTGTTTATCTCCCTCATTTGTCTTTTTTTCCTTTCTTTTTTTCATTTTGTAAATCTGGTCACCATAGGAAAGACAGACATTCAGTTGAGAGCAAGTCTATTTTAAGTACTAGCTACTTAGGGGGAGGTTGGCGACTTTAATCCTGCAACAATGCTAGCTGGCTGGTAGTCAGCAGGGAAAGCAGAAGAGCTTTCAGAAAGAAAACATTCTCAGTAGAAAGTAGTGGCCCATTATGATGTTGAACAAAAGTAGTTCTGCTGGAATCTTTTTTTTTTTTTTTTCTGGGAAAGCTTGTTATTCCACTTAGACTTTATTCAAAAAAAGGAGGAGGAAGAGGAAGAAGAAAAAGAAACATTAAAAAAAAAAAACCCAGGAATTAAAAATTAAAGAAATATTATGTAACAAAATGATAAACTCTTTCTCTTTGGTTCCCCATAATTAGTTATTCTTGACTACTTTTGTTCATACTCATGAATTGAAACCTGTTAAATTTAATAAGTGATTGTTTAAGTTACTACTGTGTTCTATTACTAAGATATTAAGTGAAAGGGAGAGGATGTTTCTAAAGACAATGAGAAACCTCACCTCTTACCTCAGATTCACCTTAGCAGAGAAGGCCATTACCCCCAACAGCTGTTAAATGTTGTTTTCATCTAGTTAGTATTTGCCAAATTCCTGCAGCACAGTTGGCATTCATTTTGTCTTGCTCTTTGAGGCTAAGAGGCAGAAGACTGGAAGACATTTCAACTGTCAACATGAATGACTAAGTTGTACTGGTAACATATTTTCAGAGCTGTTTTAGATCATTCTTTGACATGGAGATGAAACTTTTTTGAGAATTGGTCATTTCGGGGTGATTTGAGCAAATAAATTTATCTCCAAGCTAATATCATTTGAGCATTCTGATTGCATTTTAAAAAGATTAGATAAATCATTCTATCACGTTGGTGTTCCTTTTAACTTTGGTGTTCTAGGGGTTTAGCTGGAGATTTTTCTCCAGCCTTATTGTAGATTTAACATTCTCAAATTGAAAAGTCCATCATTCTACGTTGTGCCCAGCAGTTAGCATGTGTCTTCATTTAATGCTTTCCTCAGGGTTCTTCTTGAGGGAGTTTTGCCAGAGTTTGTTGAATAGTTCTACATAAATTAATCAAGTGTGTGTGTGTGTGTGTGTGTGTGTGTGTGTGTGTGTGTGTACTGCATTTTATAGTTCCATGATAGTATTAAATATACATTTAAACTTTACTATTTTCTCTTTTTTTTTAGATGATACTTAGATGGCTATCATAACTAGTCTTCCCACTATCAGTAGACTCACATGGATGAGGCTAAGATTGCTAACAAGAGTATATTGCTTTAAAATTTTCTGGCATGTAAGCCAAGATTTCATGGGATCCTCATAAAAAGTGCATAAGTCACTATACACTATGATTACAAGCTTTCATTTAATGTTTTGTTATGCAGTTCTTCCACAACTGGAAGAGTGTTGTTCCCAGCAGCAAATTAGAATGCTTTGTAGTGTCACTCCCACCTGACTTCCAACTTGGCATCTCCATGTGTCTGTTATTTTTAGATGAGTCATTGTATATCTTAATTATGTGAAATAGCCTATAAACCACCAGTAATTGTTAAGCAACTCTGTTGTGTGTGCAAGTGTGTGTTAGGATATAATTTATATAGTTCCTTGGCTTTTTCATTTAATAAAACTGTAGTGGAAAGATCATGAAAATGATAATACTCTCCTTGCCATTAATTATTACTTGTTTCCTTGTTGATAGATTTATCTTACTACTGAAAGAAGTAGTTGCTTTCTTTGTTCTCCATCAATACAAATTTTCTTAAGATTCTATATGCAATTTTATGAAGAAAAAAAAGAGAATTAAAAATTTAGTTAGTTAGGTTACTTTTGCTCACCAGTCAATCCTAATACAAAGCACTGAGTGTACCTTAATTGTTTTGACCAGCTTTATATATATTCACAGGTATAGGAGAGTAAATTTGATTATGTACATATTATGTATTCAACTAATTAGAATTAATATCAGATGTGCTTGGGAATGTCAGAGAAGCTGAAGTTAAATGAATTAGATGATAATGGGATTTAGCAGTCAATGGGATAGAAATTGTGGTGATAATGTATTGACATTATTGAGTAAGCTGTGGGACCAGTGAACATATGTAAGCATGAAAATGACATGACTGTGTTTTAGGAAGATCACTCTTTATCTGTCAGATGACTCAACAGATATAGAAAGGATGGATTAGAGGAGAGGGAGAATTCATTTAGGGAGTTTCTATCTTGGCAAGAGATGATAATGACCTTACCTAGAGTATATGGAAAGTTAAGAAGATGAATTTCAATGACATTTAGGACATGGAATTGTTAAGGACTTAGGACTGTTTGGGGAATGTGGGAGGATAGAGCTAAAGATAAATCCGGTTTCTGTCTAGGGCAGTTGGGTAAATGGTCATACCCAGATCTGGAAGAGAGGACATAGAATATGTTCAGCAAATATTGCTTAGCATGAGAAAATCTTGATATCTCTACCCATTCTTCTTGTATAGTATATACATTCTCCCCCTTTCTTAGTTGACCTGTCTTATTTCTGGTAGGACTCAAAAGCATTTAGCAGTTGTGAGCATCAGACAGCCCTAAACTAGAAAGTCTTGGCTACCATCAAACAACAAAATTACGGCTTCAACAAAGAATCTTTAATCAAAACTGCCGGGGTGCTTGGGTGGCTCAGGTTGGTTGAGCGTCAGACTTTGGCTCAGGTCGTGATCTCATGGTTCATGACTTCGAGCCCCACACGGGGCTCTACTGTCAGCACAGAGCCCACTTTGGATTCTCTATTCATCCCCTGCCCTTTCCCTACTCTGCTCTCTTTCTCTCAAAAAACAAAAACATTTTTAAAAGGCCTTTTTTTTTTTTTTTTTTTTTTTAATGCTAAGTGATGAAATGCCTGGGTCTAAAGCCAAATGGTTCATCATATCAGGGTGCACACTTTTTCATTTTTACACTGTTGACAGCTTTATTTTAATCAAGAAAGAATTTTAAGAAAACTAGGCTCAATTCAGAAAATTTTATGTCCTGTTTCCAATATTTGAATGTTTGTCAGATTTGGGGTGGTTTGACAGGATTGGGGATTTATTTTGAAGTGATGTTTAAAAACTAACCATCCTATATTTGCCTGATACCATGTTGAGTATTGATTGATTGAAGTTTTTAAAGTAAGGTCTGTACCGAATATGAGGCTTGAACTCATGACCCTGAGATTAAGAGTTGCATGCTCTAGAGACTAAGGCAGTCAGGACCATGTTCAACATTTAAATAAACATTTAATTTCTTTCAAAATACTGTTACTTAGTTCCACTTTAGAGATGAAGAAACAGACTGACACAGTTGAAACATTGGAGCAGGACTGGATAGAAACTAGGTTTACTTTATTCCAAAATGCATGAAATAAACACCACCAGTATATATTCTTGATAAAAGAGCGTGTATGGGAGGAAAAAAAAAAAAACTTTTCTGTCTACCCTCCCAGGTTCACTGGTTGGGCCTTTGAGCAAACTGATAAAAGAGATTAACAATTAACAAGAGAAGGGGGATGGGGGAACAGTTGTAATTCTGTAGATTTACATGGGAGTCTCACAAGGAAATGGGACTCAAGGAGACCCATTGAGGTTTACACCATTTTAGGCTAAACAATGGAAAGGGGTTGGGGCTCCTGGGAAAGAGAGGCAAGTTATGGGAAAATGAGGGAAGAAAATGCATGTTAAGGAAGGTTGTTTCTCAAGTGGTAAGAGTTGTCTCCGACTTTTACAAATGGAAATTTCCTTTATACATGTAAATTTTCTTTACAAAAGAAGAAATTTATACTCTATTTTTAGGCAGTGAGAGGAGGAAAAGAACTTTTCAAGTGTCTGCTGTTTCTCAAGGGCATTTAGCTCAAAATAATCCATATGCCAATGAGACCTATTTTAGAGTGGTATATTTTAGAGTGGTATATTTTGGCACTCTTCAAGCACCTCTACCTAATTCTTGAAAGGATAATCTCAAAGATCCATTCTGGTTGCTAACCATGGAATTTCTTCCTCATAGTGATTTAGAAGATTACAGTTTTGATAGTTCTAATCCTTTTTTCTTCATGTATATCTATGGATATCCATATGTATGGATATGGATAATTTGACCAGATTATTTGTTCTCCTACTGTTGTACTTTTCATTGACAAGATAAGTACCAGGTCTATGTAACTACTAAGTGTGTGACTTTTACATACCCGGGACTCCATGTTTTATAGGACAATGCCAACATTCAGAATTTTGAATGACTTCATAATTTTTTTTCCAAATTTTCACATGTATCTTCCCTTGAAAAACAGAACTACATAATCACTTTAATAACTGCCCATGACAGATTTAAACTTTAACATTGGTTTCTTCCTCTTGGGTAATTTCTAGGTAGAAACTGCACTCTGAGATAACGGATAACATTTATAACCTTCTCTGTGCCCACTCTCTCCTTGAAGTTTGCTTTAGAAATAGAATGTTAGATGGCCCGCCTTGGTGGCTCAGTTAAGCATCCAACTTTGTCTCAGGTCATGATTTCATGGTTCATGGGTTCGAGGCCTGCATCAGGCTCTGAGCTGACAGTTCAGAACCTGGAGCCTGCTTCAGGTTCTGTATCTCCCTTTCTCTCTGTCCCTCCCCTGCTTGCACTCTCTCTCTCTCTAAACAGTAAATAAAATTACAAAAAAAAAAAAAAAAAAAAGATAATGTTAGAAACACAAAAAGATTATATGGCTGTAGATGTTGTTTTCTCTTAAGTCATCTAAGTGGTTTAAAAAATGTGTTATCTCAGTCACTCTCATAGATTTTCTTCCCAATATTCCAAAAGTCTTGTTAATTTTATAATTATTGTTCCTTTCACCATTCAGTAAAGTTATTTTGGCTAACACTACCAATGTTATTTGGTTTTGGTATGAGTGCGGGTATGTATATTTTAAATGAATGCATTCATTATTTTTTTTTCCTTTTTCATTTACTTTAATTATTTTTTGGGAGTTCTCATAAATGTCCTAATCCCTTTTAACCTTCCAGTTCTTAATTATTTTCTCTTGCATATAAACCTAAATGGTTACCCCCATTTCTTTTCACTTTTGAAATTTAATTTGGCATTTTTTTCCTACTGGAATATATTTCATCATCTTCTTTGCCAATCTATGTCTTTCTTTTCTTCGAGATCCCTCAATTCACCCTTTCTGATGATGGTAATTTTATTCATCTTTATAACATTTGTTGAAAGAATAATATGAGGTAGGAACTGTGCTACCAAGCACAGTTACAGGGATATAGTGGTGGGCACAGAAAAGGTCTCTTAACACAACAGCTCCTAAGGACAGAAATAAGCAGTACATACAATACAATGTAACGTGATAAGAGCCATGGTGAAAGGAAAATTCCAAGTTGTTAAGAAGCATCTGGGAGCATATAGAGGAAGTCTCAACCAAGATTAGTTTGAAGAAGAATTCCTGCATATGAATTAGTAAGGCAAAGAGGAAGTGATGAGAGGAGAATTTTCCAGGCATATGAGGAGCACAAGAGAAAGAGAGTGAATGAGTAAGTGAATGCATGGCATTTTATACGTATTGAAGCTATTTCAGTATAATTGAGTATACATTTATGTTACTTTCTGGGCAGCTACAAGCACTTTTGGGGGTTCTGGTGTTTTTATGTTTTTCCTCTGCCTTAGAATAGGACTTCTTTATTCTACTTTCAGTGTAACTTCACACATTCCATAATTCAACTTGTAGATAAGAGGTGCTTTATACTGGTTATTGACTAATTTTAGGTGCCTGGGACAGGTATGTTAATACATTTCCAAGTTGTTATAATGAAGGAGGATTGATATGTGTGTTTCTCCTGTTATGGGGGAAGTCAGAATGTGATGATTATAGTTTTATTGGAAAACATTCAATTTCCAGTTATATTTGGTAAAGTATGTAACAAAATATATACATTATGCAATTGTAGTAGGCAAAAGACTACTCTATTCTGGAACGAACCACAACTTAGATTTTAATCAGAGGTTTTGTCATTTATCATGAGAGAATGGAGCTTAGACGGTAAATGTTCCAGATCATTTTATAGATGAAGAAACTGAGACCCAGAGAAGTAATGAAAAAAATGCAAATTAACTGTGATGAGGATTTTTTTATGTCACGTTTGTTTTTATTGCTAATATTTTTGAGAGTAACTATTCTAGTTGTTTACCTTCCTGTTTACATAACTTATATAATCAGTGTTTTCATTAATAAGCTAGCAAACATGGTATACAGATTCTTTTCAAATTGAAAATTAAAGAACCATTAAAGGAGAAGATGTTTGAATCTTGGGCTTTTTTTAAACTAGTCTGAACAAAGCTAAAATTTTTAAGAAATTCTGGAGGGGAAAGTTAGAGATTGTCTTTTGTTCTAGATGCCTTATGGGAGACAGAGCTTAAATAAATTGATTTACTTTTGTGATGTACTTCCTCTCTCACTTTTACAAATGAGTAAAGATAATCTCTGATTTGTTGCTTATCTTTGCTAGAGCTTATTTTTTGTTTGAAGCACAATAGTTTAAATTAATACTCATTCTGTTCCTGGTAAAAAGGCAATGCAAATACCAGTATCCTTTTACAAATGAGGACCTTGAGGCGCTCCAAGATTGGATTGTATCACATTTTAAAGATCTCTCAGTTAATAAGTAGGACAGCTGGCTTCAGGACATAGTGACATCAGTGCTCTACTTGGGCATTCTTTCCACTTGTCAGAGGGAGGAAGGACAAGGGAAGAGAAAGAAGGAAGAAGATGAAGGGAAAAGGAAGAAAAGGAGGGGAGGAGGGAAAATATTGCCTCTATTGTGTTTATCATCTGCCATTCAGTGTTTAGCACATACATTATTGCTTTCAGTCTTCATAAGAACCTTTGGAAATAGATACCATCCCCATTTTACAGTCGAGCAAACTGAGACTCAAAGAAGTTCTAGCCCCCTCTTATAGTTCCACAGCTAGTACTAGAGATAGTCCAAAGATTGTCTTTACACCACTGCACAAAACTGATTCATTCCCATGCTGTTCATTATGTCTGTGTATTTTTTTAAATGAACATTGCAAAATTCACTTTAATTTTTTTTTTTATTTCTGTAAGAGAAACAGGTCGGGAGAACTAAAAAACAAACAAAACTCTGGCCCTGCACCATGGTGTGTTGGTAGTATCGACATTCAGGGAAAATGTAAATACGTTTCTAGACTAAAGTGAAAGGAGAGAATTAGAAGTCAATATCAAAACTAAAACAAAGCCACATTTTGTGAAGCACACATTAATAGCAGTACATTGGATCAAAGGATGTGATCTCATTTCATAGTAAAACAGGTCCTGCAAGCCCAGGTAACTCAGGAAGCAGAATGGTAATTATTCACAGAAGAAAGCAGGTAGTATACTGTTACAATACTACAGTAGAAAGTCAGAAGGTCACAAAGCTTGCAGGGTAACTGACACAATTTGAAACTGCTTGGCCCCCTTTAAAAAGAAATAATAAAATGGGAGAGAATGAAGCAAGTTTACCTAACACATCTTTGCAAGGTAAGTGCCAACAGTCTTTGAAATGTTTCCAATCCGAAATTTAAGCAGTTTCTGTTACAAAGTGTTCGTGTGTGTGTGTGTGTGTGTGTGTGTGCGTGTGCGCACGTGCACACGCACGCACATGTGTGTGAGTGTGTGTGTGCATGTGTGTATGCCTGCCTGTGCCCCTGCCGAGTTTCAAGGTGTGCTTTGGGTGTGAGGAAAAGAGGTGGCAAATCTTCTAGTTTCAAAAGAAGCTGGCTGTCTCTTTGAGCTCAAAAACTCAACCAACACAGAAACCCAAATTTGGTGGAGAGTAGGAAAAGTCTTATCTTTACTCTCCAATGTAATGCTGGAGAAATGGTGTGACTGACTTGTCGTGCATTTTCATGCTAGATCTTTACCAACGTTGACGAATATTGTTTTAATTTTATCTCTTCTTATGGACTTTTTATTTGTAATCAACTTTTGCCATTTCTGGGATTTACCAGCTAAGTGTCTTTGTATTCATATACTAATCTAACCATTTTTTTAAGGTAGAAAACAGGATCTCAAAGGAGAGCCTATCAGTTAGGGAGAGGGGATTTATTTTACAGGTCTTACTTAATCAGATACCTTTGTCCTTTGAAGGGATTGGCTTTGTTGACATTGGCTTGACTGGGCTTCTATGGTTAGGCTTGTTGATAGAAACAATACAAGGTGGCTCACACATTTCACTTTTTTGAGTGAGAAAAGGTCCTTCTTAAAAACAAATAAAAACTTGACATAATGCTTATTTGTTGCTATGATTTCTAGTAGTCTACTGTTGTCTGAATTATTTGTCACCTTTACAAGAGTCATTTTGATCAAGATATTTTTTAAATCTAGTAATAACATTTTTATTTGTTTAGTTATGTCTTGTGAAGCTACCGTCAAGAAAATCCCCAAACCACCCAGTTTTCTATTTAGGGCATTTAATTGAACATGACTACATGAAATAAAACATATATGACAATCAGATGATCCTAGACACGCCTGGTCATAAAAGTGTAGTGTCCATTTTCTAAAGTTAAATTATCTTCCAGAATGCCTGTGTTTCTTTTCTTTATTTCCTTTAATCCCTTATCCACTAAATCTGTTCAAGAATCCCAGAACTTTATTGTTATTTTTGTATGTTTCCTAAAAAAACATTTAGTTAAATGCTGCATATAATGCTATTAACAAGCATTTTTAAAGATGAATTAAAGGGGCGCCTGGGTGGCGCAGTCGGTTAAGCGTCCGACTTCAGCCAGGTCACGATCTCGCGGTCCGTGAGTTCGAGCCCCGCGTCAGGCTCTGGGCTGATGGCTTGGAGCCTGGAGCCTGTTTCCGATGCTGTGTCTCCCTCTCTCTCTGACCCTCCCCCGTTCATGCTCTGTCTCTCTCTGTCCCAAAAATAAATAAAAAACGTTGAAAAAAAAATTTAAAAAAAAGATGAATTAAAAAAGTCATGTAGTACAGTCTATTGAGGAAAAACAACAAGCTAAAATACTTATTTAGCATAATTCTATGAAATTATTTATTCATTTATTTATATATGTTTTATGGAGAAAATCATATGCACGTGATTATAACATATACTTTGTCTCTGTAATGTCTTCCCTTGGAGAGATATGTGGGAAGTATTTAGGTTGTTAATGTTGTTCATGTAATAATTATTTTGTGTAAAATATCTTTAACTATTTGGCAACCACGTGAAGAGGCTATTCCAGGCTGTGCAAGTAAATCACCTGTATATACAGGTGTACCTGCAGGTACATCAGAGACTGCAATAAACTGAGGAGTAACCGGGCTTTGTCTCTCTTTGTGTCAGGATCATGAGTAATATTTACTTCTTATTTTAGAGTTCAAGAATGTGTATAGATTTTCTGTTGTTGTTTTTTTTTTTTTTTTTTTTCTCTTTTCTCTGGCAGTTTTATGTATGTTATGTTTCTGGTAATATGTTCCACTGTCACAGGGTGAGTATAAATGCACACACACACACACACACACTTTCAGAATGAATAATCAGTATATATCAGGAAAATGCATAAAATTGTAAACAAGAGCTATAATAAGTCATTTGAATGTTATGGTTTGAGGTAGAAAATCAAGTACCTTGATTCACAAACCTTCTGTAGCCGAGGAATGCTTGTGAGGTCAGTTCTACCTCGATTTTCCCCTGTGAGCTCTATGAAAGCTTTTCAGTGAGCTTTTGCGTTGTTCTGAGTTGAAATGTTTCCTTGGTAGATCTACAAATAGTTCACATCCATCTTCTTGGAGTATTGAAATGCTTCTACCTTAAAGAAGTTGCATTTGCCATATAATTATTAAGTGAATTTAGTAATCAGGAGAGAGTTAATGATAAGTGAAGGTACTTCAGTTGTTGGCTTTAAATTATTTTTGGATTTTTTTTTGTAATTATAAAGGAAAGTACTCTGGGGATAATTTGCAACTTGATGTGTGTAGAAGTAAGAGATTTTGATAAGTTTAATATCTTATAAAACAAATCAAAATAGATTCTGGAATCTTCATTTATCGAATGTTCTAACATCATTCGGTTTTCTGTGCAATACCTTGTCACAATCTCAGCTTGAGTTTAAAAATTATTGAAGTAAATGAAAAAGGCATTTTGAAATGTTTAATATTGTCTTTGACTTAGCAGACTTTATAAAAAGATTCTGAAGTTCTCTGAAATAATACTAATTATTGTCAGCTCAGCTTACAAATAATCAGAATAGAAATGAAATTTCTATGAGAATAGCAATTTAATAGAAATGACTGTATTCAAATTAATGTTATTGTGCATTAAACATATGGATGATTTAATTTTTTTGGTTATGAAGATAATAAGTAATAGTAGATTATCCTTAGAATTCCATCATGTGCTTTGAATAGTGGTTTTCTAATGCCATGTGGCTAGACTGTGACCATGTCTACTCACAACTTGGAGGGCTAGCCATAGACATTGTCAAAGATTATTCATTTTAGTGCTATTTCCTGTAGGTTTTACACCCTGGTAGCCAAGTAAGGGTACACTTTACAACCTGTAAGCTATCAGCAGCTATCGTATTAGGAACCTATTTTTTCCCAAATGAAAGTGAAGTTGTTCCAAGGTTATCTTCAGCTTCATGTGAACAGATCTCAATTATTTTTTTTTTTCCAACATAAAAAGCAATCTCTTCATTTCAGTCCCAATGAAAAATAACCCTACAGAGAATAATGTAAAATTTTATATGAGAAGGCTCATAATATTCTCAGGATTCATAAAATAGAATTATCTAGGATAGGATAAAATGCTAGATTTCTTTCTTCTTATTTTTGAAAATATAAATAAGATACAATATGGCAACAGGAATGGGAGTGAATGCTTTTCGAGCATTGTATTTGCTGAGGAAAGGAAGTAACATTCCCTTGTGTAATACCTGGAGACTCACATGTCCTGCTGAGTAGCACGTGGTAAATCTGTGCTAGTAGTGAAAGGCCATGACTGGAAGGACAGGAGGGTGACAACTTCCTCCTAGGCAGGCAGCTCCCTGGAAAATTCCTTAGGCTAAGATTTTTCCAGAGGCTACCCTTGGACATAAAAATGCCCCTTACCTGTATTCCCTGTCAGGAAGGACATGCATTTTCTATTACAGAGTTATTAGCAACAGGCAGAGCAGACCCTAGTAGGAATTGTAAGAGAGGGAAAGAATCTGTCACTATCCAGCTGTGTCCCTTATCTGATGAGTCCCCCGTCCCTCAGAAACTCACTCCACATGAGCTTTTTCCATTTTATTTCCCTCCTATTCCTCCTTGGTCAAAGCATGTCTAAGGCCACCTGCCTCTTTGTGAAGGATATGATATACAAATTCATTTTTGGAATTATTTAAATAAAAGGTATCTCTGAGTTCAAGGCTGAGACAATCTTGAGAGAGATTTCTTTGAGTGGGGGTCTCCCCTGGACTGTCCAACACATACTTGTAACTCTGGAAGTCTACTTACCAGCTGCTTACATGTTTTTGAGCATCTTCTAATTATAGCTTCCCTTCCTACACCAGTTCTTAGTTTTCTAGATCTAGAAAACCGCTATTCTACAGGCCACAAAAGACTAGAGCTATGGGGAAAAATGTTTCAAAGTCCAGAAGAGTTGACTAGACCCTGTGAAATCCAAGGCCAGTTCTAAAGAACAATCAGCAGAAAAGAGAGGACTTTTCAGCAAGCCACTGAAGGAGAATTTGGCCATCAGAGTTAGGGGAGAAAAAAATTTGTAGAATATTAACATTTTCAAGGTACCAGGGAGCTTAAAGGGCCTCAAGTCCAATATTGTTACTTTGTAGAGTTAGCAAACAGATCCTATGAAGGCAAGAAAATTACCCTTGCTTTCTCAGAAGCAGTTGCCAGAACCCAGGTCTCCACTCTTGCTGCCCAGAGCCTATAATTTAATAGAGGAATTTGGCACATTACATTCTGGAGGCATTTACTTTCCTATTTCAAAAGGGGATATCAGGGTTATGAATGCTTTCAATATTGACACCTTTTAGAAAGGTGTCTATAGTTATGGCCCAGAAAGAATTGTCCGGTATTCAGTCATGTTATTATGAGAATGATCCACCCAGGCTTGGAATTTTTCTGGACTCCATTAAAGTTACATTGGTTTTTAAGACATTTACTTGACTTTCACCACAGCCCAGAGGCATCAGCATGAAAATCCAGACACACATGCATTGAATGTATCATGTTTCTTACGATTCAGACAGTTTTTTAGAAATTATACGTATTCTACTGAGCTAAGAAAAGAAGAAAAATATCTAGGCAAGAAGGTGCCTTAGTGTCTGTGCTTCTAAATTGCAGCCGGAGGGCAGCAGTACTGTGTACCCTGACCTGTTATACTGGTTTGGTGTGCATGTTTACCTTCTGTCGTGGAAAAAGTATCTCTGCATTCATCATCGTAAACCATGCCTGTGAGTGCCTTGAAATCTTTCTAAAACCCCAAAGAGGACTAACCAGTTTAGGACTGCTCCTTCCCAGTCTATAGAACTTTCACAGCATTTTTAAGCAGGAAAAGTGTAAGAAGCTGTTGTTTAACCTGTGTTCCAGAAGGAAGGCTTTCACTAGCTCTAATTGATAGGTTGGAACACTTGAAGACCTGAGACATTTTGGAGTTGAAATTTACATATTAAGGCAACAGGGCGTTTTGGAGTTGGAACTTCCAGAAGCTCTGCTGAAGAGACCTTATTTTCTAAGGATAAATTTGAGCACATTTGGAGCAAGTAAAATTGCAGAAAATGTCAAGGCATGAAATCCCAGGTGAGTCTGACCTAAATGGGTTAGGCAAGGGTGCCTGGGAAGATGGCTGGGGGATTTTTCCCAGAGAGAGAATCCCTGGAGGAGGCAATGAGATTAGAAGATGAACTTTGAAATAATGTGTAAGAAACAGTTAATGAAAGCAGCATAACTGAGCTGAGGAGCACTTTTTTTCTTGTCTTTCTAAATGGATATAAGATCTTTGCTTTACTAGAAATAAAACAGCAAGCAATGTACTTGAATGGAACATTAGATAAAGGTGGTTAAAAACATGTACTCAGTTAAAACCTGCTGCTGGGGGAAAGGCCAATTCTCAAACACTTTGAAATTTAGAGTTTGTTCTGGACTTTTAAATGTTCTGAAAAGCACGGTTTAAGCTCCTTTGATTTAAATGATATTTTATGGCACTGCAATTATTAAAGCGAAACATTTTAAGTTTCAATTAAAGTCACTATAAAATCTTCTTGAAAAGCAGGTGACACATACCTACAGGATGACTTGATTATTTAAACATTATTATTAATAACACAATGAAAATTTTTCCATATATTTAAAAGGTTGGATCTGTCTTTACATCTGTTCCTTTTCTTAAAGAAATAAAACAAAGGGTGCAAGTAATGATCTGATGATTGTACATGTATAAACACCTTATAATTATTACATCGTATGCCTATTCTCTAGCTTTGGAAAGAGTTTAAACGAATTTGGCTAATTGAGTAGGACAGTAAGCCAGCCTTTTTTTGTATCACAGTTTTTGGGGAGAGGATTAACCAAGCACATACTTGACTTATTATTGCAAGGTTTTACATTTGATACATGAGAGAAGAAGAAAAAAATGGGTGACTGACAAGATTGCAAAGAAAACGTGATTAGGATGAAAGCCCTTAAAGGGGTATTGAGCTTCAGTTCGATCCCTCCAGCTTCTAATCTCTCTTCAGGAAAAGTATGTGCAAATAGTTTGATTTGCCAGGGCTATTTTGTTGCTTTATTGATAGATGTTTAACCATCTCCATAGTTGAACACTTGAGAAGGTGCATTCAGAAATACCTGTATAGGGATGTCTGGCTGGCTTAGTTGGTACAGCATGTGACTCTTGATCTTGGGGTCATGAGTTCCAGCCCCACATTGGGCATAGAGCTCACTTTAAGATGCCTTTATAATTTATTGAAATACAATTCACCTGCCCTCTTTAAACCCCTGGTCACTGTAGTACAAGCTGTCTAGTGTGTACTTAAAAACAAAAAAACAAAAAACACAAAACAACAATAACAACAACAACGGAAATGTGACTTAGAGTATAGTACAAAATCCCATCTACTAAAAAATCCCAAAAGAGAAATATTTTGAAAAGTCAACTTCTGAACTTAATGCAATTCATGTAAATAAGCAAAAGATGTGCGTGTACACCTGTTAAACAACACAATCAACTTTGGTGTGTGACTTCAGACCTTGGTAAATGATTCATTTCTGAGAATTAAACTCTTGAAACCATCCCATCTCTGTGATTCTCTTGGCTTTTCAAAAGTAAGTTCTTTTGCAAACAAAGTGTGAGAAGCAGAGAGAGCTGCTTTCCTCTTTGTTTATGGACCTTTAATGCAATCACAGACAAGTCCTATCTTCCTTTACACTACTGATTAATCTTGAAAAAAATCTTCATCACATCAATATTTTGTTGGTGGCCAATTTCAGAGATGGGAAAAAATATTTTGCCACAAAAGGGGCAAAGTTGCTTCCACTCTTGCCAATTTTTGTTATTGTTATAATCACAGACCGCTATCTAAGAATTTATAGGGAAACCTAGGAATTTATAGTGAGTTTCATAGAGAAGATATGATGTAAACTGGCTCTGGCAGGTTTGGTAAAGTAGAATAAATGGTCAGAAGGAAGAAGGTCTTCCCTGGCAAAATAAACAAAGACAAGGCATAGAAATTATATCTATCCATTTATTTACATGCTTGATTCTCCTCTTATTGGAAACAAAAGAATTTTCAAAACATTAATATTTTGAAATAGGCTACAAATAAGTAAGCATAACTAACCTTATGAAAAAAATAAGGTTAAAATAACAATTGAAATTTTGTATACCAAATATGTGGCAGAACATTCTATACAGCTACCAAACAGGTCACAAATTTGTTTTCAAGCTTCCTAGCAGACTAAAGAAAGTAAGAAATTGGTTTTAAGATTTATGGTGTTCAAATGATATAAACACGTATCACTTATTCAAGGGATGCGTTGAGATGGTGGCAGACATCAGAGTAATTTCTATAGGTGTCAGGGGGCAGGCCTAGCTAGAAGAGAGGGGTTTTATTAGGCAATACTGAGAAATAAAGTTAAGAGTTATAAAGACAGGGGCACCTGGGTGGCTCAGTTGGTTCAGCATCTGACTCTTGATCTCAGCTCAGGTCATGATCTCATGGTTTGTGATCTCTGTCTCTCTCAAGATAAATAGATAAACCTAAAAAAAAAAAAATAAAACATTATTATTTTCTTTTTGTTCATCCAAATTCCTATTTATTCATATCAAAATTAGAAACTTAAGGCAATATCATTACCTCAGTGCACTTGAAATTTATAAAATCTTTAAAGAGGGTTTATAATGCTACATAAATATTATTAACACCAGTGTGCTCTCCTCTATTCTTAATCTGTGTTTGTACACCACCTACTCCCCACTCCCCAACCAGATCTGCCACAGATTTGAACGTACTGATTCCTTTAGTTAACCAAAGTAAACATAAAATACCTATATAAAATCCAGTAAAAACTGCAGGGGAGACACTTAAGTAATACCATATACTTATATATATATATGTATATATACTTATATATATTATGCATATAAGCATAATAATGCTATGCTTATATGCAAGCAGGGGAGGGGCAGAGAGAGGGAGAGAAAGAATCCCAGAGCACAGAGCCAGGGACAGGGTATGAATCCAGGAAACCATGAGATCCTGACCTGAGCTGAAACCAAGAGTCTGTCACTCAATCGACAGAGCCACCCAAGCGTCCCAATAATGTTTTTATTCTTAGGGCTGTGTTCTCATCAGTTGTAGGTTCATATTTTATATTCTTTTCAGTTTACCATTTGCTTTCTGTGGATTTCTTTTAGGCATTATTTTTTTTTCTTGATTAGCAAATATAATATTGTTTATATTTCTAGGAATTTGTAATTACTAAATTATTTTTATCAAAATAGTCTTATGTGACTTGATAACATAACCCACAATAAGATTGGTATTTAGTTAATAAAATGTTCTGGAAAAGTAGTCTTCACATGAAATTTGCATTTACTTATGTTGATTAGATGGTAAATAATTTGTCTTTATAATCACATAAATATAAAGGGGGAAAGAACTAGAATTTATTGGGTGCAAAATCAAGGCAGAGATTTACTAAGCAGATTATTTGAATCTCACAACAGTTTTGGACTTTTCTTTCTCCAACAAACACACCAAACTGAGACCTCTAAGACTCTGTGTATTGGTAGTTTAGGCTAAACTTCCTATGTTTGTTTCTTCCTGTCATTCAGTTATCAGATCAAATGTCATCTCAGTGGTATCTTCTCTATTCTCTCAAACTAGAACAGCCATTCTATCTTAATGCCTGATTTTAATTATTTTCATAGCTCATTGTGAGCCATTTTCTTTTTTCTTTCTTTCTTTCTTTCTTTCTTTCTTTCTTTCTTTCTTTCTTTCTTTCTTTTGTGTGTGTGTGTGTGTGTGTATTTTTGTATTGCCTATTTCTTGGCAATATTATGTTTTGTCTCTGAGATGAAAGATCATGGCTGACTTGTTTATTTCTGTATTTCTAGTGCCTGGAGCGACAGCTAACATATAATACTGTATTTCAATAAGTATACATTTAATATGCTCAGAAAAAAGAAGATAAAATTCATACTGTTACTTCTGTGTATCTATCTATGCAATTTACATTTATTCTAACATGAAAATTAGTTGAGCATAAAGTAGCAGTCACTTAACATGGTAAATGCAAAATGAAATAAATCAAGACTTAACTAAAAAAAAGGCAAATAAAAAAGTCTTAAGATGGACAGAGACATGTTTCTAGAAGAAGAATAATTAGCATAGAGTCTATTCTAGGAGATTGGGAGCAGTGTGTTGTCATTCAGTACTAAAGCACTGGTTCCTTCTCATTTCCTCTAGTTCTGTAACTTGGGTTGGAGTTACCTAGGTGAGCTCTTGAAGAATTTCAGTATGAAATATTGGTTGTGGTGGTAGGGGAAAACATGTATTGAGTGTATACTGTGTGCCAGAGGCTGTTGTGAGTGTCTGCATATTTAAGATTTACAACCACCCAATGAGAATTATATGCTCAAATGTAAATAATCGTATGACTATATCTTTGTTACAGAAAGAAAGCTGCCTTCTTGCTCAATTTCAAATTCATCTTCATCATTGTCCCTCATCACACAGTAATGGAAAACTGAGTTCATGTCATAATGGTGGGATTTGACAAAAATAAAATGCATTGGAGTGATACTTGAGGTAAAATTGGTGTTAGCTTTATTGAGTGCACAAGAAGGAAGAGCTTGTGGAAAACTAAATTTCTGGCTTAGGTGGCAGAGAGGATCATCCTGTTAGCTGATGTAGGGAATATAGGACAGGGAACAGTTTAGGAAGAGAAATAGGAGATTGTTTTAAAGAAAATGGCTTTAGGGGCTCCTGGATGACTTAGTCAGTTAAGCATCCAACTTCAGCTCAGGTCATGATCTCATTGTTGGCTCAAGCCCTGCCTAGGGCTCTGTGCTGACAGCTCAGAGCCTGGAGTCTGCTTCAGATTCTGTGTCTCCCTCTCTCTCTGCCCCTCCCCTGCTCATGCTCTGTCTCTCTCTGTCTCTCAAAAATGAATAAATGTTTAAAAATTTAAAAAAAAAAGAAAATGGCTTTAAGCTACAAGTGTTATATATTGATGAAAGTGTTCAGGACCTAAGATGCAAAAATGGCAGTAGACCTTGGGAGAGAAAACTAGGATGGAATTAAAGAGTTGGAAATTACTAAAACTTAAGTCATAGATGCCACTGTAAGTAGGTGAGATTATACAAAAAAAATGGATGTTAAAGTAAGAAGGAAAGATGGTGATAAAAAACAGTAACCTCTGAAATCTCAGCAGAAATGAAAGAAACAGAGATGGAGTCATGGGACAAAAAGAAGATACAGATGACAGTGTTTTCAGGGAAGTGCATTGTGGGGAGTACCCTGTAAAATAGTGAAAAATATCAAACATCAGAATAGTCACAGGGTGATTCAAATTCAGAATTAAGGTGGGGTATGAGGAAGAAACAATTGGAGAATTATCAAGCATGAGGTAAAAAGAAAAGGCGAAGTCACAAAGTCAGCCTGTAGGAGCTGGAAGGAGATTGTGCTGTGGGAAAGGGGCTTGATTGAGCTGGGGCGTGGGAGAAGAGTGGGGAAGAGTGAACGAAGGATGTAGTTCCATTGCAACAGTTCTATGAGTAGATATCATTTTCACTTTTCACAAATGAGGAAGCAGTGTCGGGGGAGAAGCTGAAGGGGCTAAAATAAGGGTATGTCTGATGAAGATGAGGACTTGGTCTTTTTAGAGTAACTTTAAAGAGCAGAGGGCAACTTTCTACACAGAAGACTAAGAAGACAGATCTGTTGAGTTATAGAGTGGAGTGGGTGACGGAGCTTATGCCAAATGGGCTGCATCTTTGCAATAAAGGATGAATTCATCCAGCAGTTAGGGTGGGGCTGGGTGTGGGGTATTGATTCCATGAAAGAAAAATAAAAAGTCTGGCTAGAGAGGCTGGGAGATAGTGTCAGTGAATATGGGAATGCAACAGGGAAAAAAAAAATGCTGGCTGATTATTAAGCCAGTTTTCATAGAGAACTGAGTGTGTGTTATTGGCTTGTCTGCAGAATTAGAGATTGTTATTCTGGAAGATTTACACTTTAAAACATGTAGCACCACCCAGTAAGCCTACTCCAGCTATTGTTTTCAGATTGCATGCCCCTGGACTATAGCAGAACTAGAAGAAGGAGTATATTTTATTACAAAATCATCCAGCTTTTTAAAAACAACGGAATACCCAGGCTTCACTGCCAATAAGCTTTTATAGTGGTATCTTCTCATCTATGTAACACTTGGAAACTGCCTATATGTAACACTGGCCTTACAGCATGAAATGTAGCAGACCTTTGAGACGATAGGGATTATAGGGACACACTTCCATTTGACTCTGTTTGAAGAAAGCAAAATAAGGTTGGGTCAGTTTTTATCCACTCAAAATTTTTAAAATGCTTACAAATAGAGTTTGTATAATTATGTTATTAACATTGATAATAATGAAAAGGGCAAGTAATACACTTGGACATTTAGTAAATACCAACGAGAGACTAAGCTATGATTTAAATCTAGGATATATCTGACTTCATTGTTTCTTAATCACCACATTCCCAGGTGTACCATTTTAAAATAGCCACCTTTGGGGCACCTGGGTGGCTCAGTTGGTTAAACATCCCACTTCGGCTCAGGTCATGATCTCGCTGTTTGTGAGTTTGACCCCCGCATCAGGCTCTGGTTCACAGCCTGGAGCCTGCTTCGGATTCTGTGTCTCCTCCTCTCTCTGCCCCTCCCCTGCTCATGCTCTGTCTCTCTCTGTCTCTCAATAATAAATAAACGTTAAAAAAAAATTTAAAGAGCTACCTTTAAAAACAAAACAAAAACACAGGACTGCCCAAGGAATGTTTAATTGTTGCCATTTATATCCATATACAAAAATTAGTGACTCTTAATTTCTATTACTGGAAAAAAATATTTTATTCCCAGTCCATTCTATAACTGATATATCTGTTTTTCTATAGGTACTATATTCTGCACAAACTCACTTAACCTCATGTATACAAATAGTGTTTTTCTTTGGGTACATCCTGATTCTTCTTGTCCTACCTACCCACACATCCTTATGATATTTCCATCATACCTGCATTCCTGGCACTTTTATTGAAGGTGATAAAGCTCTGAAGAAGTAGTTTGAAGTAAATGGATTCTACTAAATTCAAGAATGTTTTGACCATTAACCTTCAGTTTGAAGCTTTAGGTGACCACAGACTGGTGTAAAGGAATATAGATTTACTTCTACAAAATACACCTTAAAGAGGTTTTTAAACAATTGATGCTTTGCTGATGCAATGGATATTTCCTCTTCAGTGTTTTTAACTTAACAAATTACATGTAAAAGCCATAAACTCCTTTATATTATCCATAAACATAATAAAAAATGTTACACCACATAACTTTGACTCAGTCAATAATTCTAGGCTTAGCCTTAGGGTTTAAAGAGAAAATTATTCCTGTTACACATTTTAATTATGCCATAAACTTTGGGAAATAGCTATTGATCTTCAGCATCTGACATCAGAAAGTTGTTTCTTTCTTGTTGTGTTGCCAGTGAAAGTATGACATACAGACTAAAAGTGAAGAATTCCAGAAGAATCAAAGGTAATACATTCACAATAAAGGATGTTTTTAGTTGCATTTGGGTCACTTAAATGTTAAGAGATGTAAAGATCTCTGAACAACTTTCTGCTGGAAACTGGAAGCACACATGTGAATTAAGAAATATATTACTTTGTTTTAAGGAAAAGTTATTCTCTAGTGGTACTCTTGATTATCTCTAATATTTTAATACAAAAATAGGAGGGCTTAATTAGGAACTTAAAAAAGTATGTTTAAGGTTTTCCAAACTTACATAGAGTGATGAATGTTGCAATTACCATTTTAGAAGTAATCATTTCATCCTTTTTTGTCCTTGAATCAGTAAAATAGGTAAAAAGTTCCATTCTGTTAAAATTAAACAGACATCTAACATTAATGATGATGATGATGATGATGACAGTTACTATATGTTGAACTTTTATTAGGGGATGGACATCTTTAAACACATTAACTAAATGGCCAGATTTAAGCTTCACATCCACCATGTGAGAATGGATCTCAGTTTCTCCATTTTACAGAAGGGTCAGAGAGATTATGAAAGTCTCCGGAGTATATAGGAACTAGGTGGTAGGGTTGGGATTCAAACCCAAGTCTGTAGGACTCATGTAATGATGGTTTTGGTTAGATATAGGCTTCTTAAGTTGTTATTTTCAGCAAGTTGGAAATTCTTTCAAGTTTAAAACATTTAATGTAAGTAGATTTGTATTTAAATTTAAACATACCAAATTTAGTATTAGGCATTTCTTCATTCAACAAATATTTACGGACATACGATTATATGCCTATCTGGCATATAATCTGGCAGTGTTAAGAGCTTTTGAAGCTAAATTCAATGAGTCGTGGACCACAGTATCTTATAGTCTTTTGTGTGTGTGTGTGTGTGTGTGTGTGTGTGTGTGTGTGTAAGTGTGTGTGTGTAACTGTCACCATCACTCTATCTATATCTCTATATCTATACAGATATATAGATAGAATCACACACAGAGTAGACTATATACTATATAGATATTGGTAATAGACTATATAGATATAGTATATCTATCTATCTATCTATCTATCTATCTATCTATCTATCTATTGCTTATGGAGCTTCAGAACTCTCTGATAACATTGTAGAATTACTCCCTCTTGAACTTTGGAATCTAATTAAAGGTATGGTCATTTGCTCAGATACTGTGATGCCTTGTGTGGTCAGTTTGGGGGCCTTGGTATCTTTATAACCCCAGCTATTAAGATACTATTTTAAGAACATCAGCAGGGAGTCTATATTGACTTTTCTTGCCACAGGGCACCCCCTACCTTCTCACAGTAGGAACTAATGAGTAGTAATCTTCAACCATTTCTTCCCTACCCTTTTCTTCCTAACCCACAGTGTAATTAAATCCCTTGGTAAAAGACTGTTAAGCATTCCATGTACATAATGCCCTTAATAGTGGCTCTGGATGCAATGGTTTGCACAAATCAATTTCATTTAGCTTTATTTAAAAAAACCTACAACTCAAAATATAATTTTTAAAATACAGAAGTCTATTTCTTTATTAAAAAAGTGCAATTTTCTCCAAAGTATGCTTTAATTTGGAGGCTGTTTTTTTAGCTTCCGCTAAAATTTTTGCACATATGGGGGTATAATCTTGTAGGGATATGTTATAGACAGTTAATTTTTAGACATGTCATGTGTAAGCAAAATTTTGAAACCCAAATTTATTTTTAAATTTTTATTTTTTTTTTTAGAAAGAGAGCAAGAGAGTGCAGGAGCAGGGGAGGGGGCAGACAGAGAGAAAGAGAGAGAGAGAGAGAGAATGAATCCCAAGCAGCTCCACCCTCAGTGTGGAACCGGACATGGGGCTCCATTCCACCACCCTGAGATCATGATCTGAGCAACATCAAGAATCGAATGCCCAGCGAACTGAGCCACCCAGGTGCCCCAGAAACCCAAATTTATTTTTTGTTTAATCTTAACATTGAAGAGAAACCAATGATAGGTGTAGATTGTCTCTTATCCGCATTATAACTTTCTCCAAGGGTATACGTTGAGAATTATGTGAAATAAAGTGCCTTAGTCAGTTTAGTGCCTTTGATCAAACATTAGTCATGAGATTTAGGCATTTTATAAAGTTCATGTTTGTAAAGGGAGGTATGGAAATGCTACTATATGCAAGGTACTAATCCTGGCAATATTATTTAAGTTACCTGATTTTATTCTCACAACAGTATCTAAAGCAATTATCAGTTTTTAAGTTACCATATGTACACAAGTCTTCATGCCTGAAACCAAATAAATGGAAGGAGGGAAGTTTAAGCAAAAAAGGTGATACTTGATTCCTCCTTAAATGAAGGATTCCACTGTCAAATAAATGGACAGATTACTTCAGGGATGAGAAACCATTTGTACAAAGCATTGTGGCATGACTACTGTCTTTGGAAAATTCCAGTTGTTCGTTCATAGTATGTTCCCAGTAAACATCAGCTACTGCAGTTCTGACTTTGTTTTTCTGAGCTGACATAAAACATGTTTCCGGTCCACTGATTACCAGTGAGTTTTAAGGCTAGCTAAATTTTAAACAGAGTGGATGGTTGGATGCTGTTTTTACTGCAGCTCAGAACATGTATGCCTGTATAGTCTAGGCTTTGTGCCCATTCACCAGATTGCACGGGAGCATATGTGCACATGTCAAAGATGTTAACCACAGTTTGGGTGAGCAGCTTTTATGGAAAACACCAGATTTCTTCACAAATTTGCTCTTATATGAGAACAGAGTATCATTGCCTCCTGACCAGTCTCCCCTACTGATACTGAATGTGCCACGTTAAAATACTTGCATAGTGGACAAGAAGGCAGCATGGGGATTTCCTGGCCATCTTTCCTGCCAAATTGACTGGTTGCATTGCAGCAGGTGCACAGCAAAGTAGTTAAGAAGGTGCAGGTTGACAGAACGTGTGTGCTATGACTGCAGGCATTGTATGTGAATGACACGTCATGGCAAGTGTTGGCCTCAAGAGATTAGGCCCAGGGTTCTGGGGTGTAAGGACAATCTATATGCATATAAAAGCATCACTGAGTTGGTGAGCACTCAAGAAAAAATAACTTGACTGGGAGTCTACATAAACGAAGTACATTGCAATTCAATATATTTTTTGCTACTTAAATATTTTACAAATGTCCTATTTATATGAGTAGAGGCCATAAACATCTGTCTTGGGAGATGTGATTTTTTGACTACTGAACAACTCACTCAGCTGCCAGGAGGACAGAGAGCCTGGTTTGTTAAAATTCATGATTGGGAACAAATCCAACATCATGCAATTCATTTTAAAAACACATTTAGCCCTTGGTATCAGTCTCTCCACTTCTAGGATGCCTGACATCTTATAGGTAACAACATAATAAACTTAATACAAGCTTCATTAATTGCTCACTACTTTTTAGAAATATTCAAAAAGTGCAAGTAAAAAAGTAGGTTTTAGATGATAAAATAATCATTCACTGTGTAAACACGCACAAACATTTGCATAGAGATTTTCACAGAGCTATGGATTTCTCAAAATCTTTCCATGACCACTAGTTGACAGACCCCAGGATTAAGGATTTATATTTAATATATGTAAATTAAGGATCTAATATATATATATTTACATATACATTTTTTAAGAGACAGGGAAATATATTTTATGAGGAATTCATAATCCAAACAGAATTAAGATGATTTCTAAAGTCTTTTCTGTATCAAAAATTGTGTAATTCACTTGATGTCCTAATACATTCATGTTAAGACTTATTAACCTTTCCCCCGAGAAACAAAAATACATACTATTTTCTAAAAAAGAATTCTGGGGGTGCCTGAGTGGCTCAGTTGGTTAAGTGTCCAACTCTTGATCTTGCATCTGGCTCTGTGGTGAGAGCACAGAAGCTGCTCGGGATTCTCTGTCTCCATCTTTCTCTGCCCTTCCCCTGCTCATGCATGCACTCTTCTTTCTCAAAATAAAGAAACTTTAAAAAAAATTCTGGGGGCGCCTGGGTGGCGCAGGCGGTTAAGCATCCGACTTCAGCCAGGTCACGATCTCGCGGTCCGTGAGTTCGAGCCCCGCATCAGGCTCTGGGCTGATGGCTCAGAGCCTGGAGCCTGTTTCCGATTCTGTGTCTCCCTCTCTCTCTGCCCCTCCCCCGTTCATGCTCTGTCTCTCTCTGTCCCAAAAATAAATAAACGTTGGAAAAAAAAATTAAAAAAAAAAAAAAAAAAAAAAATTCTGTGTCCCTTAATTGTGACTAAAATAAACTAAACTATGCAGTATAAAAATGCAATGCAAAGGATTTTCTGCACTTTTTGATCAGCATTTAAAAGCAATCTCAAAATAAAGTAACATTGCCAGTGTGGATTAAAGTAGAGTGTTATTTGCCTATTTTTTTTTTTTTTTTAATTTCAAATGGACCATTAAAACTGAATGTGAATGTGCTATCTATAGAGATAAATGCTTAGGAGAGATAAAAATACTTTTAAGGTGCTCATATTAATACTTTAATTTTTTAAGTTGTGGTTACTAATCCCCTTAAAAATGGATTAAAGTAAAATACTGTGATTTTTTGGAAAAAATAAAATGTATTTTTTGAGACTTACATAAAAATCTAATATTTCAACCAGATTTATTTCCATCATATATGTTGTAATATATAACATATATTTATTTTAGTATAATCACATATCAATAGCACACATAATCTTGGACATCAGCAGAATGATACGTTTTACACAAAAATATAAGAATCTCACCTCTTTATCATGGTATGTGCAAAAGTAGGGAAGGATACTGAATAGGGTTTTTGTGCTTATTCTAAGACACCATCAGAGGGGCGCCTGGATGGTTAAAAGTCCGACTTTGGCTCAGGTCATGATCTCGGAGTTTGTGAGTTTGAGCCCCACGTCGGGCTCTGTGCTGACAGCTCAGAGCCTGGAGCCTGCTTTGGATTCTGTCTCTCCCTCTCTCTGCCCCTCCCCTGCTCATGCTCTGTCTCTCTCTGTCTCAATAATAAACATTAAAAAATTAAAAAAAAAAAAGACTCCATCAGAATAAAACAATGAGAGAGACAAGACCCATGAAACCAGTTGTGGAGTAGTTGAAGTTCTTGTTTTTGTTTTTACTCTTCAACTTATTGCTACATTTCCTTTTATGGTTTATCATCCTTTAGCCTATTTCCTTTCTGTCCCTTCCATCATATAACCTTCTTATGTAACTTTAGCATAAAATGATCGAATAAAATTCTTCACAATCAATTGATATATTTTTAATGGTGGAATTTCAAGCATAAGTGGGTAATAGGTATTTGTGTGATTATATCTGTTCTGTATTCTTCAAAAATATCACATAGATGACATCTGTTGAGATTTTAAAGTCTTATTCTACCCACTTCCTCAATTTTCCCTCATTTACTGGGTCAGGAATTGGCTGGAAATCATTATAGCTAAATAAGTTCTATTGACTATGTTAATTATTTTTATCTTCTTCTGTTCTATTGTATTTTAGCCATGTTTTGTAGGATGGCCTGAAGGGAGGTATTTTCGACTGGCGTCTTAGTTGTGTGTTGTCTTAGCTCAGGCTGCTATAAAGGAATGCCATAGGCCGAGTGTCTTAAATCCCAGAAGGCTGTTTTTCACAGTTCTGGAGACTAGGAAATCCAAAATCAAGGCACCTGCAGGTTCCTTTCCTGGTGAGAACCCTCTTCCTGGCTTCCAGATGGCTGCCTTCTCTTATGTCTTCCCATGGCAGAAAGGGAGAGATCAATCTTGTCTCTCTTCCTCTTCCTGTAGGGACACTGATCCAATCAAGGGGCCCTACCCTTATGACCTCAGCTAAACCTAATTACTTCTCAAAAGTCCCACCCCCAAATGCCATCATACTAGAGGTTTGGGCTTTGGCATATGAATTTTGGGAAGACACAAACATTCAGTCCATAACTTGTGCCATTCCAACAAGTGACTTAGACTCTTGAGTTCTCTTTTCATATATTTTGCATCTATGCAAACATTCCTTTCCCTTCTTTCTCCATCAAATTTTCTATCTTGGCAATTCAGTACAACAGTTAGCAAACTTATGAAGTTTATCAGTGTGTTCTTAGAGGTAAATTAAATCGCTCTCCAGTTATCTGAAATTGAGGCCTCCTTTTGTGAATCAGCATATTGAGTAAATAGAGGTTTCCTCAGTCTGTGCTCAGTTCTCAATTCTACCAATATTTGGCATCTGGAAACAGCCCCCACACACCACCCCCAAAACAAACAAACAAAAAATACCAAACCCAACAGCAAAATAAAAACATCATTTTGAACACAACTGTTTACTTCCTTGACTTTTTATTGCCTTTCAGTTTTGGTTTTGGGGACTAATTTTATTATAAATACATTTTCCTTAGGTTAAAGAGCCATAACTTTTAGTTTCTATAGCTATCTTAAATGTTTGAAGATATGTAATGTCGAATGTAAATTAGAATCGTTAAGTAGAATTGCAAAGAGGAAGTACAAAAAACCAATAAATAGTATAGCTACAAGACAAGAGGTTTGCTTGAATGTAAGGAAGGATTTTTGTATAGTTTAAAGATGATATGATTTTTTTCCTCCTAAGAGAAGCAGGAATTTACTATCAGAAGAAAGTGAATTCCTTACAAACAGATATAGCCCAGCATTAAGTTGATCTGCTTCTAATTAGGAATGATATAGAGGATACTCCTGGAGTTTTGTATGATGATTTTAGGCTGCTTCTAAAACCAACAGTGTTCTATTGAAATGTTAGTTCTTATGTATGAATTTGACAGGAAATCATCTTTAGGAGGAATACAAAGTGGAACCCTCAAATTTGGTTACTTAGCATTTGATTTTGAAATGATTTTGCAATTAACTCTGAATATATGGTAGAGTGATAAATATGTAGGCACAATCTAATAAGATCTTCAAGAATAAAATTTATGATACTTTGAGAAAAATCAGTGTTTAAATGATTAAACATAATGCTTAAACTGAGCATGTAGTCAATTATTGGTTGGTAGATTGAGGAATACCTGGATGAAAGATTTTTATGTATTAATGAGCATTTTTTCCAAGTAAATATTTATATTATTATTATTTGAATCTTAATGGGATTGGGCCAAACTGTTGAATTATTGTTCCATAGGAAAATTTATGACCTAGCCAGCAAAAACTTCATAAAATTGCATGAAAGAACATGTTCCTGTGAGAAATCTAAAACATTGCCCAAACCTTCATATTTTGGATTAAGTGTTTTAAAGTACCTTAATTTATCGGTCTTGCCTCCTGGGATTAGGTGTCTCATGTTACTGTATGTCTAGTGTCTGTGATGATTGTTTGATCCGTTGATGAGGACAAAATGACTCTAGCCTTTTTATCTCTGCCAGTAAGCTCGATATGTTCTTTTTTTTTTTTTTTTTTTTTTCTGTCCCAGTACACTACAGCAAGGAATGGTTCATTCTAGTTTTTCTTCCCCGTACCCCGGCTCTCCTATTATTCATTAAATAAGTCATATCTGATGTCTGATTCCTATCGTATTAGTATGCCTTAGAAGACACATAAGATGAAAAATGGCCAGTTAGATGAAAGAAGAGCCACGTGTTTCTTTGTTCTTCTTTATTAAAAGAATGCATAAACAAGAGAACTCAATGTGCAATGCCACACTTTTCTGCAGGCTATGAGCGTTTATGTAAAATTCTCTACTATGGTCTTCAATCTCAGTAAGCATGTTTAGTTAAAGTTATTTTATGTAACTGTGTATGAGACAGATTTTATAGTTTTTCCAGGACAGGATAAGCCAAATAGCATTGATTTTTGTTTTTAGTTTGTTTGAGCTTATAGCAGCATAAATGGCCTTCCAGTGCACAAGTAGAGATTTCCAAGGTATATTATTTTTTTAACTTTTAAAATTCTTTGATTTTTTACTTTCTTCTATTGAGAGAGAGTACGAATGGGGGAGAGAGGCAGAAAGAGAGAAAGAGAATCTTACATAGGTTCCACGCTCAGCACGGAGCCAGATGTGGGGCTTGATCCCACAACCCTTGGATCGTGATCTGAGCTGATCCAGAGTCTGATGCTTAACTGACTGTGTCACCCTTGCATCCCCAAGGAATTTTATATTTACTATGGCCTCCTGTACTTACTAATAAATGTACTAAATACATGTCCTTTTTAAAAAATGTTTATTTATTTTGAGAGACAGAGAGAGGCAGAGCATGAGATAGGTAGAGGCAGAGAGAGAGGGAGAAGATACAGAATTTGAGCTGTCAGCACAGAGTCCAGTGCGGGGCTCTAACCCACAAACTGTAAGATCATGACCTGAACTGAAGTCTGATGCTTAACTGGCTGAGCCACCCAGGTGCCCCACAAATTATATTATTTTCCATATGATTTTTAAATTTCTATGTATTAAGTTTTTATACATCTATCAATGTCTTCTATGTGAATATTTGCTTCAAAAGAATTTTAAACATCTATATTTTAAAATTCAAGTGAATAACAGATTGATTAATCATAATTTTCTTATCCTCACTTCTCATCCCACCAGCTACAGTTCCATTTTTCTTACTTCCTTATAGCAAAATTTCTTTAAATAAGTGTCCCTAATTGCTGCTTCCTATTTTTTTCATCCTATTTTATTTTAAGCCCATTTTTGTCAGGCACTTGCTTAGAACACTTAACCAAAACTATCCTTATCTGGGTCAGTAAATTATTTTCATCTCTAAGTTCATTAGTAAATTCTTAATCCTTATCCTATTTAATCTATGAGCAGCATTTAACAGTGTTGATCACTCTTTCCTCCTTTTTGGGCCCTAGGATATCACACTTTCTTGGTTTCCCCTTACTTTACTAGCCATTCCTTGGAAATCTCCTTTGCAGGCTTATCCACCTATACACACTCTCTTAAAGGTGGAGTTCCCAGGAGTCAGTCCTTGGTTTTCTTCTGTCTTTCCTTCCTCTTTAGTGATCTCATATCAGCTCTATGTTAACAGCTTTCAACTTGCCATTTCCACTTCTGACCATTTTTTTGAACCCTAGACTCATATGGCCAATTATGTACTCAGCATCTCTACCTGGATGTTTAACACACATCTCAAACTATGCTATACTTTTTTTCTTAAGTTTATTTCTTTATTTTGAGAGACAGAGTGTGAGTGGGGAAGGATAGAGAAAAAGGGAGAGAGGGAGAATCCCAAGCAGGTTCCACACACTCAGTGCCCAGAGCCCTACATGTTGCTTAAACTCACAAAATTGTGAGTTCATGACCTGAGCCGAAATCAAGAGACAGATGCTTAAACAACTGAGCCACCCAGACACGCTGAAACTATGTTATACTTCTGATAATTTCTCCCAAACCTGCTGTGGTACACCACCTTTCAGTAGAAAGGAACTCCATCCTTCCAGTTGCTTACCCTAAAAAAAAAAAAAAAAAAAAAAAAAAAAAAAAAAAAAAAAAAAAAAAAAATCAAAGCATAAAACAAACACAGAAACTCTCTCTCTCTCTCTCTCTCTCTCTTTTTTTTTTTTCATAGCCTACATTTAGTCCATTGGGAAATGCTAATGTTTATGCCTTCAGAATATGTCCAGAGTTTGACTACTCCTCACTTCCACCAATACCACTATGGTCTCACTTACCATCATCTCTTGTTTGCAGTATTTCACTAGTGTTGTAACTGGTTTTCTCCTTCTGCCTTGGCCTCCTTACAACTTATCGTCTGCATAGTCACAGTAGCCATCCTAGAATATGCCTGATATGCTTCTACTTTAGGGCACTATACTAGCTTTCCCCTCTGCTTGGATTGCTTCTCATAGACATCCGCTTAGCTTGACTCTTTCATCTATCTTGCCTTTGCTCAAATATTGCTTTCTTAATTAGGTATATCAGTTTTTTAGAGCTGCTATAATACATGAGTACAAACTGAGGGACTTGAAACAACAGAAATTTACTCTTTCTCAGTTCTAAAAGTCAGAAATCTGAAATCAGTGTAGTGATAGGTATCTCAGTCTGTTCAGGCCACTATAGCAACATACCATAGTGTAGCTGGTTTATAAACAATAGAAATTTATTTCTCACAGTTCTGGAGGCTGGGAAGTCTAAGATCAAATCATGGGAAATTCCCTTGTGTGGTGAGGGTCTGCTTTTCTGGTTCATAGACCACTATCATCTTCTCTCTGTGGCCTCACATAACTGAATGGGTGAGGGAGCTCTGGAGTATCCTTTAGAAGGGAGTCTCCGTTATAAGGGCACAAATCCCATTCATGAGGCTTCACCCTCATGACCTAATCACCTTCTAAAGTCCCCACTTCCAAATACCATCACACTGGGGATTAGGCTTCAACACACAAATTTTGGTGGTGGACGCAGGGAGACACAATCGTTCAGTTTGTAGCAATAGGTTGGTTCCTTCTGAAGGCTCTGAGGGAGAATCCATTCCATACCTCTCTTCCAGATTCTGGTGTCGTTCTTGGCATTCCTTGGCTCATAGCTGCGTAACTCCAATCTCTGCCACCATATTCATATGGCCTTCCTCTTTGTATAACTGTGCCCCACATCTCTCTCTGCCTTTCTCTTATAAGGTCATCTGTCCTTGGATTAAGTGCCCACCCTAAATGCAGAATGATCCCATCTCAAGATCTGTAACTTAATTACTTCTGCAAAAATCCTATTTCCAAATAAGGTCACAATAATATGTTCCAGTTGAGTTTGGGGTAAGGGGAAGCACCACTCGCCCCACCTCATGTGGCCTGCCTGACCATCTGTTTAAAAATGTGATCTTCATTCCCCATTCTACTTTTTACATCAGGTCCACAATCGTTGGACCTGAGTGTGTTTTGGAATTTAGACTTTTTGCATTTTAGGAAGATTATATGTTACACACTCTATATAATATACTAGCCTTAGTGGGATTTTGGCCATTGCACCATTATTAAACACATTAATGTTTCTGCAGGGAAACATACGGCTACTTATATGAGGAGATAAAGTATATATGCAACTTACATCAGTTCAGGTTAGATTTTATTCCTCGATTAGTTTGTGCCAAATTTAAAGAAAAACTTTGCGTCCTTTTGTTTATTATTTACTTGTTTATTATGTTGTCTGTTTATAATTTTTCTTCCATCTATGCAACTTGTATTACATGAGGGCAGTATCTTTATCTTTTTTATTCCTGATATATCCCAAGCTCTTAGAGTAATCATTGGCATGTGGTAAGTGCTTACTACATATGTGAATACCTCTTAATATTGCTTGTTCCAGGAATGTTCTGGAAATTAGGGGCAGAGAAAACAAGAGACAAAAAAAAATTCAAAAGATATAGAAGGGAAAATGTTTGACATACCTTTTAGATCTGCTGTTGCCTCTCATTTCAGATGTGCCAGATTTGGGGCAAAGAGCCTTGGTGAATGAACATTTGTGAATTAAATAATAGAATTACATAGACAGTTATACTCATTGAAAACACCTTTACACTGATAAATTTTAGGCATGTGAACAATATTTAGTTCTTTTTTTACCAAAGGCTTAATAGTTTTTGGGAATAATTCAGGAAACAAACTGTCATCTTCTTGGATTTAGGGCGATACAGAATACATGATATACCCTCTATATTTATGTAAGACATCTAAATTTTAAATCTTTTTCACTACTGATTTTCATAACACAATTTCTTTCTCTGTGTCTTTGTGGGAGAATTCTTAATAAAAATACAAAAGTATGTAAACACTGTAGAGAATTTTAAAAATAAGTTTTAGTCAATGATTAGAGGTTAGATTTTTCTTTTTTTCTCTTTTTCCTTCCTTCTTCTCCCTCCTTTCTTCTCTTCATTCCTCCCTTCCTCCCTTCCTTTCTCTCTCTCTTTATCTCTTTTTTGAGTATGTCCATGCAACAGTTATTTAAAACACACACACAATAATTAGCTTGCTATGGTATGTCTCTATATATTGTAAATATTTGGTAATGACCTAAGGTACCAATTGAAGATGACTAATTTTATCAGTATTTTCAGTAGAACAGCTATATTCTCCTGATGTGAGACTCTCTCTACCTTAATGATTTGAAATACAAATGCACATGTAAAAGCCGTATTATTTTTTCACATGCATCTGGAAAGACCGTTAAGAAAGGATGAATGCTTCTAGGTGTTGATAATAATCAAACTGCGCAATAAAAATTTGACTCTGTTTCAAAGGTAAGTCTCAATCCCACTCCAGCTGACACTGAAATTCATCCATTCACTTCCCCCTTTGTATTATCATTTCATTTCTACTGAGTCCTTTGGCAGTGTCTTTAAAAAGTACTCCACTTCCTCTCACTTCCTTTTACAGGTAAGCAAACACATAAACACACCAACCAACTAGACAACCAACTAGACAACAGACAAATAAACAAACTATTTTGAACTAGACCTCTACTGTAATTACTAAGCTGTACCTCTGTCTTCAATTAGTTCCAAAACCCTGACCCTGTAGCTTATATAAGGAGCTTCCAGTTACAGATTTGCTCTTTGCCTGATCACTAGGCAGTCTGATTTCCACTGCTACTAGTATTTTTGTGGTGACCTGGAAAAGGTTGCTAATTATAAGACTAGAAGTTTGCTTCAAACATCTTTTCTCTATTTGGTGGCTCAATAGCACTGAGCACTATAAGTGTCTAATTAATTAAACTTGATTTAGATGATCCTGGTTAATCTTGTGATCAGTACCATCATCATTTAACTAAATACTAAAAGGTTGCTTCCTGAGCATGCATGATTATTGTTATATAAATCAAATTAATATCTTTATTAATAAGTTACTATATACATTCTTCAAATGTACCCTTGCCATTTATTTTCTGGGCTTAAGTTAAAAGAGCAGAAAGACTTCCACATTCATCTATTCACATATATTTTGAGCACCTTTCATTGTTCTAGATGTGGGCACAGTGATGAGCAAAACATATAATGTCTCACATGGAGCTTGCATTTTAATGGAATGTAACAGAAGGGAGACAGACAATTAACAAATAAAACAACACCAGCCTGACAGTATATCAGCGGGTAATCACTAGTAAGAAAATATGATAGGGTTATGGGTCAGAGAGGGATCTTTAGATAGGATTTAGATGGGATTTTTACATAGGTGCCCCTCTTAGAGGATGTAATATTTGACGTGAACCCTGAAGGGTGGAAAGAAGCCAGCAATGTGAAAAACATAGGAAAAAGTGTCCCTAGCAGAGAAAATTGCAAGGGCTAAGACTTTGCAAGTTTTTGAGGAAGAAAAAGAATGTCAGGGAGTCTGGAATGTTGTGAACAAGGACAAAAAGCTATGAGACGATGAGGTTAAAGAGTAGACTGTGGCTGGGTAATAGAGGGTTTGCAGCCTTAGAAGTTTGCATTAGATCCTAAGTATAATGGGAAGTCATTAGAAGGTTTAAAAAGTAAGGCAGTGACATGAGCTGATTCATGTTTTGAAAAGATCACTCTGGCTTTGTGTGGAGAATAGAAGAAAAGGAGCAGTTTTTTTCCCCAAAAAAGTTTGTCATATTTGTAATTTGAAATGTAATATGTTGGAAAGCACAATGACCTGCTTCCTTATGTACCACTCATTGAGATTTAGCCCTTAGCACTTGGCCTATCACTTGGTAAGCATTCAATAAATATAATTAATGGTCTATACATACAGCATGGAATTAGGTTTTTTTTTTAAAGGATATATGCCCTGAACAAATGCATAACCAGATCACTTTTAAATGAATTTAAATGTGATGTCTCTCAGATTATAGACTCACCTTTGTAAAAAAGCACATGGAAATAAATGTAAATGGTTATGACAATGGATTTTCATTCAGTCCCTCAAATACTTGAGTGCTTAGCATGTACTACACACTCTGGCAAATTGCAAATGAAATCAGATATGAACATATTCTTCAAGAAGCTTGCATTAAAGTTCAAAGGCTCAAAAAAAAATTACATGTTTTTGTAACTCTGGTAAAATTTATTTTTATCAATATTAATAGCTAAATTATATAGTCACAAAAATTTGTTTTGAGTTGTATCTAAAGACATGGCGCATTTCATGTTTCCATTGGTACTTCTTTGACAAGTTCAATTCTAAATGAGATCCCAGAGCAGTTCTATCTTTCCCTCAATTTACTTGAGCTCCATTTTGTTTTTTCACAAAGTATGATAATATTAATTTTCCTGTTCCTATATATCATTTGTTTGAAGTCACTTTTCTACATAAGTTTTATGTCTAGAACAATAAGAGACTGAAGAGGTTGATCTCAGCTGCAGCTTTGCTATGTGCTGCCCTCGTATTCATTTTCTGTGTTGAATATATTATCTCCTGTCCAAGTAAAAAAAAAAAAATTGCCCTTCTCTTCCCTTCTTCTATCACTTTCAATTTTCATTCATGTAGTCTTGATTGTTAAATCCATTTTACTTTATTTAATTTTAATTTTTCATTTTTACATCTATTTTTGCAAGACTAATTTTTGAGATTTGCATACGGTTTATTTATAACTAACAATAATTATTTACATTTTTTTCTGTCATTTCAACATCAAGCAATTTGTACTTTTATATCATGATGGTGATTTTCTGTTTTATTATTTTATCTCCTAAGCAGTTATAGAATAATTATACTTAATAGAATATGCTTAACATACCTTGCATATATTACAAATATACTCTGTTACCTTCTCACACAATTACTATTTTTTTTACTTTTTTTATTGGTTATTTATTTTTGAGAGAGAGACAGACAGAATGTGAGCAGGGTAGGGGCAGAGAGAGAGAGAGGGAGACGCAGAATCTGAATCAGACTCCAGGATCTGAGCTGTCAGCACAGAGCCCATCATGGGGCTTGAACTCATGAACTGTGAGATCATGACCTGAACTGAAGTTGGAACGCAACCAACTATGCCACCCAGATGCCCCTTGCACAATTACTTTTGACTGGGTAATAAACATTATCCCCCAAAGCCTTTAAAGACAATGCATAAATGGTTTGTGGTATTAAGTAACACAGAAACAAAATTTGAGGTAAACCTGTTTTTTTGTTTCAAGCATAGATAATTGGAGGGATTTTTCTTTTATCTTGAAATTCATAAATTTGCAGTGATACATCTAGATGTTACTCTCATTTGCTTTGGGAGGAACTTGGACATTTAAGTCTATACACTCAGGTCTGTCTTAAATTTGGAGAAGGTTGATTTCATAGATTTTTTTTTTCCTTTTTTATGGTTCTGGAATTTCCTTTATAAGTAGATTTGATCTTCTTGTACACCTTCCAGGATTCTAATCAATTCTTTTTTTTTTTTTAATTTTTATATGTTTATTTATTTCTGAGACAGAGAGAGACAGAGCATGAGTAGGGGAGGGGCAGAGAGAGAGGGAGACACAGAATCCAAAGCAGGCTCCGGGCTCTGAGCTGTCAGCCCAGAGCCTGATGCGGGGATCGAACTCACAAACAGTGAGATCATGACCTGAGCCGAAGTCAGTCGCTCAACCAACTGAGCCACCCAGGCACCCCTCTAATCAATTCTTCACATCGTTGTTCTCGTTGTTTTTCCTGTGAGTTCTGGGTGAATTTATTGAGTTTGTCTTTTGGTTCCCTTCTTTGATTTTCTGTAGTATCCAATCTGTTGTTCACTGTGTCTATTATAATTTCAAATTTGAAAAGCATTATTTTTATCCCAAGCAATTATTTCCGATCATATATTGTTGCATTACTATTATTGCTTGCTTTAATTCCTCTGATACAATATTCTGTTAAGTCTTATTTGGACTGTGAATGAAAATTTCATTTTTTAATCTCTTGATATAAATGCTTCCGATGCATCCAGTGGCTGTGACCCAGCAGACTCTTTCTTTGCACTTTCTTATATTGCAGAATCTTCTCACACATCTGACTTTTGTCAGTAAGTTTGGTCAAATATTGGAATGTTACCTGCTCACATTGCATTTTACTATTTCCAGATATGCAGAAGATAAGTACAGAGTTAAAACTGTGTGCAAACTCAGAAATAAACATTTTTCATCTAAATCGTCTCTCTGGACACTGACAGTTCTCCTGCGATGTTCATAGTATGATGAATTTCCCATGCTACACACAAGATGCTAAAGTGCCCGGTATTTCTATCATACTGCCTGCCAATGGCACTTCACTGCATCTTGCCAACCCCATGCCAGTTTTCTGCTTGCTCTAGCCACTGACATTTGGAATGATCTTTGGTACTTCCTTGAATAGATGCTTCCAAATGGAGCCTACCAGCAACAGTGAAAAATAGCCCATCTGTGTGGAGGCTGGTTGTTTCAGGCTTTGTCTGTTCTCCTCTGCAACTTCATTGAGTGAAGGGATTTTTGTGGAAATCCACCAAAGCCTACTCCACTTACTTCTCAGGAAAAATAACTGTACTCAGAAGTAGTTCAGAAGATTGACCCTCAGTGTTTCCTTTAGCCTATTTCCACTACTGTTAAAAAGCTTTGATGTTTCTGGCTTGGGAGTAGCACCGTTTCTTGGTTTGGGGCCCACATATAAGGTTTCTTTTATTCTTATACACAGGTATTCATTTTTAATGAGCATATGGAACAGGGGAGAGTAGACACCTGTGCACATATATAAACATCTGGAAGTCTCAATTTGAATTAATTTTAGCAATATAAACACTCATTTTCAAATTTAAAAATCTGGCAAGAGACACAGCAATCCAATGTGATATGTTTGCATTAAAATTACCATAGAATCCAATTAAGATATTGAAGTAATGTTATAAAGTCTAGGAAATATTGTCTCTTAATACTCAGAAATAGTTCCATGAAACCTAACAGCATTATGCTTTTCTTTTCTCTTCCGGGTTGTCAGGATGTTAATATTTAAATGACAGCAAATGTAAAGTAAATGGTGTTTTATGAACGTGTTGATTATATGTAACCTTCTACTCTTCAAATTGTAATTTCAGGCAAGAGTAACTGATGTTGCAAGCACAGTAAGGGAGGAGTGCACATCTATGGAGCTTGGTGCTAAGGGTGGTGCATCCAAATGAATTGTTTAGGAACTTGTCTGATTTAATTTTGTCCATCAGGACTTTATACTATTGGCTGAATTATTAAAATTGTAGTAGGAAGGTTTTTTCTTTTATGGATCATGATTATAAAGTATATTTTAGCTCATATGTCACAAAATACTGTTATTTTATTGTTAAGTCAGCTCCCTGGATTTAAATTCAAAAGCATGAGATTATAGAATAATACCAGTCAGATTGATATTTGAAGGGCCAGTTGAGATTGGACAAAAAATGATAGAATCAAAAAGTAGAAAGATAAAATAGGAAATTGCTCAATTATTACAGTGGAGGTAGACTACTGTTATCAGTGAGTACATCAGCCTTTAGTTCAAATAGAACTAAATTCTATTCATAGAATTCACTTCATTCATAGTTGATCAAATGCCTTTCCTCTTAGCTATTTCCAGAGTTGCCTATCTGTAGTTTTTATTATAGCCAACTTGTCAGTTTACATTAAGAGAAAAGAACGGACTTGCTTCTTTTACAACGTGATACTAAGAATTTGCCATTTGCAAAATCTGAATTAGTGACCCCTATCATTTGGGGCATTTATTTTATCAAGCTTACCAACCTTGCTCTGAACATTTGTATTCTGTACTTATGTTCTATTGTCTAGCAGTAACTAGCATAAATATGTAATTATATGGTTTGTTTTTTTGTAATTGATTTCAAAACACTCTATTATTATGGTGCTGTTTGAATTGTGTTTACTATATCAACATAAACATATAAATTGAGTCAAATTATTTGCTTGGTTAACTGCAAACCACAAGTTATTACAGTGTTGTCAGTTTCAAAATGTTACGTGAAAATAAAAGCATTTATTTGATTCCCTTTGTTCAGACCTGAACCTCAAAAACTTTGCATTATTTCCTATAGAATATTAGGCACAACTTTTGGACAAGCAGTAGATATATACTGTAGCACCATGCAAGGACCTCACATAACTAAGCATGCTTTATAATTCTCACAGAGGCTTGTGGCTTATTTGTAGGTGATAACTTATGTTAAATTCCAAAATAATTTTCCCTTTGCCTAAACCTCTGACTTGTCCAGCATACACAGAAACAACTTTACAATTAGAAAATTTTAGGTATTGGTGCTCTTGGGTGGCTCAGTCGGTTAAGCATCCCACTTCGGCTCAGGTCATGATCTCACGGTTCATGAGTTCGAGCCCCGCATCGGGCTCTGTGCTGACAGCTCAGAGCCTGGAACCTGCTTCAGATTCTGTCTCCCTCTGTTTCTACCCCTCCTCCGCTCAAGCTCTGTCTCTCTCTCAAAAATAAATAAACATTAAAAAGACAAAAAAAAAAAAAAAGAAAATTTTAGGTCTTTTTATTTAAAACAATGAGCATTCTTCACGACGTTTCTTTATGATAGGTAACCCAATCATAATTTAAATTGATGTGTTAGTCTGGTAGGCAACAAAATTGTCTATAAACAATCTTTTATATAATCTGTTTCATAATCTTTTCTTTAACTGGTTCTCTTCAGGGTTTTAAATAGACAAACTAAAGATGTGTGATTTTTCTAGCTTCCTTTAGCCACCTGATTCTACTACCTGCCTTTAGTTTCCTGCCTCCTCTCCTGCTGACCACCTTTGTCTGCCCGGGTGTGTGCCTTTCTCTTCATTCTCCATCTTTGCTTCTCTGCCTCTAGTGAATGAAAAGGGCAAATTTAAATTCACATCCAACGTTCAGAGCCAGAACACACAGAATATTTCATTTTATAATCCTTGCATTAAAAAAACATTGCATTAATAATTGACAAGACATGACTGAATTACCTTGCATTTCCATGAAAGAAGAAAAGAGGCTCTGAGGAGTTCAGTTGATTATTTTAATCTTTTTTTCTTGATCTTACAGTTCTCTTCTCCTTGTATACCTACAATTTAACTAAGAACAACATATATGGGATTTTGTGAGAAATCTCTGTCAAATGGGTAAAAGGACATTCTTCGTAATGCGAAAGCAACTGTGAAAGAAGTTTCTTTTCAGTTTATTACCAATGCAAAAGCAAGTCTCTTTGGGGACTGGCAGCTCAGGTGTGTGGGTGTGTGGTATTTCCCCGTTAATGTTTCTGAAAAGAAGTGAATTGAGGGGAGTTCACTATAGCATTCTCCATATGAGTCCAGGCCTTGATTTTGTGCTATATATGAGCTAGAGATCATGAATGATCTTAAGATATTATATCATTCCTTTCTAGGACCTCAACTATAACAACTAGGACAATAATCTTAACATTCTATTTTAGTATAATCAAACAGAAGATATACATAGGAGCAAAAAATATAATTTTTCTTTTGTACTAGACATTCTTTAGTTAAAATTATAATCCATTTATAAATATATGGGGCAGGGTAAATTTGTAATGAAGACTCTCTTATACCATTCATTCATTGAATGGTAGTAGTTAATGAGCTCGTATTATATGGCTCCCGGGGATACCAAATAAATATACACTGTTATCATTCTAGATAAGTTCAAAATCCAGTGTCAAAGACATATAAACAATATTAGCAGGAAAGGAACTATATAAAATTAGTATTTTCATGGTAGAAGCTGAAGAAGTAAGTAATAAGTAAGAGCTTTAAAGATAAAAAACTGCAGGTTTATTTAGAAAGAACATTTCAGGGAGCGCCTGGGTGGCTCAGTCGGTTGGGGGGCCGACTTCGGCTCAGGTCATGATCTCGCGGTCTGTGAGTTCGAGCCCCGCGTCGGGCTCTGTGTTGACAGCTTAGAGCCTGGAGCCTGTTTCAGATTCTGTGTCTCCCTCGCTCTGACCCTCCCCTGTTCATGCTCTGTCTCTCCCTGTCTCAAAAATAAATAAATGTTAAAAAAAAATTAAAAAAAAAAAGAACATTTCAGAATGAAGACTTGATGTGAATAAAAGCAGAGTGATGTAGAAGTGAAGTGGTTAAGGAAATAAAGAAATGCCCAGTTTGTCTCATTTGTATGGGAAGCTGTGGCTAAGAAAAAGCCAAACCAAAGTTATGAAGACTAACCATATCCTTTGTATGCCACAAAATCCTTGCTAGAATGTACATAATATTAGATAGTATTTGTTTATATATCACTCAGCAGGTTATAGGTAGTTACATATTAACTGGCTCCTTCTTTATCTTGATTCTGTGAACAATAATTACTAAGTAAATATAAGAGAACCAAATATTGATTTCTTTATATATAGAAGTCAACCACTTAGGGAATTCAGATATTCAAAAGGTACCTTCTCGGTCTGTTGAAGTACTCCTGGCCTTGCACTCTGAGCCTAGCACCCAGCCCTGGCATGGCCCCTGGATCAGGCCACTGGCTTTCTTGTGGCCATCTTCCATAAGTACTCAGTCCGGGAAGGCGACAAGAAGACCCTGAGTGAAAAGGAGCTGAAGGAGCTGATCCAGAAAGAAAGAGCTCACCATTGGCCTAAAGCTGCAGGATGCTGACATTGCAAAGCTGATGGACTGACAGATGACCTGGACAGGAACAAGAACCAGGTGGTGGTGAACTTCCAGGAATATGTCTCCTTCCTGGGGGCCTTGAATTTGATCTACAGTGATGCCCTCAAGGGCTGAAAATAAATCAGGAAGGTGGAGACACCCTCTACTGGGCCTGCCTAAGCCAAATCCAGTGGTGTTTTTTTTTTTTTTTTTGGTGTTGTTTTTTGTCAAATAAATATCCTTTTTTTTTTTGGTCAAATTTAAAAGAAAAAAGCATTATCTGATCATTACTTAATTGATACTATCTCTTAGAGGCACTATTTTTCTATTAAATAAGAAAATAAGAAAAACAATTTCTGTTATCATAAGAGAATGTTCCTTTAAATATTAAATTGCTGGGGAAATACTAGTAAATGGAATTACAAATATTGTAAATGAATTCCATAATACCACCAATTAGGGTTTTACCCAGAATGGCAAAGGTAGCTTCAATATAAATTGACTTTATAATGCAATATTTCACTCTTTGAAATAAAAATTTAGTAATGTTAATAATCATTTCTAATACAATTGAGAATAGTAAAATATTTTTGGCATGTCGTGATATACACTAAAACCTTAGCTAACATTAAAACTATAAAGATATTATGTACAAAAGTCAAGAACTAAACTAGGGTGCCCATTATTATTAATAGTAAAAATTGCTCGGGGCGCCGGTTCGAGAGTTCGAGCCCCGCGTCCGGCTCTGTGCTGATGGCTCAGAGCCTGGAGCCTGCTTCGGATTCTGTGTCTCCCTCTCTCTCTGCCCCTTCCCCGCTCATATTCTGTCTCTCTCTCAAAAATGAATAAACATTAAAAAAATTAAAAAATAATAAAAACTGCTCTTTAAGTTCAACTAGGGAAGCAAGATATGAAAGAGAAATGAATTATATATATATATATATATATATATATATATATACACACATATATATGAAGAGAAGATATATACAATGTATGTCTATATATATAGAGAGAGAGAGACATAAAAGTATGATTATTTGTATATACATATTTTCCCAATAAGTCCAAAGGCATATGCTTGGTGGCCAGAGAACAACATCAACGAAGTGAAAATTCAAAATCATTCCTATGTTCCTGCTATCTTAATGTCAAAAACAAACAAACAAACAAAAAACCCAAAAAAAACCCAAAACATTAACAACTTGGAACTAAACTTAGCAAGATATGTATGGGTTCTTTAAATAAAATTTTAAATACTAGTTTTATATATTTAATTTTGATCAAAATGTCAATAGTTGTTTAGAAGTTTTGGGGGTAAAAAAAAAAACACCAGACAGGACTATTAAAGGAAAAACAAATATTGACAAAACTATGAAACTAGTTCTACCAGATATTGAAGCATTTGCAAGGCACCAACAATTAAAATATGTAACTGGAAGTCAAACTAGTAGAATTTAATACACTACCCCAAATTAGAGGCTATCATACATCAAATGGACAAAAGTAGAGTTAAAAAATTGGTTAGATATTTTAGAATTGTGATTTTAATTCATAGTTTACCCAAATAATTTCAGATTCATTAAGGAGTTATTTTTTTTTAATCTTCAAGATATAGAAACTAAAATAAAAAGAAAATAGCATATCCATTTGTCAAATTAGTAAATAAATGCAACACAATATACCTGTGGTAGTTAGGATAAATGAAAGAATGCACATTTCTAGAAGGGATGTAAATTCATATAAGCATTTTGGAAGACAGTTTTACAACATACATCAAAAAACTTGAAAGTTTGAGTAGCCTGGCTGACTCAGTTGGTAGAGCATGTGACTCTTGATCTTAAGGTTGTTAAGTTCAAGTCTCACATTGGGTGTAGAGATTACTTAAAGATAAAATCTTAAAAACCTTAAAATTTTATGTTAATGCTAACCAGTAATTTCTGATGATCTAATAAAATATTTTAATTCAGAAATAAACTTTTATATATAGGGTAGGGTAGAATTATTTTTACAGCACAGAATTATCTGTAATGTAATCTAAAATATATATACTGTATGCTTTCAAATAAATTAAAAGTCATAAAAAATAATTAAAGGAAATATGAGAAAATTTTAACAAAGATCACATCTTCAGTGGAGTCCTTGGCTTTTTTTTTTGAATTGCGTAACAGTTTTGCATATGTGTATAATTTTTTTTCAATGATTATATGTTACTTTTAAAATTAGGGAAAAATTTACTAAAATTGTAGAAAAATTAATAGAATAATTAACAATAACTATATAACTAAAAATTAATAGAATTATTAACAGTAGAAATTGTTGAATATGTTTGAATATGGAGGGAGAGGGAGGGGTGACTAAAGAAATAACTTTTAAAGTCAGATATAATATCAGATAAAAATATCATTAGCAAAAGAAAAACACTAAAAATAAATTTGAATTCTGAGAATATAAAAAAGCAGATAAAATGAGCAAAGACTTAAATATATATGACAGAAGGTTTAATATATATGAGATATTAACCTTTTCTCAAAAACATCAGTGGGTTAGGTAGTAAATGTTCCAACCAATATATACATAAAGGCCATGAACAGACAACTCAAAAAGGAAGAAATACAGGGATTAAAAAAAAAAGTATATGAAACCTGGTTTATAATCAAACAAATGAAAATTACAACAGCAAGAAAGAGTCATTTTTTACATTCCTTTTTTCTTTTATTTATTATTACTTTTTAAATTTCTAGTATAGTTAACATATAGTGTTATATTAGTTTTGGGTGTACAATATAGTGATTTAAACAATTCTACATATTACTCGGTACTCATCATGATACGGATACTCATTAATCCCCATCACTTATTTTCATCTGTCTCTCCACACACCTCCTACTCTGATAATCATCAGTTTATTTTCTATAGTTCAGTGTCTGTTTCTTGGATCTCTCTCTCTCTCTCGGTTTCCCTTTGCTTTTTTGTTTCATATATAAATGGAATTATATGGGTTTGTCTTTCTCTGACAGTTATTTCACTTAGCAGTATACTCTCTAGCTCGATCCCTATTGTTGCAAATGACGAGATGCCATTCTTTTTTTTGGCTGCATAATATTCCATTGTGTGTATATATACACCACATCTTCTTTATCCATTCATCTACTGATGGACACTTGGGCTGCTTCCATTTTTTGGCTATTGTGGGCAATGGTGCTATAAACACAGGGGCACACAGGGGTGCATGCATCTCTTTGATTAGTGTTTTTGTATTTTTTGGGTAAATACCCTGTAGTGCAATTACTAGATCGTAAGGTAGTTCTATTTTTAACATTTTTTAAAAAATATTTTATTTTTAAATAATCTCTACACCCAACATGGGGCTCAAATTCACAACCCCAAGATCAAGAGTTGCAGGCTCTACAGACTGAGCCAGCCAGGTACCCCTATTTTTAACTGCATGAGGAGATTCCATACTATTTTCCACAGTGGCTGCACCAGTTTGCACTTCCACCAACAGTGCAGAAGGATTCCTGTTTCTCCACATCCTTTCCAGCCCTTATTTTCTTGTGTGTGTTTTTGATTTTAGCCATTCTGACAGGTATGAAGTGATATCTCATTATGGTTTTGATTTGCATTTCCCTGATGATGAGTGATGGTGAGCATCTTTTCATGTGACTGTTGGCCATCTGTATATCTTCTCTGGAGAAATGTCTATTCATGTCTTCTCTCCATTTTTTAAATTGAATTATTTATTTTTGGGGGATGTTGAGTTGTATAAGTTCTTTATATATTTGGATACTAATGCTTTATCAGATATGTCATTTGCAAATAACTTCTCCCATTCAGTATGTTGCCTTTTAGTTTTATTGTTTCCTTTGCTGTGCAGAAGATTTTATTTTGATGTAGTTCCGTAGGTAAATCCCACTTGATTGTGGTAAATGATTTTTTCAATGTATTGTTGAATTTGGTTTGCTTGTATTTTGTTGAGGATATTTGCATCTATATTCATTACATATATTGGCCTGTAGTTTTCTTTTTTTGTTAGTGTCTTTATCTGGTTTTTGTATCAGAGTAATGCTGGCTACATAGAATTAATTAGAAAGTTTCCTTTCTCTTCTATTTTTTTGGAATAGTTTGGGAATAGATCTATAAACCCTCTTTAAATGTTTGGTAGAATTCACCTGTGAAGCCTTCTGGCCCTGGAGTTCTGTGGGCTGAGAGTTTTTTTGATTACTGATTCAACTTTATTGTTGGTAATCAGTCTCTTCAGATTTTCTATCTTCCTGATTTGCTTTTGGGAGATTCCATGTTTCTAGGAATTTATCCATTTCTTCTAGGTTGTCCAATTTTTTGGCGTATAATTTTTTATAATATTCTCTTACAATCTTTTTGTCTCTGTGGTGTCGGTTATTTCTCCGCTTTCATTTCTTAGTTTATTTATTTGAATATTCTCTTTCTCTCTTATTGTTTGTTTGTTTGTTTATTTATGATGAGTCTGGCTAAAAGTTTATCAACTTTTTTGATCTTTTTAAAGAACCAGCTCCCAGTTTTATTGATCTTTTCCATTGTGTTTTTGTTTGTTTTGTTTTGTTTGTTTTGTTTTGTTTGTTTTATTTTTGTTTTGGTTGCTTATTTGTTTGTTTGGTTTGGTTTGGTTTTAGTTTTAATTTTGTTTATTTCTGCTCTAATCTTTATTATTTCCTTCCTTCTACTGGTTTTAGGTTTTATTTGTTGTACTTTTTCTAGTTTGTTTATATGTAAGTTTATGCTGTTTATTTGGGATTTTTGTTGCTTTGTGAGGTAGGCCTGTATTGCTGTAAACTTTCCTCATAACAGATTTTGCTGCATCTCAAAGATTTTGGACAATGGTGCTTTCGTTTGTGTACTTTCCAAATTTTTTCATTTGTGTACTTTCCAAATTTTTTCTTGATGTCGAGTTTCATAGTGCCTATGGTCAGAAAAGATGCATGGTATGATTCAGATCTATTTGAATTTGTTGAGACTAGATTTGTGTCCTTATATGTGATCTATCCTGGAGAATATTCCATGTGCACTTGAAAAGAATGTATATTCTGTTTTAGGATAGAGTTTTCTGAATATATCTGTTAATATCCATCTGGTCCAGTGTGCCATTCAAAATCACTGTTCCCTTGTCTGTCTGGATGATCCAGCCATTGTTGTAAGTCAGGTGTTAATGTCCCCTACTATTATTTTATTACTCCTGAGTATTTCCTTTATGTTTATTATTGATTGCTTTATGTATTTGGGTGCTCCCATCTTGGGTGCATAAATATTTACAATTGTTATACCTTTTGTTGGATTGCACCTTTTATGATTATATGGTATCCTTTATTGTCCTTTGTTACAGGCTTTGTTTTAAAGTCTATTTTGTCCAATATAAGTATTGCTACTTTGGCTTTCTTTTTACTCCATTTGTATAATAAATGTTTCTCCATCGTGTCACTTTTAGTTTGCATGTGCATTAATTCTGAAATTAGTTTTTTGTAGACAGCATATAGATGGGCCTTCTTTTTTTTTTAATTCTTTCTGTCACCCTTTGTGTTTTGTTTAGAGTTTTTAGGCCATTTACATTCAAAGACATTATTGATACATGTGTATTTATTCCTATTTTTTATTTGTTTTATGCTCTTTTTGTTTTGTAGTCCCTCTGTGTTCCTTTCTTCTCTTGTTCTCTTATGATTAACTGGCTTTCTTTAGTGAAATATTTGGATTCTTACTCTTCATTTTTTGCATATCTATTACTATTTTTTTTATTTGTGGTTATCATTTAGTTTATATATAATATATTCTGCATATAGCAGTGTATATGAAGTTGATGATTGCTTAATTTTGAACCCATTCTTTTCTCTTTCCCACATTTCAAATATTTGGTATTGTATTTTACTTTCTTTTATTTTGTGCTTCTCTTGATTGATTTTTACAGATATACTTAATTTTCTTGCTTTTGTCTTCCTATTTTTCTCACTCTTTTTTCCCGTGCTCACATAGTACCCCTTAACATTTCTCGTAGGGCTGGTTTAGTGGTCATGAATTCTTTTACCTTTTTTTGTCTGTGAAACTCTTAATCTCTCCTATTCTGAATGATAGCCTTGCTAGATGGAGTATTCTTGCCTGTAGTTTTTTTCCTTTTCAGCACTTTGAATATATCATGCCACTCCCTTCTGGCCTGCAAAGTTTCTGTTGAAGAATCAGCTGATAGCCTTATGGGGTTTCCTTTGCATGTAACTATGTTATTTTCTCTTACAACCATTAAAATTCTTTCTTCATCACTATTTACTGCCATTTTAATTACTATGTGTCTTGATGTGGACCTCCTTGGGTTTAATTTGTTGAAGAATCTTTGTGCCCCCTGATTTTGGATCTCTGTTTCCCTTCCCAAGTTCAGGATGTTTTTAGCTATTATTTCTTCAAGTGCATTTTCTGCACCACCACCCCGTCTCTCCCTTCTCCTTCTGGTATCCTTATAATGCAAATGTTATTATGCTTGAAGATGTTGCTGAGTTCTCTAAGTGTGTTCTCATTATGCAATATTTGTTTGTCTCTTGTCTGTTCAGCTGGTTTCCTTTCATTATTCTATCATCCAGTTCACACTGATACATTCCTCTGCCTCCTGTAGCTTACTATTTATTCCATATTTTGTATTTTTAATTTTATCTATTGAGTTTCCCACCTCTGATATGTTATTTTTTATCTCTTTGTTAAGGTTCTCATTGATGTCCTCCACTCTTTTCTCAAGTCCAGTGAGTATCTTTATGATCATTACTTTAAATTTTCTATCAGGTGCATTACTTATTTCTGTTCTGTTTAAATCTCCTGCTATGATTTTGTCCTCTTCTTTCTTTTTTTTTTTTTTTTAATTTTTTTTTCAACGTTTATTTATTTTTGGGGACAGAGAGAGACAGAGCATGAACGGGGGAGGGGCAGAGAGAGAGGGAGACACAGAATCGGAAACAGGCTCCAGGCTCTGAGCCATCAGCCCAGAGCCCGACGCGGGGCTCGAACTCACGGAGCGCGAGATCGTGACCTGGCTGAAGTCGGACGCTTAACCGACTGCGCCACCCAGGCGCCCCTGTCCTCTTCTTTCATTTGGGACATATTCCTCTGTTTCCTAATCTTGTCTACCTCTCTGTGTCTGTGTCTGTGTTTTAGGAAAGTCAGCTACGTATTCTGCTCCTATACCTAGTGGCTTTATGAAGAAGAGATCCTGTTATTCAGTATCCCCTCTTCACTAGAACCTGGCACTTCAGGAGAGTATCCTATATATGTTGCTTGCACCGTGCTGTTGTGTCTAAATTGCTTTTCCTTTCAGTCCAGTCTTCTGCAGTGTCTGTCTGCCTGTTCTGCTCTGTGCTTGCTCTCTGTGATGTTAGTGGAACTCAGGCAGGCCAGCTCTGAGGGGGCTTGCCTGAGGGGAACTCAGGGGTGGGACAGCAGTATTAGCAAAATGTACAATGAGCTAGTTTTAGGCCAGATCTTCCAAAGGAGAGCACATAGTGGAGCTGGGGTTGTGGTGTATTTGCACTGATCCCAGGGCCCAGACCAGCAGACATGGAGTGAGTCCTTGGGAGAACTTGTTGGCAGGGTATACTGCTAGTAGGTTAGGTAGCAAGTGTCTGTGCAGCACTGCCTTCCACAGGTGGCCCTGTGTTTACACTACAGGATAGAGGAGGAAAATGGCATCTGCCATCTCCTTCATTCCGAGAGAAGTCCCCAACATGCTCCAAAATCCATATAAACAGATCTCCCTACTGTTGCCTCAGGCATTGTGCAAATGCTGCTTCTATGTTACCTCTCTGTGGGCTGCTATCTTTTTAAAGGTGAGGACTCAGCTATCCCTCCTCTTCGAGGCACACCTAGTGCTGAATCAGCTGACCTTTGAAGGTCCAGGTTCCAAGTCTCCCTGGTTATGCAAACTCACAGAATTCAGCCCTTCTGGTTTTCAAAGCCAAACTTTATGGGGATTTGTCTTCCCCAGGTAGGCTTCCTGGTGCAAGAGACAATTTCTCTCCCCTCTCTGTGCTTGCAGCTTCCTCCCTTCTATGGGGAGCTCCCCACCAAGTGGTTTCTGCCTTCCCTAACCTGCAATGCAGTTTCTCTACATGGAGTTGTGGAGTTTGTTCTGCCAGTCTTCAGATATTCTCTAGTTTATTTACATGGTTGTGAGTGATATCTAGTTGTAAGCATGAGACAGGGTGAGCTTAGGGTACTGGTACTCTGCCAGGTTCCCAACCTCCATCTCATCACATTTCATAAGTGAGCAAATAATTATAAACCCAATACTGGCAAGAGTATGCAGGCATATTTTGTTGATAAAGTATAACCAGGACAATTTTTGCCTAGAAATTTAGAAGCCACACCGATGACTTAAAAATCTTCTACTTTCTGTCTCAGTAATTTCACTTCTGGGAGTCTTAATATAATATTCCTAAAGTATTGTGAAACTATGAAAATATGGTCATTATTATGTTATATATTAGAAAAAATAAAGGTAATGGATAATTAGGTTAGAATTCATTCACGTTTTACTTGCTGGAATGCTATTTAACTATTAAATTGGTCAGGAAATAAATGCACACCTATACACACACATGCATATACATATATACGTACATACATACATACATACATACATACATACATTCACATATTACACACATATATAAGCACAGGGGTATATTTATATGATTGTGTTAATTGTAAACATCAAGATTAAAATAGGTTATGTACTTTATGCTTACATTTGTATGAAATATTTATGTGAAAACAAGACTGGGGGAGGTAAATTACAAAGTATTACTTCTTAGGTATTCAATATACAAATGGAGGATATTCCTAATTTTTTTTTGTTTTTTCTGAAATTTTATAATCTGGTTATTTTAATTTTTAGGTAAATTAAATGAAGAAAGAAAAGAAAGAATAAAGGACAGGAGAGAAGGTGGGAGGGAGGAAGATTTATGTTTTCCTCCAGTAAACATAACATTGATTGAATTAAGTGAATTTAAGATGCGACATTAATGAATAGTTTGAAGAAGGCAAGGAGGGTTGTCTGTGATCGTTAACTTTGCTCTAAAAAGGAACATTAAAAAATATTCCTTTTATTTTCTGATAAAAAAAGGACAGTTCTGCTTCTTTGTATTTTTCCCCCTTTGTATTTCTAATAGAGAAATTGAAATTTCTCTAATAGAGAAATAGAGCTCTAGCATTAAAAATATGTGGGCATCAGGGATATCAAAGAATTATGTAGGGGGAAAAAAAAAGTGACTTGGCTATTATTCCAAATCATCTACTTCCTTTAGTTTGTGCCATTTTCTGGAATTTGTAAGTCTAGTTATCTACTCTAGCTTTGCATTTCTAAGCGTTTCCTCCCGAGTGAATGTAGCTTTTATTACAGCTCTCCAAATCTATGGTCCTTGAGCCCATATGAATTAGCACTAAAAACATGTTTATAATTTTGGAGTAAAATAAGATTATATATTCAAAATTTAATATAAGGCCTTTTCACTTACTAGTATCCTTCAGTTTCTTAGCACATCAAAATTACAGGCTTGTTTATACACATGGGCACAACCCAAGACTGAAAATTTTCCTGTGAGTTTCACAGGAAGGAAGTAGTTTTGTGATATCTAGAAGGGAAATATGTCATATACAGTTAGGGTTAAAATTTAAAAAAAATCAACAAATTTCAAAAAGCCATTTGAAAAGTATACTAATACATTTGAAAAAATTTATATCATTTGTTCAGTAAACACTTAGGGTATTTCTTGGCATATCTATATCTATATCTATATCTATATCTATATCTATATCTATATCATCTGTATCTATCATCTATTTATCTAGGTATATACTGTACATATTATTTTATGACTGGAAAAAATAGCTTAAATTTTATTTTTTTCAGCTTTTTCATCTATAAATTAGAAATAATAATAGTATGTAGCTGTATTTTATTAAGGTGTTATGAGATAATACACATGAAGTGCTTAGAAGAGTGTCTGGCAAATAAAAGGGTTAAAGAAATGTTCACTGTTGTTATCATTACTATTTTTGATTGCCAGGATATGTTGACTTTTTTTAAATTAAATATTACATTTTGGAAGTTTGTTGCATAATGGCAAAAGAACCGTTTAAGCTAGAATAATATATTTCAGTGTAACTAATACCTTACATTTCAATAGGAAGAAAATCATATTATTTAATTTTATTCTCATAGTTAGATATTAAATCAGAAAAATAAAAAAAATCTATAATTATACAGTTAATAAATGGCATATGTGAGACTTAAGTTCTAATTTTGGCGTTTCTTCCCAGATACTCCATTGTGACTTTTTAATCTGAATTTACTATTTAATTAATCATTTAAATATATAATTTTATAAAAATAAAATCCTAAATAATTCTGGAGGCAGAAGACCCATAAAGACACTTGAATGTTTATACTTGAAATCAGTATATACAACTGTGTTATAAAAGTGAAACTAATTTGATAATTTTGTTTATTTAAATCTGTAATCTCATGCTTGATACAGTGGCCAGGGGTTGAAAGTGTCAGCTGTCAAAATATAAATTACTGAAGTGTATCTTAGGGAGAAGTGATGGTGTTCAGACTTACCAATCATGTGGCAAATAATTAATATGTATCAGGGACTGTAATTTCAGATAATATGGAGAATTTTTCAATCATTCCCAAACTATTTGTGTGCATTATCTGAGATACACTGCTTGATAGAGATTCTCAGAAATACATGAACCCTATTTCTATGATACCCTAGTAGCAATAGGAAAATGTGGTTAGCCAGCCTGAAACCTCTATCTTACTTATTTTTTTTAATTTTATTTATTTATTTTAAGAGACAGGCAGAGAGAGGGAGGGAGAGAAAGAATCTCAATTAGGCTGCACGCTGTCGGCACAGAGCCTGAATACGTGAGAATATGACTTGAGCTGAAATCGAGAGTCGGATGCTTACCTGAGTGAACCACCTAGGTGCCCCTGTATCTTACTTCTGATGGCAAAAGTGAAACTAACAGACAGAAATTATAGGTTGGCAGGTTTATGCATAATATAAAAAAGTTGTTTCTAATTGCTCATGCCTATGAGTTTACTCATAAGGTAAATCCCTATTGTAGAATGTGTAAACACATGCTTCATGCCCTCTCTGCAGAGATGTTTTAGACTAGCGTCAGGCTAAAACTGTAGAGTTGGGCTAGGCCCTTCAACTCTAAATTCTAGTATTCTAATAGAGTAGATATTAGCCAAAATATAGTCAAGAAATACTCCTTAATTGGTTTGATAGGCACCAACAAAAATGATTGTTTTCTTAAACCTCTTTAAGAATTTAATAGTAATAAGACTCAATAATCAGTAGTGTTCTAAAGTTTTTGAAATAGTTGTTTGCATATTATCTCACTTAATGTACCTTTTGAAATTCATTAATTTTAATTTTTATATCCAAACTTTCTATTTACTTCTTCCAATTAATGTATTTGCACCTTTACCAAAATTTGATCTGAAAATATGCAATGTTCACATTTTGGCATTGATTTTAGAATCTTGCACACATTTTGACTGATTTTTTTCCCCCTATAATATAGTGGAAGTTGTTTCATTCAATACTTTCATGGCTGGCATTTGTTGATTTATTGAAAAAGTCATTTTTAACTGAGAAATCTTACAAATGATGAATATATACCTAATTTTTATGTATCAATCTATCTATGTTAATTAGTGCACATTTATTTACTATATTTGGGGTCCATTGATTGAATTTCCACATAGCTCATCTTCCTTGCATTAGTCACATTGAGATGATTTGCAGTTTTGTTAATTTCATAGTGGGACATAACTCAAGAAACTTCTGAAGTAGTCTGAATGAAAAATACTTCTGGACCCCCCCCCCCCACTTTCCCTCTTCCCTAACCACTACTGTGTATCAGTTAGGAATGCTTCAATTGCAAATAACCAAATAAATCTTCTATAGCTTACATAAATTCCCTCCTTCTTTCTTCCTTCCCTTTTTCCAATTTTCCTTTTTTCCCCCTTAATTCATTCCTTCTTTCCATTATCTTATTAAAGAAGTTTGGAGGTAAGTGATGGGTGACATTAGGATAATCACATTCTTTCTGAACTTCTTCTGGCCTTGACCCTATAGTGAGTCACGAATGGGTGCCACAGGTCCCAACATTAGGATTATGTTCTAAATGCATCTTTCCTCCTTATGAAGAAAGCAACATTTTCTTACTTGCCACCAATTAATGAATGTTTATGTGTCATTGATCAAAATGGTGCCAGATGACTCTATCAGTTTGTTAGTATTTTAGCTGACCCAACCCTGTGAATTCTTAGAATGGATAGTCTGGGAATGGGTGTTGGGTTAGCAAAGCAGCAATATCTGTCAATCCTATCTTTTACTAACTTCTCTTTTCTGAACTACTCTAAAGTACTTAATATTCATAGATTCAACTACTTTTTGCTACTTATCTTTTGTTAGTATTTGTAGAAATTAAGTTGCATAATTATAATATTATATACAACTGGAAAATGAGTGTTTTGAGAATAAATATAAATGGATTTTGGCAAGCATGCAGCTCACTGATAAGATGAGAAGTGTATGGGGGCGCTTGGGTGGCTCAGTCGATTACGCATCCAACTTAGGCTCAGGTCATGTCTTGCGGTTTGTGGGTTTGAGCCCAGCATTGGGTTCTGTACTGACAGCACAGAGCCTGGAGCCTGCTTCATATTCTGTGTTTCCCTCTCTCTCCGCCCCTCCCCTGCTCATGCTCTAACTCTCTCTGTCTCTCAACAATGAAGAAATATTAAAAAAAAAAAAAAAAAAAAAGAAGAAGTGCATGGGTATATTGAAGAATCGCTACTGGCTGGGAGAATTCAGTGTTTCCTGGAAATCAGTTGAATGTATTTTAGAGGGAAATTTATAGGTAATCCAGGAATGGGATTAAGTGGTGGCTGGCTAAAATGTACATTCCAAAAGCCCTAATTTAAATCCAGAGCAATGCAAAATAGATAATTCCACTTATCCATGGGCTCTTCAAAGGGCTGGCCCATATCTTGTTCAACTTGTGTCTCCAATAGGCAGCATATATCCAGTACATGAAAGGCCTCACTAAAAGTTGCATTGAGTAATGGTGATGATAATGATGATGAAAATGTTAGAATACTATATTCCATGATATGGTACCATATTAGTAAGAATCTAAAAGAATTTGTTCTTAGCGATTTCTTGTTTATAAGTTCTTTGAGTGAAACAGTTATCACTCTCATTTGTCAGATGGAAAGTCTACTTTGGTTTGACATCCTAGGATTTGGCATTGTTTGCTAGGCAAGTAAATGCCAAAACCCACCTATTTCCTGTATAATCAAACTTTCCTGCACATTACTAACAGTCCTGGATTGTTTGGCTAATTGCTGAAAAGGACTACAAAGCCCAAAACAGCAAAAAAACAACTCTTTCATCGAATACATAATAGTAAAAGCAATGGACTGTAAATATTTAAGTGGGAGAAAATGTTGCATGCTTTTTTTGTTAGAGACCAGAAAACTTGTGTCATTTCCTTTTACAAATGAAAGAGCTTCCTATTTCTGTTTGCTAACAGCTGGAACTGCCACTACTTTTATTTTGTTGTTCCCATACTCTTTATAGCATGAGGCAATAATTCACTCAATTTATGTGAAATAGTTACATCACCAGTTTTGCTGCTCTCTATATATTCATGAGGTTTGATGATGTTGTTCTAATTATTAAGGATTTTTTCCCTACATTATGTGGGATAAGGTAGTTTGAGTTTTACATTAGCTAAATTCAGGATAGGTCATATATATAACATTAAAGCTTTTGTTCATGTTCCTTGTGGGACTGATGTATGAATAGTTCAAAGATGTCAAAGTTAGTCATTCTGTAACATTTTTCCTATTTTGTAATGATAGAATTTATAACATGCCCACTGGTAAAATTTTATATATCTAATAGATGTCAATAATAATTATAAATATTCCAGATTTACTATAATGTCTTACTTCTAGTTCTTCCAGAAAGCCATGCTAAGTTTTTCAAACCATAAAGCTTTATATAGCTGACACCACCCAAACTTCCAATGGTTATCCATATGCTCTATCATTTAACTTCCTACTTAAATGCTGGTTGCTCTGGGCAACAGCACAACTAATCAATTGTAAATTGCTTACCTTGGATTAGAATTTTCTTTAACATTGTCACTTTTCTGGAAATCACCATCCCTAAGAATGTAATAGTTAAGAACTTTGAGAAATTTGAGAATAGATTTTATAATTCATGTATTTTCTACTGTATATTTCTGAAGTTAATCGGTAGCAATATAGTGTGATGGGTAACAGGTATTAAAGAGATGGTATTCATTAATAAACCTTTTCATAAGATAAAAAAAAGCATAATGACAAGTAAAGCTTTAAAAATAAAACATGAGGGGCACCTGGGTGGCTCAGTCAGTTAAGCTCCGACTTCAGCTCAAGTCATGATCTCATGGTTTGTGAGTTTGAGCCCCACATTGAGCTGTCTGCTGTCAGCATACAGCCCATGTCAGTTCCTCTGTCTCCACTCTCTCTGTCCCTCCCCCTGCTCACTCTCTCTCTAAAATAAAAAGTAACAATAAAATATGAAACTCAAACATAGAGCTCTCTAATTCCTCTTAATTTCTTGAATTGTATCAGTTAAAAGAGCAAAACATTTATCTCAGTCTTCTACATTTTGATTTTTTGTTTCACCTGATATTGATTTGGAAATTTTCATCAGCTTGCACAGAAAATCTGCATGTGGGGAAAGATAAGAAATTGACTGAAATGTCTGATATAGAGCCAGAATGGGTCTCTATTGTATTATATCCCAAGAATGTTAGAAGAGGCAATTAATAGTTGAGAGGGACCGTATAAGGTGGTTTTTGGAGCTGATGCATCGGAGTTTTCTGAAGTGTTTATTATAATATAAAAAAATCTGTTCCCACCTGTCCCCCAGAGATTTAATTTAGTACAGCTGAAGTATATACCTGGATTTTTACTTTTTATGTGCATAATTTAATCTTAAGCATAATAAAAGCTTGAGAAACACTGACATATTAATTCTCCATTTCCCACACATTTTTTACCATATTAAATACCTGGGAAGTAGCATTAGATTTGTCCCCACTTTGAAATATCCTCATTTATAGTTTAAAACTATAATATGACCATGAAGAACACTTTCTGAACATGATACAAAACAACTATTCAGCACTTTATATATCACTCAATGCGTTTTGCATACAAATGGTTATAAAAACTGATTTTTAATTACATGAAGAGATTTTCATTAAGGATGAATAATTATCATTTTATCACATAATAAGAACTATGCAATCAGTGTCTGTGTATATTTTTTCTCTGGCTCTACAGAGCCATGTTAGGCAATGATCTCCAATGATCCCCACCTCTTGGCATTCATGCCTTTTTATAATTCCTTTTCTCAGTGTGGGCAGGACTTACTGACTTGCCTCTAACTAATAACAGGACACAGCATGCGTATTGGGATGTCATTTCTGATATTAAGTTATAAAATGACTGCAGCTGTCATTTTGGGTGCTCTCTCTCCCTCATTCTGAGGGAAGTTAAAAGCCATGTTTTAATATGCCCTGTTGAGAGGCCCACATGACAAGAAATTGAGGGAGGTTTCTAGCCAACAGCTAGTGAGGAGGTGAGGTCTTTAGTCCAGCTGCCCACAAAGAACTGAATCTCATCAACAAGCATGTGAATCGACTTGGGAGCAAGAACCAACCCCAGTCATGGTTCAGATAAGATCACATCCCTGAGCAACACCCTGACTGCAGCCTCATGAAAAACCTTGAGTCAGAAGCTCCAGCTAAGCCATGCTCTGATTCTTAACCACAGAAGTATGAGATAATATATATTTGATGTTTTAAGTTGCTTAGTTTTAGGATAGTTTGGAAACAGTAGAAAACAATTTAGAAGTCAAAAGTGGCATTAATCACCTCATTCCAGATTCTAGTGTCAGGATTTCTTTGCTCTCTATGTGATCTCTGATTTTTTTTCATAAATACTTTACTTCCATTATCATAGATGAGTTTTATTTGAAAACAACTCAGTCCTTTAAAAATAAATAGGAGCTTTATTAAGAGTAAAATAAAAATTGCACAAATTCTTTGTGTGTAGCAAGTTCAGCCCTCGTCCAATTTCTGTCACTCAATTTGAATCATAATTGCAAATTCATTTATTTTTTTTAATTTTTTTTTCAACGTTTTATTATTTTTGAGACAGAGAGAGACAGATCATGAACAGGGGAGGGACAGAGACAGAGGGAGACACAGAATCTGAAATAGGCTGCAGGCTCTGAGCGGTCAGCACAGAGCCCGACGCGGGGCTCGAACTCACGGGCCGTGAGATCATGATCTGAGCCGAAGTCGGACGCTTAACCGACCAAGCCACCCAGGCACCCCTCATTTATTTTTTTAATTTGAGAATTCATCATATTCTTTTTGAGAATAACTACCTTTCTGGTGCGATAACCAAAATGACAGCATCTTTCATAGAACTCGAGCACTAGAATATTTTTAAAATATTCTGGAAACCAGCACTTTTGTTTTATAGATGAATAATCTTTGGTCCGTAAGAAAAAAATAAAAGACGAAGTGGATTACTGAAGATAAAACTACTGCTTGAACTGAGATCTAATGACTCTTTTCTAGTGTTCCTTTGATTCTTTGATCATAGATTTACTGGGTGGTGGAAGCCAATGTTCAGAAGACTTTTGGGAGATGAGCAATATTTAGGCTGGGACTTGAACTATGTCATGTGTAGCTTCCAAAATGGGATAGCCCATTTTTACTAATATTTCAAAACTGTTCTCAGATTTCCCATGGCTTTGTAAAGCCTCTATGTACCTCACTGCTCTCTATGTGTCTTACTGCTAAACAACATTTAACCAAGTTTCCAGTGTCTGCCTTTTCTATGATGGCGTCTGCAAAGGTGCCGTGCTACTAGTGTTCAGGAACAAACATTAATAATGTTAATTAATAGCATAAATAGGATTCCATTTTGGATTTATTATGTAGTAAGTGCTTTGGATTTATTTTTGGATAAACACCAGGGAAGGAAGATTGAGACAGAGACACTATTCTGGAATACAAGACTCCCTGCATAAAGAGCCATGTTTTTAGTAGTTGACTAGCTTCAAGACTCTGAGGAAACTCTTTTACATCATGGTGTTACTATGAATGAAATTTTAATGGTATAACATGTAAGAGAGTATTTTTAAAAAGTATTTGTTAATGTTTATTTAATTTTTAGGGAGAAAGTGAGAGGGAGAATCCCAAGCTCTGACCTGGGGCTCAGTCTCATGAACCGTGAGGTCATGACCTGAGCTGAAATCAAGAGGACGCTTGATTTAACCAACTGAGCCACTCAGGCGCCCCTAAAAAGTATTAACTGCTTCTCTAGCAATAAGCAATATATCTTATTTATATCAATTATCTCTTTTCAACAGACAGAAGTTGGGTTTATTATGGCCTGAAGTAAATTAATTTCCCCCATCTTTCTATTTATTTTGCAACCATTGACTACCTCTCTTGCTAGTTTTATGTAAGTGTGTCAACGTTTCTGGAATATCTCTGTTATACTTGTCAGTGGAGTTGTTATACAAATAAATGCCAGGGAGTCAGGGATTTGCTTCCACATCACCATGCACTATTGGAGGCATTACTCTCATTTCTTGTTTTAATAAACTTCCTTCAAACTCCTAGGCCTGAATTAAATCAAAGTAGTTTTAGAGCTCAAAGATGGAATAAGTCACTTCAGGAAAGTGGGACAAAGAAAATCAGGGACGCCAGATGGAAAGTTCAGACTGGCCAGTATCTTTAAAATGTCAATGCTGTATAAAAAGGCTGTGTAAGCCATCAATCAGCGATGGCTCTAGAAATAGGCAGGTGGCTATAGAAATTAGTCTTTTTTCACTAAGCCTTAGAAAATTATTTTCAAAGTAGGCTGAATTTGAGAACACTTATGCAGGTATATTTAAGGAACTTAAAAAGAGATGAAAGAAGAATTTCTAGTAAGATTGTAGTAGTTAATAGAAGAGTAACCCCTTGTTTTCCTAAATAGTAGAGTGGAAAGTCTGTATATTTATTTTATTCTTATATTAAAATTTGACTTATTTACTAAAACAGGCAAGATTTAAATCTGGCTTTCTTATGTTTTTTTGTTTGAAACAAGATTAAAAATCAATACATTTCTCCTTTGATCATGAAACCAATTTATAACCCTATGGCAGTATCCATTCATTTCAAAATAAAAACATAAAGCAAAGCCTTTGGTTTTCAAGAAAAGAGGAGTCTCAAAAAGAAATGGCTATAGGGCCTTAATGGTGTAGGAAAGTTTTGCAGGGGAACCAATAGTAAACGGATTTTCTTAGAATGGAGGCATGTCCTTAGTTCATGCTAAAAAAAAAAAAAAAAAAAAAAAAGCATTCTTAGCCTTGTAGCCATTCCAATTTAATTGAATTCACACTAGCTAGCACATACATACAACAGTATTTGTTAACATTTATACAGAACTCTATGTATGCACCAGACGCTTATGCTGTCATGATCATATAGTTATTTAATTTTTAAAACCGTGCTTTAACAGCAGGTATTTGTTTTATTCCTATGAAAAAAATGGATGTTAAAGAACCTGTATAAATCTCTCCTTCAACCCTTCATCCCTGCCTCATGGAGATTTTAAATGTTGTTGAAGCATGAAAACTATTATATGATGATTCAGAGCACAGATCACTTAGTTGGTTTCAAATACTGGTTCTATTACTTCCTAGCTGTGAAAGCTTAAATTATCTATCCCTACATTTGAGTTTCCTTGTGTATGAAGTGATAAATGTAAAAGGATAATTCTGAGGTTTAAACGAGATAAAACATATAAAAGTGCTTAGCACATAGTATGAACTCAATAAATGTTAATTGTATTTATTATTTGAATCTCCTTCAAGGGGCGCCTGGGTGGCTCAGTCGGTTAAGCGGCCGACTTCGGCTTAGGTCATGATCTTGCGGTCCGTTGGTTTGAGCCCCGCGTCGGGCTCTGTGCTGACGGCTCAGAGCCTGGAGCCTTTTTCGGATTCTGTGTCTCCCTCTCTCTGACTCTCCCCCATTCATGCTCTGTCTCTCTCTGTCTCAAAAATAAATAAACTTAAAAAAAAATTAAAAAAAAATGAATCTCCTTCAAGATTCACCAGCAAAAAGTGCATAATTTTATTTAAAAATTTTAAAATATTTAATTTGAGAGAGGGCAAGCGAGCATGAGTAGGGGAGGCGCAGAGAGAGAGAGAGAGGGAGAGAATCCCAAGCACTATTAGTACAGAGCCCAACGCAGGGCTTGATCCCATCAACCGTGAGATCGTGACCTGAACTGAAATCAAGAGTTGGACGCTTAACCACCTGAGCTACCCAGGTGTCCCAAAAGTGCATGATTTTAGAAATCATTTGGTTAATTATTTTAACTGAACAAATTAACCATTAAAAGATTTTAAGAAACAACTTTTCTGCCTTTGAATATATGATTCATGTGGAAATAATAAATAATCACATATACAATGTACCATAATGTTTGCAATGTATTATGCAATTCAAATAAACTGTATTTCAAATAAAGTAACATTTTATGCCAATCAGGGAAGATTTTTCTCCAAGAGATAGATGAGATAGATTTTTTAGCAGTTAGTTTTGAGAATAACTTTATATATAAAACATTCTAATTGTCAAAAAAATTTAGAAAATGCAAAAAAAAGTGTTATAACTAAAGGGAAATCACCCATAAATTGGCAACCCAGATTTTTTAAGTATTTAATAATATTTTTGCATATGTCTTATGGTCTTTTTGTGTATAACCTATATTTAAAAAACAATATTTGATCATTTCTTACCTAGCTATTTATCATTTTCACCACCCCACATTGTTTTAGAAAAATTTTTCCAGTTTGTTAAATGTGGGTTTTATGAGTGGACTAAAGAAAAACAAAAGGCATTTTTTAGCTTTGGGATGGGGACTGAAGGATAGGAGGTAAAAGATGAAAACACAGCAAATAGCAAATGAGTTTTATTCAGTGAAGGATAGGGTAATTTATCTGGTTTAACAACTGCAGGACGTGAATTCCACATTTGAAGGTGAGAGCTATTCTCTAGCCCTGCAGTCTAGGCAGGATGGCACTCTGGTATGGCAGAAAGAGCAGTGGAGAGTGTGTGAGAGGCCTCAGTTCACACTACATTAATACTATTTGACACTTCAACAATATCGGGTTAGTCACTTGGCTTGGCACTCCCCTTGCCTTGCTTCTTCATGTTTAAAATGAGACATCTGAAAGATGGGCCCAAAATCAATAATGTAGCAGTCCAAGCCAGATCTATCCCAGAGCCACTGTGTACCTCAGAGGACGTAGGGTCTGTGAATGCTTTCACAAGACTGGAAAGTGTTGTGCAAAGGGAAACACTCTGGAATGTGTGCCATCAAGGCCATACTCACATCTTTTCATCTTGGTGTTCACTGAGGCCACATCAACAGACACATAGAATATGCTCTGGAAATTCTTGAGACAGTCAACAAAGGATAAGTTTGGAATGGGATTGGCATCTTCCCAAAAGTCTTTTTTTTTTTTTACCTAAGAACATGTTTTCTGAACTGGATTCTGATAGCTATTAGTTTTAGTTCTTTAGCAAATTGTTCTCTCTCTCTCTCTCTCTCTCTCTCTCTCTCTCTCTCTCTCTCTGTGTGTGTGTGTGTGTGTGTGTGTGTGTGTGTGTGTGTGTGTTTTCTGAATCTGGCGATAGAACCAAATGGATCTGCAGGTTTGGATATGTGACTCAGTTCTTGTTAATCATGTTGTCTCGCTAATCATGTTGTCTTGCTTTGCTTGGACATAGTCACTGTCTGTAAGTGAGAATAGAGTGCAAACGGAGGTAATTAATCACATATCTTTGTGAAACTAAATGTTGTGAGGAGAGAAAAAGACTCCTGCCTCATTTAAGATAGAATAGTAGGGACTAGTACTACCTTCCTGCTTGAAACAAACAAAAAATGTACATAACACATGAATCAAGAGCACTTAACACATTGGATATCAGGCAGTGAAGGCAAGCAGTCTCTGAGAAAGAGGAAACAAAAGAGGTGAGGGAGAGATTGCCCAGCTCACCGCCTAGAGGGAGATTCTAGGTCACTGTGCAGGGAAGAGACTCAGGCAGAGTAGGACCGCCTCCTAGCTTTGAGGACCAGCTGAGGGCTTGAAGTACTGAATGCAAGAGTTTATATTCCTTTTTATTGTTAAGCTACTTCAATTTGGGGTTCAGTCATTTTAAGAAAAAGAGACCTAATACACCTTATATTTCATTTCCCTGTCCATTTTCCTTATTCCTGAGTTCCATTTCAAAGTCAGGCATACCTCAGGCATTGCTGAAGTCACATGTTAAGATCTGACAAGTGCCCTTTACTATGTAGCCTCAAGTATGTGCTGCAAGAACCGCAGCCTTTAGAGTGACTTTCGAATTAAATTGTTAAAATGTGTTTTTAACTTAGTACCTTCTGAAAAATCTATTCTTCTGCAGACAGGCTTACAGCTATCTTCTATTAGGGCTGGAAATTGACTTTCTAGCCACTGACACTTGACAGGATGTTTATTTTCCTGTTATAACAATTGCCAATTGTCCACCAATTTCTCTTCTCACAGAAATAACGAAGGTCAGCCGTGATGAACTACACTCCCTGTAGCTCTCTCTGACAATTTCTTTATATCCATATTTGATATCAGTAATTCTCTCACTTCCTAAAAATGGAAAAAAAAATGAAGACAATCAGTGCAAAATGCTGTCAAGGGTGGGGAGCGAGAAGATAAAGGTGTTTGCATGTTATTCTCGACCTGACTATGAAAAACATCACCCAACAAGGATGGAATGTCAGCACAGATACATTTTTTTTTTAATTTCAAAAAAGCTCTGCAGCTTCAAGATAAAATGTAACCTTGCAGTTGCTAAGGTAACTGGGATTTTTTTTTCCTCTTTAGGAATAGCAGAACAAATTAGGTGAGGAAAACTTCTGTAAATTGTCAATACATGAATGCCCGAGGCTGCAATAGCTCAATGCTTCATTGGAATCCTAGGTAACCAATATGTGGGGCAAGTCACCTAAAAGATATATTTGTTGTTGATCTGATTAGTTTCTTGAGCAATTTAATGCAAATGATGAAATCATAGCTACCCCTCCTTTTTTAGCTTTGACAACCTTTCTTCCCCTTGTTAATTTTATGCAATTTAATAGCTATCAGTGGTTCTAAGACTGAAGATAGAACATTTTTAGATACAATAAAATATGACAAGGTTAATTGTTGGCAATGGTCTACTTTATAATCAATACGTATTTAGAATTCTATATTGATATTTCTCTGTTGCTGCTATTCCCTGGGGCTTCCTCTGGTGTGGCATCATTAATCTCTCATCATTCTGCTGGCAGGATTATTTGTTAAAATATTTGGAATTAGAGACTAATGGTTCGTACATGAAAACCCATTCATTATGTTTGTTTTCAAAGTATCCCAATGTACTCTGACATAAAAAGACATTGATAGGGGCACCTCGGCAGCTCAGTCAGTTAAGTGCCTGACTCTCAAATTTGACTCAGGTCATGATCTCACAGATGAGTTCGAGCCCCCCATCTGGCTCCATGCTGATGGTGCAAAGCCTGCTTGTGATTCTCCCTGTGGTATTTCATGGTTTCTAAGATGCACACTTTCCCACATTTTAGTATCCCTAAAATTAGGATGAATATAGCAATTGATGGTACTTGACAATTGCCATTAGCCACTCGTTGCTTTTAAAGTATCTTGCAGTACATATAATAATCAATGATGTTATAGACTGGATGGGATATAGCATTATGACTTATTGGTTTGAAAAAAATTTGGTAAAATTTGTCCCATGAGTTGTTTTCACCTTGTCTTACCAAGCAGTATATTAACCAATGAAACACTATGATTTTCTAGGCTCATCTTTAAAGTAAGTAGCTATCGCAGTGGTGTTGTTGATACAAATGTTCTGACTTTCAAATGTTCTGTGGATTATTCAGGTGTTATGTGATCATCTCTCACTATCTTCCTGTGCAAACAATACTTCAAAACAAACCAGTTAACAAGATGGGTTCACTCAAAATATACTAAGGAGGGAAAGCTGTGTTTGCTAGTAATTAAAGTTTCATTGATATTGCCTCAGTTCTGTGACTGGGCATCTGATTAACTAGTAAGAGGCATTCACAGGAAACCTGCCCTGAGCTAGAAGCTCTGCCTTCTGATGGGTTTTGGAGACCGTTGCTTCCAGATCAACTCATTCACTAGTTGTGTCACCTAGCAAGTTAGTTAATCTCTCTCAAGCTTAGATCCTCATCTGAAAAAAGGGATCATTTCACAGATTTGATTATTGTTCAAAGATCAAACCAAATAGAATAAAATATTGTGCCATAACTGGTACTCAGTAAATGGTCTTTTCCTTTTTCCTTTTTTTTCTCTATACTTATCCTTTGAGTTAATTTTTCTTCTGTATCAAATTAATGAAAAAAAAGGAAATTATTATTCAATATTTTATAATATGATAAAAAGTTATACCCAGGAAATGTTTGGTCTTGTCTAAATTGGAAGGTTTGAAGAACTAAAACAGTTGACTCATGAAGCCCAAACTGAGGATACTAAAATTCTAGAATAGTCTTCAAATAATTTTATAATCTCTATAAACAAGAGATTACATAGTTCTTATGCAGGGTCCACTTTTTATAGTTTTATATTTTATTGCATTAGAAATCACATTAGAGAATGATAGCTGGTGCCATATGGAGTGCGAAGGCAGTGGGCTTGGTAGATAGATAGATCTGAATCTGTAATATCAGTTTGAATGAATGTCTTTAGGCATGAGAGTTGTAGTAAGTTTAAGTTACTTAAACTTTTTTGAGCCCCAGTTTCCTATATGTGTAATTAGACTAATAATATTTTTGTTGGGATAATAAAAGGTGATTATGTATGTAAACTGTTAAACATAATCTATGAGCTAGAACAAGTAGTAAATAAGTGTACCTTTAATATCACAGAAATTTCTTTAGAATGGAAAGCTTTCTCATATAGATAAAATTCAGTTATAATAAACTTCAGAAGACATTTTTAAATGCCATCTTATTCAGTATGAATGTACTGGAGGACCAAATCCCACTCTGCAGGAGTTTGGAAACAAAACAAATGCCCAAGTCTTTGTAGCTGACTGTCAAGGACTTTTAATTTAGTGAGGGAATAAAGGCACTATAATGCACACGTACTCCAACCCTACAATTCACTTTTGGATGTTTTTGTGTCTGAGTCTTGATGAAAAGGTTGGGATTTAATGGAGTTTTACTTGTTTTTTTGGAATGTTTGAGATGGGAAAGAGACAGAGAGTTAAGCTTAATTTTACTTAATAGAATTAAATTAAAAATAAAAATAGCTCTGCTATAGGTTAACTCTATAAACTATCAGTTGTGGACAAGTTCTAAGCATTCCAGGTAGTAAGACAATATTAGAAACATGATATCCAATTGCCTGTTTATTAAAATTGAAATGTATGTCAAACATGAATGGTCCAAATATAAATCTTAGAAAATTTTAAAGCAGTGAGCTGGATGAATTATTTCATGTGAGTTAGTGTATGTGCTGGGTGATAGGAGTATATTTTGAGGGATGACAGCTGAAGAGGTGTCATATTGTCTTCTGTGTTGTCTTGGTGATAAAGCTCTTTCAGGTAATTTTTGCAATTGCCCATATAAAAGCATCACAGCTTAGTGATTAAGAGCCAGGCTCTGGAATCAGACTGAGGTTGTTATCTCCCCTCTGTCAGTTGACACAGTTTGACTTTGGAATATTAGGAAACTTTCTAAACCTTAGTCTTCCCAACTTTAGAGTAGGGACAACTTCATAGAGCTTTTGTGAGAGTTAGAGTCTGATTGTGAACCCAAGCAGCGTGGTTCCAGAACTCATTCTGTTGACTGTTAGGCCAGATGTTCAAGATGTATTTTGTTTAAAGGGACTACATTCAGATCACTTTATTAGGGAAATAGAAAAGAAAACAAAAATAGGTCAGTAATTTTAACTGATAAAAATTAAATTGTATCATATAATTCTTCAACAATTTTAGAAAAAAATATCACTTAACTTTTGACCCAATCAACCTCAAGAGTTTATGATTATAGTTTGTATTATGTTTGAGATATTATGTAGTTCATTAAATCAGAGAGATTAAAGATGCAAAATAATATCTATGGTCTAATACATAGCATTTAATGTATTTAACTATATTCAATTTCATACGTGATATTTTCCACCTGTTCACCATTCCTGGTTTATGTGTGGTGGTAAAGTGTTTCAGGCAGTAGTTCTCATTTGAAACTTTGTTACATGCTAAGAGCTCTTTTAAAATTAAAAATTTGATTTAATTTTGTTTCAGAAATTACTTCTGATTTTTTCACATATAAATTAATATCAACCCATAAGTGGAGCAGAAAAATGATTTTTTTACATGGTCTATTTAAAAAAGTTACTTATGTTTTCTTCCAATGATTCTCAATTCTTAGCTGGTTGTGGATTTAATCAAGAACCCAAGAATTTGATGAAAAGGAAAATAATATCAATGACAGCATATTTGCATTATGCTTTCTGTATTAAAGCACATTATACATTTAAAGGCAAAATGATATATTAAGAATGCTTGGTCAAAACTTTCATTCAATGACATTGAACAAAGATCTGAAACTGAATATAAATATGGTATAACTAGCCTTGGTTGTTGAAGATGTTCTTTAATTATGGTAACATGTGGCCCAAGAACTATCTCATGGTTTTCATTTCCATCACATTGCAAAAACTATTAGTTTATTTGAAATCCTTCCCCCACAACAGAACTTTGGCTAGAGAAAGTGTGTATGTATCTTGTCCACTGCAAGTTGTTTATTAAGTGCTGGGAGAGTCTTTTCTAAATCAAATGGGATTAACTATTTGGAACTTGTACTTTATGGTTAAATTAAAAGAAAGTTGCACATCAGCCTCACTTTCATTTGTTTGAGCTCTATTCTTCTATATCTTTTTTGAACCATCAACTTTAGGGAATTAAAAATAAGGCAAAACATCAATTGCATACTAGCTTCAAAGATACTTGTATGTAACACTGTTGAAATAAAGAGCCTATAAAGTAATTGGTAATTTATTTCGTATATTTTTAAATTGAAAATAAACTTGTGTCAAATGTCTTCAAGAATGCTTACATAATTATATTTATACTGTAAAATCCATATTAAATACTTGTGATAAAATAAAATATGCTACTTAACAAGTAAATAGGAAGAGGCATATTTTGAAAGCATTCATTGTGACACTTAATCATTGTTACTATGTAGCATATTTGATTTCATGTTAAAAAAAGAATGTGGTGTGATTATGAAAGCATATCAAGTATAATAAATGTCTCTAATAAGAACAATATTTAGCATGTGCTTATTCAGAAAAGATTAGTCACTTGTAATTCGATCTAATAATTTTATAACTCAAGTCAGAAATAATGAAAATGAGAACATACTGGATTTGGGGAGATAGTACTGCAAAGTGGAAAACATTTTGGAGTCAGACAGATGTGGGATTGTAATTCTGTACTTAATCTTGGTGTAAACTTGAACAATTTATTTACATTTTCTGTGCCTCGTTTTCCTTTTGTGCACAGTGGGAAAAATAAAGAACCCTTGTATCAGCTAGCTATTGCTGCATAAGTAACCACCCCAAAACTTTGTGACTTGAAATAGTAAGGAATTACTGACTGCTCACTAGGTTCAGCTGAGTCGGGTTCACTTGTGCATCTGCAGTCAGTTGTGGGGATCAGGTACATGATTTTCCTAATCTAGGGTCTAGTGGTTGACTGGCTGAAGTTTGGTCTAAGGTGGCTTCACCTGGGACAGCTGGCCTCTCCTTCATGTTATGGCACTTCCTTTAAAAAGGGTAGCTTTGGTTTGTACTCATTGCACAGAAGGAGTCCAAGAGTGTGAGAGGAAGCACACAGGTATCTTGGAATGGGCATACAGTCATTCTGCTGCATTGGTCAAAGCAAGTCACAGAACTCGGACAGATTCAAGGAGTGTGAAACAGACTCCACTTCTGGAGTAGCTGTGGAGTTGCATTGCCAAGTGGGTGGATCAAAAAAGGAGTAAAGAATTATGGCCATACCATATTCCCTCTAGCAATTTAATATTATCTCTGGAAGAGTATTGGGCAGAAAATGTGTGCTCAGTGACGTGAACTAATTTAATTTTTAGAATGAAACAACTTAAATTCTGAGAATATTTTTGTTCTTTTGTTCTTTGCTTTCTTTATAAGACCTGCATATGATTAATCACTTAATTTATTGCAAGTTCTACTTCTAAAACTACTTAAAATAATGACTCAAATATAAAAAAATCAAATATGGCAATATTTTATAAGAATTCATGGAAAATATTACTTTTAGAAATATATTTTCAGAATTAAAAAAAAAATTAATGTTTATTTATTTTTGAGAGAGACGGAGTATGAATGGGGCAGGGTGCCGAGATAGGAAGACACAGAATCTGAAGCAGGTTCCAGGCTCTGAGCTGTCAGCATAGAGCCCAACATGGGGCTTGAACCCATGAACCATGAGATCATGACCTGAGCTGAATTCAGACCCTTAACTGACTGAGCCACCCAGGCACCCCTGTTTTCACAATTTTAAAGGTCAAAACACAATTGGCAAGAAAATACTTTCATTTGGAATGCCTTGGGCATGGATCCGAGCTTTCCATTATGCCATTTGTTTAATAGTGTCTGTTCCATCCTTTTTGGTGAAAGTATGTCATAAATATTAATAGTATTACTAATAAGATAAATTATCTTTGACTATTTTTTTTTTAATTTTTACCTTGAAATAATTTTAGACTTGCTGAAAAGGGGGCAAAGATAGGACCCAATTCCCATTTCTCTCCCAGCCTGGCTTCCTCTCATATTAACAATGTATATGGCCACAGTGCATCTTTCAAGACTTGAAAATTCACATTGTTGCAACACTATTAACTAAACTACAAATCTTATTTGAATTTTATCAATTTTTTCTCTATGCTTTTTTTTCCTCTGTTCCAGGATCCTATCTAAGATCCCACATTAAGTTTAGTTTTTTCTCCCTAGCCTCTACACTTTGTAAAAGTTCCTCAGTATTTTGTTTCCTTCATGAACTTGATACTTTTGAAAAGTGTTGATGAGTTATTTTGTGGAAAGTCTCTCAGTTTGAATTTCGTTTTTCTCATGATTGGAAAAAACTGGTTCATTTTTTTTTACACCAGCAGTACTGAAACAATGCTGTATTATCGGTTCACCTTGTCAAGAAGTTTATAAGTGTGTCTTCTTAGTGGTGATATTAATCAGATCACTTGGTAAAGCAGATGTCTGCAAGGTTTCTCTACTACAACGTTCCTAACTTTCCCTTTTTTATTAGGAAGTACTGTGAGATGCTGCAAACCCCAGACCCTAGTTTGGGAAAAGGGACTTCTTGGAAAAGTGGTTGATTCCAGCTGGGACAGAATAAATATAAAATGTAACTGAAGAATCTGGTGGTGAAAGAGTCTAAAAATTCCAAAAAAAAAAAAAAGATGGGGGTTGTCGAAATAAGCAAAGATGACTGAAGCCAAAACAATTTGAACAACAAAATAAATGATAGTTTTGAATATTAACCCATAAAATTAAATACTTTCATGAGTCCATACTGATATAGATATGTAATTGAATAAATATTATTCGGGGTTGAAGTCTTAGTTTGGGCCACTATAACAAAATGCTGTGGACTGGTTGGCTTAATTGACATGTTTATTTCTCACAGATTTAGGGGCTGGGATGTTCAAGACCAGTGTGCCGGTATTGTTGAGTTCTGACGGGAATCTTCTTGGCTTGCTATCTGCCTTCTTGCTATATCTTCACATGCTAGGGAGAGACAGGCAAACTGTCTCTTCCTCTGCTTTATAAAGTCACTAATTCTATCATGAGGGCACCACTCTCATGACCTCACCTAAACCTAACTGCCTCCTAAAATTCTGATCTCCAAATACCCTCACATTGGAGCTTAGGACTTCAAAAAAATTAATTTGGGGGAGGGGGGATACAAACATAAAATCCATACCAGTGGAGAAGGGACAGGTAGGTATTCTATGCAGTAGGATTTTTGATTAACAAAAGTAGAAGGATGGGGAAAATAAACAATTACCACCAGTCAAACAACATAGTAATGTTTTTTGTACATCAGTGGATCTTAGAATTAGCAAAAGTTTGAGGATAAATAGGGTTTGCATAGTATCTTTTATTTTTGAAACAAATAAGGATAATTTTCTAGGAGCTCCTGGGTGGTTCAGTCCGTCAAGCATCTGACTGTTGGTTTCAGCTCAGGTCATGATCTCACGGGTTCATGGATTCCAGCCTGCTTCAAGATCTGCACTGACAGTGTGGAGCCTGCTTGGGATTCTCTCTCTCTCTCTCTCTCTCTCTCTGTCTCTCTCTCCCCCTGCCCCTCCCCTTCTCACACTCTCAATCTCTCTCTCTCAAAATAAATAAAATTTAGAAAAGTTTTTCTAAAGAATACTGGTGTTTCCTTCTCCATACAACGTATCCAAATGTCATCTTTTTTCAATACCCTATTCTTAAATAATGAGAGAAAATTATTCTTTTAAAAAACAATTAACCCTGGTTAGGCATGGGGGTCTAGAGCAGCAGCAACAAAATCAGGTTCCTTGATGCTTTCGACACTATCTTCTTCGTTTTGTTATCTTGGCACTGCAGGTGTAAACTACAAAACTTCAATCTGTGCTATCTTTTGGGAGTTTACCAGTTCAGAAAGGCCCATGACCTGTCCTATGGCAGAATGATTATTAGAAGAACACACTTTGTAATGCCATTCAGAAGTCTAACCAGCTATACACGGATTTGAGGCATGGGACTGGATTCGTAAAAAAAATAAAAACAAAAACAAAAAACAAACTAAAACAGTATAAATTAGGGAAAAAATGCATAATGGTAACTTAGTTGCTCCAGAACACTCTATTCTTTGTTACGTGTTTGTTGTGTAAAGGAGACAGAAATATTTTAAAACTTAAAATCAGATAGCCATAGCCATCAGTGTAATTTTCCGTGTATTTTTTCTTTTATTTTTATAGGATTAAGGTGATGTAAATGCACTGGAAGAGGAAGAGATCAGAAATTTAAGTTAAATTTTTGAATCACAAAATGTAAGAGCTCAAAGGATGCTAGAAGTCATTTAGTCCAGCATATTTATTTAACAGATGTAAAAATTAAGAGATGGAAGTTGAGGAACTTTAAACATTTTCTATGTATGCTTTGAAGTCTGTAGTGATCTAATCATTTTAAGAAGTTTGACTCATTAGAAGAGGTGTAAAACTTTATTTTCAGAATGTTACTAACAAACATTGACAGCAACTAATGATAATTTTAAGACATCCAATTTAAAATTTTTTTTTTTCAACGTTTATTTATTTTTGGGACAGAAAGAGACAGAGCATGAACGGGGGAGGGGCAGAGAGAGAGGGAGACACAGAATCGGAAACAGGCTCCAGGCTCCGAGCCATCAGCCCAGAGCCTGACGCGGGGCTCGAACTCACGGACCGCGAGATCGTGACCTGGCTGAAGTCGGACGCTTAACCGACTGCGCCACCCAGGCGCCCCAAGACATCCAATTTTAATATTTAGCTCATCAAATTGTGAAGGAGATTAAATTAAAATATTCATAGCTTAGTTTAAAATTGTAATTACAATAAAAGGGGCTTAGAAATAGGTAGCTGTTTGAAAATACATATATTTCACTGGTTAGTATAATGATTTGGAATAATAATGCTTAGATCCAAATACTACTGTCTTTGGATATTCCTTTATTCATGAATGATTCATTGATTAGTTCACACATACAATGGAAAATAAAACTCAGAAGGTCCCTTGTTCATATAGAACTTATAGTCCAGTGCAGAAGAATCAATAAGAAGCAAATAATTATTTAATTTTCATGTTTAAAACCTGTTATATGGGAGCCAGTCACAGGAAGGTGGAGGCATAGTCTTCCAAGGGGGCTGGCAGCTTGTCCAGAGGCAGTAAGGCTGGAAAAAAAAGGCAATGTATAGAAACATGGGAGCAGAGGAGAAAGCCTGTCATAGGTCAAGTTGAAGAGTTTGGATTATATTTCAAACGTAATACAAAACCATTGAAGGATTTTAGTGAGAGGAGTTTTATTTATATTTTAAAGGAATTATTCTCACCGCCATATCAGGTAAATGATGAATGACATAGCTGGTAAAAGTGTTTAAATACAGTCTTCACCTCTTCACTTATTTTATCATTATTCTCCTCCACCTCTTCCAAAAATTGTAGAATTATGCTTATAGAATTGTGATTGAAGATTTGTATGGCTTTAGATAATCTTTTAAAATATTATATATTAATATATATGTAAGTATGTTTTGTGTATGTACACATACATGATACTATAATTATATGAATATATGTGTGATACATATTCTAGAAATATGGTAATTCCATTTTTGCTATGATTTGATTGAGAAAATACCTTTTTGTATATGGACTTAAGGGTCCTTTTCAATAATTCTTTCAGTTAACACCACTGGACCATATATGGGTGTGGAATTACTGTCCTTGATCCTTTTTATTTTTCCCTACTTCACAAAATATTTTTATGTATTCAGATGAGCAGGCCAATCTCAATTGTAATCCTGTCCTTGTTTGCTTACTGGTTGTATAAACTTGGTCAAATTAATTAATATTTCTTTCTTTTTTTTTTTTTGAGATTCCTTAGTCTTTTCTATAAAATGGTACCTACTTCAACAGTATTTTGTAAAAAACAATTACATAATGAATGTAAAGGATTAAACATTATGCCTAGCTTATAGTGTAGATTCAATAATATTATTTTAAAATGTGTCATAGATCGACATAGTGAAATCTTTTAATTTTAATCTTCTCTGTTCTGTCTTTGCTCTAATCAAAGCCATCTATCTGTGTTTCTGTCTTAGTGCACTTTGCACAGATCTCTTTAAGTTTATCTTTCTTGCCCACCGAAAGAAGCCTGCATATGGTCTGCAGCAAGGACATAAAGGAGGGGAGGCTCATGTCAATTTAGAACATAAAAAGAAATCAACCAGATAACATTACCTGTATTATCTAATTTTAAAACTAAACAGAATTTAGAAGTTCAAGGGAAAGGTCAATTGGGACATCTTATAAAACTATGGAAATAATAGATACAGTGAGTGCATTTTTGTAGATTTTACTTCCTATAATTAAAAAAATATATATATTCATTTGTATAACATATACCTCGTACAGCTTTATTGATACTACATATATCAAGTGTTACTAACAGAATGATTTTGAGTAATTCTTTTCAGAAAAGATAGTGGTGATCATTCTTATTCTGTTATTTTCATTACTTGGATATTTATCAAATCTCATTGTTAATATGTCCTGCGGATAGCCTTAGAGCTTTCCATAGAACTCTAACCAAAACAGATAAATCAAAATATGGTATGAATAGCTTTGAAAGAGTATACCATATAGTATACTTTATACACTAAACGATGCTTATTTGATGTCTCCTTTTAGATGAATATTTTAAGTGTTCTTTGCATATTTTGCAGTTATGACCAAATGAAATAAAAGTACTTTTAATCTAATGAAATACGTGACATGCTGTTGGGTTCTTAATGAAAATTCTTTCCTCACACTTTGAAGGGGACATAGTTTTACACAAATGAAGTATGTCACTTCTGTTAAATAGGTATTTTGAGGGCTTAACCAATCACAATACTTTTGTTGACTATAAGGCTATGCCTGTGTACCACCTAAAATCATGTAATGATCAACCAATCATCAGTACCCACCCCACAGTTTGAGAAATAGTAGTAAGTTTCTAATTCATGTAAAATAATATACAATGCAATCTGGAATAGAGGTTAAAATCATGGATTCTAGGACCAAACTAGCTGGGTTTGATTCCTGGTTCTAACAACTCAGGAGCTTTGTGATCCAGAGGAAGTCACATAATATCTCCCTGTTTCACTTTTCCATCCATAAAATGGAAAGGATCCTATATCATAAGGTTATTATGAGGATTAAATGAGTTGAATTGTGTAAAGTGATTAGATTAGTTTCTGGTACTAAGATAAAGGTCCTGTAGCATTTACTGTTATTATGAAGGACTTAGTTTTGTCACATGAAAAGTGTATAAAGAGTGGTTTATTATCAGAATTCAGGGGAAAGAAAGAAATCACCATGGGGCATCCTTATCACAGAACTAGAATGCTAACTGCCTCTTAAAGGGTAGATAAGATTAAAGTTTTCTGGGTTATAAGAAAGATGTGGGGGTTGGAAATTAGGAAGTGTTGGAGACACAATGGGATTGTTGATTTCAATAGAGTGGAAGATTCTCACAAGTGCATAGTGAAAGAAGAGGCATGAAAACCAGGTTGACTTGACCCTATGTGGTGAGGAATTGAGGCCTGAACAAATCGCTAGCCTGTGAAATAAGGTGACTTCTGCTGCATGATAATGTGTTATGTGTTTTCATCTTGACTTTTGTAATTTGGAAGTTCAGGCTTATTTTATCACGGAGAAATAAATGATTGAGTAAACTCAAATAACTTCAACAATTTTTATGTGTTTTTAATAGATGAGATCAATCTAGTGGTCGCAGAGTTTTGCGTTGAGATGGGGTTTTCTTCTGGTAGCATTTTAAACATGTTCACCAATGTCAAAGATTCACAAGATGTTGGAAACTTTAAAGACATAAAATTATTTTTGTAATTTCAACCCCTGATGGAGGCATGCCGTGCAGCTTACAGTGTCTCTCTCACCAGAACTGCAGAGTATAACGTTTCATTGCTTTCTCCCCAGGAGTTGCTGCATTACCAGTTAGGATATATCTAACAGCATATCATTAACCAGGCACCGTCAGATCATCAAAACAAAGAAACTGCTGAAGCTGAATTAGATGTTCTCACTCTAATAAAGAACAAAGTGTCACTGTATAAAACTGAGATGGTAGCGACGACGCAGCTCAGGCTAATTTCCTATATTTCCAAACATTAGATGATTAACTGTTTTGTTCATCTTGACTTAATTTTTCTGTATCTTTCCAAGTGTCAGAATAACTGGCTGAGAAACGTATGTGCACAGGTGATTGGAATAGAAATTAAATCTACTGAAATTTAATGGTGTCAGAATGAACAGTCATTGGGCATATGACTTTCGTACTGATTGGAGAGTTACTGGGCTCTCCTTAGCTTCCCACTTACTTAGTAAACCCTGCTGGATATTGGAGTTTCTTCTATGCTCCATTGGTATGGTTCGTAAGCAACAAAATACTGTACAGCTCTTTATTTTGGGTGGATTTTGCATGAACTTTCACACTGCTTAAAACTCCCAAGATTTAATTTTGTGACTGTGACTTATAGTAATATAGTCAAGATCACCTTAAGTGTACTCTGTTATTTAGAAAGCATTACTTCAAAATTTCTACTAGGAAAGATAATGTGCTTGTTGGTTCTGCTGAATCTTGGTGTCTTTTTGCTCTTCTAATTAAGAAGACTTCTGTTAAATAATGAAGTAGCTTCTCTTTGAAGAGGGAATTATTTGGAACTTTAGTTCTCTAAAATCAGCTGTATTCTCCCATGGTGTAGACACACTTTCCTTTTCAAATCCTTGATAATTGAGATGTATTTTCTCGGCTTTGAGCTCCTCTTTTTTTCATGAGCTCCTGTTACAAACAGGTCTTCCAGTTTCTTCTGGGAATCTCTTTATGATCTTGGGAGCATTCAATTATTAAACTGCACCAGGTTTTTGAGAAGATGAATCATGTCTCTTTGTTATAGATCCTGACAGTTAATTTTTATACGTTTTAGACCAACTATGCTGATCTGTTTCAAAGCTTCATCACAAAATGTCTTTTTACAGGTAAAATAATCTATATAATGAAGGCTTAGTATGGGTGTGTATTGTTAGAACCGTCCAGTTAAAGTTTTGATTCTTTGCTATCTTTCTGAATAGGCAATCATTTTGCCCTATGAATTAGGATAATTGATGTTATTCAAAGATATTTGCTGTAGGGTATCTAGATATATTTACTTGAGGGTATCTTTAAGGTTTTTTAAGTATTTTTTAAGTTTATTTATTTTGAGAGAGAGAGAGAGAGCGAGAGAGAGAGAGAGAGACCACAAAAGCGGGGGAGGGGCAGAGAGAGAAGGAGAGAGAGAATCCCAAACTGCACTGGCAGTGCAGAACTAGACGTGGGGTTCAAATCCAGAATGGTGAGATCATGACCTGAGCCAAACTCAAGAGCCAGATGCTTAACCGACTGAGCTACACAGGTGCCCTGAGGGTCTCTTTAATTTTTAAAGATAAATGAACTCCCAAATTCTATTAACATGTTTTCTTTTGGTAATAAATAAACTGAGTTGATTTAGTGCCCATATTCTGATCTGTACTTTAGTAAACAGAATTTGGGCTTGGGAACTAGATAAAATTGGGTGCTAGCATTTAAAAGGTTTTGTAGCCTTGGCAATGTTTTTAACCTCTACATGTTTTATGGTATGCAACTTTAGGCAAATTTTTTAAAATTATTATTATTTTTTTAATTTCAATTACAGTATTATTATCATACAGGGTTATATTCATTTCAGGTGTACCATACAGTGATTCAACAATTCTATACATTACACAGTGCTCATTATGACAAGTGCCCTCCTTAATCCCCATCACTTATTTAACCCATCCCCCCATCCACCTCCCCTCTAGTAACCGTCAGTTGTTCTCGGTAGTTAAGAGTCTGTTTCTTGGTTTGTCTCTCTGCCTTTATTCCCCCTTTGCTTGTTTGTTCTGTTTCTTAAATTCCACATAAGAGTGAAATCATATGGTATTTGTTTTTCTGTGATTTATTTCACTTAGCATTATACTCTCCAGCTCCATCAATGTTGTTGCAAATGGCAAGATTTTATTCTTTTTATGGCTGACTAATATTCCATTGTGTGTACACACACGCACACACGTATATGTGTATATGGTGTATATATATATATATATATATATATAATATATATATATTTGTGTGTGTGTATATATATATATTATGTATATATACCACATTTTCTTTAGCAATTCATCTATTGATGGACAGATAATTGGGCTGCTTCTGTAATTTGGCTATTTTAAATAATGCTGCAATAAACATGTAGGGGTGCACGTATCACTTTGGATTAGTGTTTTGGTATTTTAATCATTCTGAATCTCAGTTTCCTAATCCTTGAACTTGTGATAAATGTGTGAAATTGTGTTAAAACGTGGGTTAACACATGATGAAATAGGGATTAAGATACTATTTTAACTAAACGTGTTGTAAACTTCTGAGCATTATGTCTGACACATAAACTTTCAACAATCAATTTATCCACTCCATTTATTCCACAGATATTTATTTAGGTGTAGTACTACTTCTACTTCTAGTACCAGTAAGACTGACAACAACAATAATCTATCTCCTATTTTTATCACCTACAGTAGGATTTCTCAGCCTTTTCTGTGCAACTGAATCTCCTGGAAATTTGTTTTTCTAAAAAAGGAAAAAAATAGATTTATAATTTATATATAAATTTAGAAAGAGGGACAGAGGGAGAGAGAGAGTGAGGACAATTCATAACCAAGTGATTCAAATTGATTATATGTAAAATGGGTAATGCAGTGTCCATGTTTAACTATGAATTCAGACTATATTGGTAGCCCTCAAATCTCACTTTGGGAAACTCTAAATCTAGAGTAATAACTGAATACTTAAATCTTTCAGTTTCTTATTTAATAACAACATCATCACAAAACTTTAGGTATTATTTTGTTAGCTTTGGGATATATTAAGTTTATTCATTCAAAAATATTAAACACCAACTATTTGACAAACATTGTTAGGCACTGGGAATCTAGGTTTCTTCCACCATCTGAGAGGAGAGTATTCCTAGGAATGCTTTTGTAAGCTAAAATGGTGTAAAACAAAGAATCAGTTTTTTTTTTCAACGTTTATTTATTTTTGGGACAGAGAGAGACAGAGCATGAACGGGGGAGGGGCAGAGAGAGAGGGAGACACAGAATCGGAAACAGGCTCCAGGCTCCGAGCCATCAGCCCAGAGCCTGACGCGGGGCTCGAACTCACGGACCGCAAGATCGTGACCTGGCTGAAGTCGGACGCTTAACCGACTGTGCCACCCAGGCGCCCCACAAAGAATCAGTTTTGAGTGTTCTCACACCCCAAGAAAATCACCTCTCATAGGCTTCTCTGATAACTTAGGATATACCTTAGGACATAATAGATACACAAAAATCAAGGTAAAGCACAGATGCACACAGACACGGGTCCAAGCTATGGAGGCTTGGTGCTGAGATGCAAAGTGTAGTTCCTGGGAAGGGATTGGTGGATGCCTTTGATACCGGGGTGCATGCTACCTTTGTAATGGCTCTGCAAAACAAATCCTGAACACTGTTTTCACTTTTTGCCTTTTTTTCATAAAAGCAAAACTCCTTTTCAGATTATTTTCCTTTAGCAAAAATAAGTAACTAATGTAGGTCATTTGTAAAAATGAAGTGGCATTATGGGAACCTTTAAAAAGTGAGGGATACCTGTACCACTTAGCAAGAAGAACATCATACTTGTTCCAAAGAACACACAATCTAGTGAAAAAGACAACTAAAACAGTAGTAAAAAATAAAGTTTGAGGGGCGCCTGGGTGGCACAGTCGGTTAAGTGTCCGACTTCAGCCAGGTCATGATCTCGCGGTCCGTGAGTTTGAGCCCCGCGTCAGGCTCTGGGCTGATGGCTCAGAGCCTGGAGCCTGTTTCCGATTCTGTGTCTCCCTCTCTCTCTGCCCCTCCCCCGTTCATGCTCTGTCTCTCTCTGTCCCAAAAATAAATAAACGTTGAAAAAAAAAATAAAGTTTGAAGAATATTCTGATAGGGAATAGCAGGATACTGTTTCATGATCTTCAGTCTTTTACCTGCCATCTGTTTTGCTAGGGCATTGATATGTTTATGAAAAGCATGCCCACATAAAGTCATGTAATCTATTCACTGTGCAAGAACACTAATATATATATATTTTAAATGAGTGCTACAAATGCACTGTCCTTTCTAGAAAAAGATTATGGTCTTGCTTTTCCATTTCTAGGGTATTAGTGTATTCAACTTCAGACATTTCTAAAACTGAGAAGATCCACACATGCTATTATTACTAAAGATTACTTGATAAAGTTAAACCCAAACTGAGGTTCTGAAGCAAAGTCTATCTCAACACAAAAGATAAGCTACAGAAGGATTTATTTTAATTTTAATTGTTTCACATGATTTTAGGACCAAAACTCTAGTAGTTTTTGTCCATTACTCTTTGTTTTAAATTCACGTAACAGTGCTTTTCAAAGTTAATGTAATGACCCTCTAGAGGAGGGGTCAGCAAACTACAGCCTACAGGCCAGATCCATTCTGATGTCTGGTTTTCTAAATTAATATTTATTGGGACATAGTCACACCCATTTTCTGTTTTATTGTCATGGATTTGGAGAGAGGGATAGCTTGCAAAGGGGCACAAGGAAACTTTCAGGGCTAATGCAAGTGTTTATCTTAATTGTGATGATGATTTTCATGGGTGTATAAGTATGGCAAAACTGATCAAATTGTTGATTTGAAACACGTGCAGTCTCTTGTCCTTCATTAGACCCCAAAAGTTGATTAAAAAAAGAGGTATAGAGATAAAGATCAAGTTTAAAAAATAAAACATACAGATTGCATACCCAAACATCATTTAAGTTCAACAGACATAAAGTTATTCAGTCAAACTGCCATAAAAAAATTTAACAATCTCAATGTCTATACCTATTTTTCTGGGAATTAGTAACAACCCTTTGTTACTAATCAGCATTCCACAATTAGCATTCCCCAAAACAGTATTTGAGTAGCACTGTTCTAAGAAATACAACAGAAAGCTGATGGCATCCCTATTCCACATGGATGTTACAATCTGTATAAAAATGAAACAGTTACCTAACTATAACAGGCTATGGTGTAGTTCCAAAGACAGTGATTTAGGGCTCATCAGTAGACAATAAAATGAAAAACAGCAAGGACTTTGGAAACCATCAGGCTGGGATTCAAACTCAATTTCTTTCATTTTCCTCATCTTACAGTATAGGTGAATTATGAAACTGCTTCCCTTCAGTTTGTCATAGGACAAAATGATAAAATAATGTTCTCTTCATGAGGCTGTTTGTATCTTTCCTTGGAAACATGCATGTAGTAGGCATTCAATAAATATTTGTTAGCTGAACAAAGAGCCTAGAAAATTGCAGTTCCAGAGTTGCTAAGCAACTTGCCAGAATATAGTAGTTACTGACTATTGCTTATGTCCTGCTGGTTGTGATTCTTGTCTGGAGACTGGATTTAAAACATTTTCTTATATGTAAGTCATTTAATTAAAAAAAAGCTAAGTATTATAGGCAATATTTGTAAAATGTAGAGGTAATTTCTCTATATGAGTGTTGTAATTTTCAAATTACCTGTATGGCAGAGACAAATATTTGTTTTGTAGACATATATCCTCTTTGTAGAGTAGAAAATATTTTTTGTAGAATAGAGAAATATTTCTTTAAAAAGTGTGTATATTTCTTTAGCAATTAATTGCTGTATTCAGTTTACTGAGTATGTATGAAGTGTAATTTCCATGGTAATATATTATGTAAATTAAAAACACGTCATCTATTTTTTTTAGGGTTTTGTATTTCCATAAAACAGGAATCTGAAGAGATCACAGAACACTTATCAACATTAGGTGTAAATGTCGCAATTTCTTTGTTTATAAACCAGCATTAGTGGGAATTCTCCATACACCAGGCTCTGGGTCAAGCACTTTTTCTGACCTAATCTCATTTAATCCTCATAACTAACCTATAAGGTTAATACTGGTATTGCCATATTACAAGCTTTCAAAGGACAGCTTGCATGAGGGGTGATAAATAGAAAAACAGAGATTTTCACTCAAATCAGTTTGTCATATTTTTTGTTTCTCCATACTACAATGCCTATAATGTGAGGTGAGACAAAAATCTGACAGCAGAATGAATTACAACAGCTTTGTAAAACAAGACTCTGAGCTGCCCCGATTGCCTGGATTCACTGAGGTTTTCCAAAGATATTCTTTAATAGAAATCTCAAACCTTTGGCGTGCCTATATCCCTAGACATGCAAGACTGAATAAATGGGAATTGAACATGACTTGGTTCTGTAAGTTAAAATTCCTGAAACTTATGGCCAGGGAGGATTTTTTGAGGACTTAGAAAAATGGAGTTAGAGAAGCCCCCTGAGGAGTTCCTCCTTACTCTCCAAATATTCTTCAGAATGGGACAGAAAATGCCAGTTGCAATCTAACAAATGCTTTCTGGATCCGTTCTACATACATTTCTTGGATTCATTTCCAGGTTTCCAGAGGCTTCCAAGAATTTGAGCCCTTCTGTACTTCCTTTTTTTATTTTAACGTTTACCAATTCAGTGCCATATTATAGAGATTAGTTAATTCCTATGTGTTTGGCCTCGTATAAACAATCTTTGACAAAAATTCCATAATGGAACCTATGGTAGAGAGCAAATTTTGGAGTCCTGCTGCCTAGATTTGGATCCTATTTTCTTGATTCCTCTTTGTGTAACTTTGGGCAAATTAACCTTACTGTGCCTGAGTTTTCTTATCTATTAAATAGAGATATTAATGACACCTTTCTTATAGGCTGTTCTGAAGATTAATTGAAGAAATTTTTTTAAAACACTTAGGACAGTGTATGGTTTAGCATATAGTAAATTATGAATGTATTTACTTTTATTAATTAGTTTCATTTATACAGATTTGAACATTTTTGTGATTCTGCTCTTTCCTCTTTGTTGAACAAAGGAATAAAAAGTAATAAAGAAAGAAGACTAAGAAAATAAAGAAGAAAGACATGTATCAGGAAAAGAGGCAGGGAGGAGGAAGATGGGAGAGGGAAGAAAGAAGAAAGATGGAAAGGAGATAGATGTGAAATAAGAAGGTCAATTAGGAGCACACTTAAGTCTCTTCTAGTCAAACATGTTTTGACATTCAATGAAAACTTTGTATACTCTTGGAATTTTATATCCATTCATATTTGAATGTGTAGATACCTCCTTAGGCAAGTTGATTTGCTGCTGAATCTTGTGGACTTAATAAAGGCATCTGCAACTTACTAATAAAAATAAACATTTAAAAGTTGTGAAGCTAAGAACTGTCACATCACCCTTTACGTTGGCTCACAACCACATAAAAGCCTTGATTTATAACTTCGCTTAAATAGGGTAATTTCCTGGTGCACAGTTAGAGCATCATAACTTATCTGCAGTACATTTATCTCTAGAAGGGTCAAATGTATAATTTCTCTACCACATGATTCTGAATTTTCTCTATTATGGTTATTTTGGCCAGGTTGTAGGTTAAAAGCAACTCTGAACATCTTCTTTCAAATGCAACACAAATGCTTTCTTTGCACATGATTACATGTTAAGTTAGCACAGCTCTTGTAAGGGAAAATTTATAAGGCTTCCCGGAAAAGCAGAGTAGAAGACTGCTATTTTATGATTTCACTTTGATCAAATTTATAGGCATAATCTGAATATGACCTTTTTCTAAGATTAACAATTTCTTCCTTAAATGCTGACCATGGTAAGGAATGGTAGTTTTATAATTTGAATTTTTAAAAATTTCCTGGGTGATGCTGTTCTTTTCAAGGACAGATATAAACAGAATGTGGAATGGGATAGAATGACAATGGAATTTGCAAATGGAATTTAGGAATGATGCTAATGGGCCTTCTCTGCAAGTTTACTGTTTTTAGAAGAGTCCCAGTACTATATCATATATTGCATGCATGTGTATCCAGCTATTACGGGTTTCAGTCATTATCATAAAGATTTATGCTGAACCTTATTTCTAATAACAAATATGTTTTATTTTGGTAAGCTGCCATTTTTGTGACTAATATTCAGTTTTCCTATATGTCTATATAGATGTAAAAATATCATTCCATAGCTATATCTATATTTTATGTATTTATACTTAAAAAGCCATCTGACACCTTTGACATATAAGACTTGACATATTATTCACTTTTGCCAGCTAAACCCTCGTCTAAATATAATTCCTTTAAAAAATAACAAATATAGGTTATTTCAGTTTCCTAAAATACCATTGGAGAATGCATACATGTATCCATGTTCATGGATGCCCATGTAGAATTCTAATTTTTTAAAAATCATTGTTAAGTGTATCAAAGTCACTGGGAATAACACTGGATAACATTGGTCTCCTTTGCTTTTCTAGTTACTATTTCTTACTTAACAAATAGTCCAAAACTTAGTGCTTTAGAAAACAAATAAGTTTATTATTTCTCATGCTTCCTATAGGTTAGGAATTTGGACAGGGAACTATGGAAATGGCTTTTATTTCTTCCATGATGTCAGAGGCTTCAACTGGGATGATTTTATGGCTGGAATGACTCAATAGCTGGAGGCTAGGATCATCTAGAGGTATCTTCACTGGTATGTGTGGCAGTTGATGCTAACTGTAGGCCGAGTCCTGACCTGGGCTGTCAATTGGCGTCTTCGTGTGGGCTTCCTCACAGCATGGCAGCAGGGTTCCAGAAGCAAAGGTCCCCATAGAGTCAGTTGGAAGCTTTATTGCCTTCTAAGGCATAGCTCAGAAGTCACATAATGTTACTTCTGGCATTGTTACAAGCCTGCCCAGTTTCACTGACACAGCCTCTCAATGAGAGGAGTGTCATACCACATTGTAAGAAAAACATGTGCAGTGGAAGATATTGTTGTAGCCATTACTGGAAAATTCAGTCTTCTATATTGGTGTAAAGGAGAACAAAGCCCATAATCAGCCATTATTAGCTCTTTTTAATGTATTTTGCAGTTCATTGATTTTAATTCCATCAATAATCTCAGAATTTGGACCAGGACCCACAGCCAAATTGAACCATAGTGTCAACATGTAACATCATTGTACTGTGTCTTTTACAGTGCATGTTAGTATGACCTTACAATTCACTGTAGACAATTAAGTATTCTGTCCTGTAGGACTCTGCCAGAGAAAACAAACAAAACCACCCTAGTTACAGTAGCTAAACATCCAACAGAAGAATATCCCTTTATTGATATCTAGAAGAAGTGTGAAGCAAGAGTAATACTAATTTGTACCAAATAATAGCTTCTTGAGGTAGCCATGCCAATCATAGGGTTTCTGGGCTCCTCTTTGTGCACTGGTATTGAGCAGCAATTCTCAAATTATTACCCACTTACCGCTTGCATCAAAATCGAGAGCAGGGGTTAATAAATCACAGCCAATGGACTAAATCTGGCCTGGAATTTGAATGGCTCAGTTTGTACAGAGTGTGTTTGTTTGTTTGTTTGTTTGTTTGTTTTACATTTTTAAAGACAAACAATAACAAAAATGACACAAAACAAAGAAAATTATGTGACAGAGACCACCAAAGCATAAAATATCACTATCTGGCCCTTTTTAATGTGTATTTATTTATTCTGAAAGAGAGAGAGAGAGAGAGAGAGAGAGAGAGAGAGAGAGAGAGAGATGTGTGCAGCAAGAGAAGACAGAGAGAGGGAGAGAGAACCCCAAGCAGACTTTGAGCTGTCAGCTTAGTCAGTAGGTCTCAAGTCCATGAACAATGAGATCACGACCTGAAGCCAAAATCAAGAGTCCTCAAACTACTGTGCCACCCAGCTGCCCCTCTGGCCCTTTAAAGAGAGGTTGCTGTCCCACTATTCTAGCATACTTGATAAATGCAGATTCCTGTTTCACCACGGACTTACTGAATCTGAACTGGGGGTGAGAGGTCAATTTTGAGAATTTTAGCTTTGAAGAGTTTGCATAATGTTTTTTTATGTCTGCTAAATTTTGAGAAACACTAATTTTGGTTGTCTACAAATATTTGGAAACATGCTTGATTTAGCTAATTTGATCAACTAACTGTTTTTTGTTATTAGATATTGCTTTTTAAGACATAGACATGATTCTGCTCAACACAGTGGGTTTGTATACCATAGCCAGGAAACATTGAATTTAAAATTAGGTAGCACTTTTTCCTGAAAGTGAAGATTTAAACAAAATTTTGACTTTGAATTTCGACTTTTTTTTTTGTTAATGTTTATTTTTGAGAGAGAGAGAGACAGAGTGTGTGTGAACAGGGGAGGAGCAGAGTGAGAGGGAGACATAGAATCAGAAGCAGGCTCCAGGCTGGCAGCACAGAGCCTGACGTGGGTCTCGAACTCACAAGCCACAAGATCATGACCTGGGCTGAAGTCGGATGCTCAACTGACTGAGCCACCCAGGCACCTGATGTTTTGTTCTGTTTGTTTTTAATTTTCTTGAGATATTTGTAGCATTCTTGAAGACTATGCTGCCCTTTGTTAGTGGACAATAAATTCTCCAGTAAATTGTTAGCATTTCCCTAAAATATTAAGGTTGTATACAATGTTGTTTTTTCCAACATTGAAATGATGTTCCTGCGCCACTATAAAAGATTAAATTGTAACATATTTATATTATGGCATATTTAGCAGCCATTATAGTGTTTGGAAAAACCATTAAAGAAATAGAAGGATGGGTATAGTGAAAGCAAAATTTAAGTAGGTTATAAAACAACATGTAGTATAATTCCATTTGTATCAAATAGCTAAATACATCTGTATGTCTATATGTCTTTATCCTCTATATATCTATCCATCTACCTATTTATCTACATTCCTCTCTACTTACCTTTTTAGATGAAGGGTAGAAGGATAGAGATAAGAATGTTAAGAGAAATAATAGAAGAATATACCAAAATATTAATAGCAAATTTGCCAATTTGTATTTTTTCATTTTTTTACTTTATAATTAAAAGAATGTTATATAAAAAAGAAAACAGTGCTTAAAATTTCAAATTATATGATTTCCTGAATTGACTTATAAACCTCTTCTTTAGGGAGAAAGTTTTAAAATGGATAAAAAGCATTTGCATGAGTCACTTTCAATTGAGGTTTGAATGAGATTTCAGGAGGCAAGACTAAAACAGATTAAAGTAGTAATGATAAGGGGCGCCTGGGTGGCTCAGTCGGTTAAGCGTCTGATTTCGGCTCAGGTCATGATCTTGTGGTCTGTGAGTGCGAGCCCCGCGTCGGGCTCTGTGCTGACCACTCAGAGCCTGGAGCCTGTTTCAGATTCTGTGTGTGTCTCTCTCTCTGACCCTCCCCTGTTCATGCTCTGTCTCTCTCTGTCTCAAAAATAAATAAACGTTAAAAAAAAATTAAAGTAGTAATGATTGCCTTTTCCAAATAGAATAGCAAATAAGGGGCAGCCTTCTAAATAATATGGTGAGAATCAATCTCCAAGCTCATGTTATGAATGGTTATAGTAATATTATGATCCAACAGAGGTGACTAAAACAAAATAAAAACATAAACAAAAGGCTGATCAGATTTATTAACTCCTAGGCGTGGAGGGAAGTTATGCTTAAAAAAAGATATTTCATGCTTGTACAAATAAAGTATCTGTGTTATCCTTGCCTTTTTTTCTCTAAATATATATATTTTTTAATTGACAGTTGATGGCAAGGCTAAATGTCTTTAGATATAATTAATATAAAGGATTCAGGTAATGAAACAAAAGTTACGCTTAAGTAGCTTTTACTTTTAGGTTTACTGTTTGGTGCAAAGATATCTTCAACGTTAAATGTTGTAATCAAACTTATGTTATATCTTTATTGCCTCAAAGTATTTTTTATAAATACCTGTTTGTTGCTTAATTATCTTGCTATTATTCCATTTCCATCCTTACTGCCATTTTTTCTTCTTTCTTAAAAAAAACACTAGTGATGTCCAGTATCATTCAAGGGTGATTCACAGCCTTGTCTTTTATGATTCCTTGCTACAAACTTTTTGTCCCAAGCATACCAAACTGTTTTCAGTTTTTTAAATTGAAGACAATTTTCATAACTTTAAATTCATAAAATGAATTGATAATTCATAATTTTTATTGCCTTTCACCATGCTTTTTCTCTTTTAAAGCCCTTCCCCTGCCTAATTCATTTGGCAAACTTGTATTCATTCCTAGAGCCAGAGAGATGTTTTCTCTGTAAAATTTTCTTTCTTGATCCTCTAAAAGCTACTTTTGTTTTGTTTTGTTTTGTTTTGTTTTGTTTTGTTTTGTTTCATATCACTAATCCTCCAGATCCTACTTGGTACTAACACTACTATAATCTGTTTCTTTCTCTAATATGGTACTTATCACATTATATTGTTTCTCTACAACATTTGAAGAAGGTTCTTATCTTCTTTAAATTTGAGTCTCCAACACTCAGAACCTACAAAGCACCCAATAAATATTGTCTCACAAATGAATCAATATTCCCCTTCATAACATTTTTCACCTTAAACATTCTGACCTGATTACACAATTCTCAGATTACAGCTCAGGCCAGTTGCTGTATCCACTCATTTTACACAGAAATTTCATGTGACAGCAATTTTCCTATCATCTCAGAGATAATTGAATGAAGAATAAAGCCAGGGGTGTTTGCTCCTAAATATTGATCTTGGTATGCTCATTCATTGTTACTGCTTTTACTCTGAACCACACATTACTAGAAATGATGAGCCCTGCCCTCAATCTAGTGAGGAAGGCAGATATGCACAGGTAATAAAGGGGACCATTTGACTGAAACATGGTAATGGGAAGACACTTAAGGAGGTTGCTTAAGTGGTTGTATGTGTAACCCACAGAATTTAACATTCTAAATTGTAGTCTGTGGTGTTGCTTGTAAAAATGATAACACCATAGTCTGTGTTAAATTATCTAGGTGTGGGTATTAAGAAAGCCTGCCTGATATCAGGTTTGGCCAGTGAGGGGGGGAACTGTATGTTACTGATTGCTTGGTACTGTCTAAGTTTACACTTAGACAGTCAACTGATAATTTTTAATCATTTTAGTGCCTACCCCTTCCACTTTCAAAAATGTCCCAGTGAGAATGATAAATAATCTATCATATTAGAGATGAGCCATCTCCTTATGGGAGATTCATAATAAGAGATCATAATATTGGGAAGTAATATTCATTTGGGATGTTAAATATATTTTTACATTTAATCCTCATAACAGCCCTGTGGGGAATTGTTATAAGGATCCTAATCTTACAGAAGAGGAAACTGAGGCACAGGAAAGGTCAGAAATATGCCCAAGTACTATAGCTAATAAATGTAAGAAGCAAGATTTAAATGAGGATAGAATCTTCAGAATTTATAACCTCAAATGTTATATCACACTGCCTTCTGATTGGAACCATTTTTTTTTTAATGAAATTTATTGTCAAATTGGTTTCCATACAACACCCAATGCTTATCCCAACAGGTGCCCTCTCCTCAATGCCCATCACCCACTTTGCCCTCCCTCCCACCTCCCATCAACCCTCAGTTTGTTCTCAGTATTTAAGAGTCTCTTATGGTTTGCCTCCTTCCCTCTCTGTAACTTCCCCCCCCCCCCATGGTCTTCTGTTGAGTTTCTCAGGATACACATATGAGTGAAAACATATGGTATCTGTCTTTCTCTGTATGACTTATCTCACTTAGCATAACGCTCTCCAGTTCCATCCACGTTGCTACAAATGGCCAGATTTCATTCTTTCTCATTGCCAAGTAGTATTCCATTGTGTATATAAACCCCATCCTCTTTATCCATTCATCAGTTTTTTTTTAAATATAATTTATTGCCAAGTTAGCTAACATACATTGTGTGTCAAGTTAGCTAACATACATATACACTGTGGTCTTGGTTTCAGGGGTAGATTCTCATGATTCATTGCTTATATACAACACCCAGTGCTCATTCCAATTGCCCTCCTCAATACCCGTCATCCATATTTCCCTCTCCCACGCTTCCCCCATCAACCTTCAGTTTGTTCTCTTTATTTAAGAGTCTCTTATGGGTTTGCCTCCCTCTCTGTTTGAGACTATTTTTCCCCTTCCCTTCCCCCATTGTCTTCTGTTAAGTTTCTCAAGTTCCACAGTGAGTGAAGACTTACGATATCTGTCTTTCTCTGACTTATTTTATTTAGCCTAATACCCTCCAGTTCCATCCACATTGTTAAAGAAGATGTAGTTTATATATATATATATATATATATATATATATATATATATATATATATAATGGAATACTACTTGACAATGAAAAAGAATGAACTTCTGCCATTTGTAAAATGCATTTTATTTAGGTAGCAAAAGTATATAAAGAACTAGGTTTTTAGGAACAAGATCATTCATTCACTCATTCATTTATTTATTCAGTAAATGTTTATGTGCCAGGCAGTGTCCTAGACACTAGGAACACATCAGCAAACAAAATCTCCCAAATCTCCAAAATCTCTGATGGATTTTGCACAAATTTCAGGAGTTGGAGTTTTGTACTGTATTTTTGTGTCATCACTTGGCAGATATTTTGACGAAAGTCCATGTTGCATCCTATGGATAATACTAAAACAACAACAAAAACAAGTTTGGCTATGTGAATAGGATGGGAAGATGCAGCCATGAACATATTACATATAGGTGATGAATAGCACCCATTCCGCTGAACTTTGGCACTGGATAGACCTTTAATTTAGGAAACATTTATCCAGTGTCCACTCTGTGCCAGACTCTGTGGTGAGCTTTCCTCTACAGCAGGCTACCATGTTACTCTCAGAACAACCAGAAGAGAGGTGTGTCTGTCTCTACACTGTATTTCTATTATTTGCAAGTGAGTGGAATTAATCACCTATTAATTACTTTTTTGAAAATAGAAGCACCAATCCACACAAAACCACATGGAAACACACACTCTGTCCCCAAAGACTAGGTTTCAGGGGAATTAAGGTACTTAAAGATAAATCAATGGGGCCCCTAGGTGGCTCAGTCGGTTAAGCCTCTAATTTTCGGTTTCAGCTCAGGTCATGATCTCATAGTTCATGAGATCTAGCCTTGCATAGGGCTCTATGCTGGCAGCCTTGAGGTTGCTTGAGATTTTCTCTCTCCTCTCTGTCCCTCCCCTGCTCATGCTCTCTCTCTCAAAATAAATAAATAAACATTAATTTTTTTTAAATCTATAAATTATTAAGAAGACGTGTACCCTCTCTCATAACGGTGTTCAGAGAAAAGTTCTCAGGTAGATGTTAATGTCACTGTTCCTTGGAGTCTATTTAGGTGGGTCCTTGGAGTATTCTGTCAGGGTTTTGACCCCATTAGCTGTGGTCCATTTAGCAGAAGTCTTATTTGCAATTCCTCATACAGCAGGATCAAGCCTGCTGTCGTAATCAGGCAGAGTAAATACTGACAAATGGATAAATAAGGACACTGGAGAATTTTACTAAGCCTGACATTAATGTTTGGGGCATTTTAATTACCAAAAAAATTAGTTGTTTTCCACTCTCACTACTTTTAAACCATTTGGGAACCGTTATGCAGATGTAACTTGAATGCAACTGTTTGTAGCACCATTAAAGGTTAAATTTGCATAAAGATTAATTCATTAAATGAAAACTCTACTATATTGAGGGTGCATTACATTGTAGATTGACTAAAACTCCATTTTGTAGGTTGACATTGAAACAATTGCATTTAGATAATACTGGTAAATAGTATCAGGAGAACCCTGTCAAAAAGAATAAAAAAAGTTGAGGAGATCAGAACATCTGCATTCTACCCTTGTGGTTAAGTTAGACTAAGACACAGTATATTGTATGTGTCTAATGTGAAACATATTTGCTGATGTGTTTGTTCTTTTAGTTCAGTGAAATATAATTTAGTATACTCGGTAAATAATCCTCTGATAGGAATTAACGAAAATAAAAAATGAAGGTCTAAGAGCACAGAGGATGTTGCCATGATACAAACATGGAGACTAGCCTAGTAAAATGTGGATGGGAAAATTCCATGACCTGAGTGGTCTGCTGTTTCTCTTCTGTCTCCAGAATCTGCTGGCTTTAAAGACATTGTAAGAGAAGTTCATAAAACATTTATATATGTGATTAAATGCTCTCTAATTTAAAACCTAGGGTATATGTCTTCTGGATAATTCATTGAATTTGTAGATTCAGTTGTGGTTAGTGTAGATTTCTGAAATTTCTACATCCATTGACAATAAAAATTCTTCCTGAATCTAAATGTAAATCAAATGGTAATGTTTATTGCTCTTACAGAATGTAATTACAAACATTTTTTGTTTCTGACTCCTAGGAAGGATTGAAATGGTACAGAAAAATTATGGCCTCCATAAACCATTGGTTGCCATTGTCCTCTATTCATACAGAACCTTGTTTGGAGATAAAACTACAAATTTTTAAAAGTTGGCCAGGGTGCCATATCAGGAGATGCTACCAGTTTCCACAGTTATTTTAAAAACAGTCCCTTTCTCATTCAGTGCCAGGTGAAACAATTTTGGAGGTTCCCAGCCTGATTTTCTCTTTGAAGACTCTGGTGTCCCTTCAGGTGTTTCACTGTTTTAAAGCAACAGGTGCCTGTTTGGATATTCTCTTCAAGTCTGTCTTTAAATTTTGGAAAGCAGTGAAGGATTAGAGGATCTAATAAGAGGAATTTACTTAGAGATCAGCCAAAACTTCCAGTTCTTTGTCTTCAGTTTCTGTCAAGAGCAAATGATGATACCCCTAAAACAGAGACACTGGCTGAACAAAGCATGTCTGGTTGTCACATGCATACCTTTATTGGAGAGGGCTGTATGTGGACAAGAGTGTTAAAGAAAAGTAGAGATAAAGAGCTCTAGGGTCACTGCCTCCTGAGGCAGATTGCCCTCGAGGATAATAGCCAATTTGTCCGGTGTTTCTGGACCCTCATTGAGCTGGGGTCCTTTTCCACTGGCCCTTCTGAGAGAGGGGCATCTCCAGTCTAGGGTTTGCAGACAAAAAAGATTCAAATGGGGGATTACTGAGGCAAACAGAGTAATGTTTGGTAGCAATTCTCTGGAATCAAGCCAAATGATAAAGGATAATTTGTATCCTTTCTTAACATAATTAATTTTTCCTCCTTTTAAGGATTTTAGCTCTGTCAGCAGTCACTACTTTTGCTGTTTTTTTTTTTTTTTTTCATTTTTGTAGCTTTAGTCACTCCACTGTAGCTTTCTCTGTTCTGTTACTTTTCATATAAAAAATGTTTAATAGTTGTTGTTGTTGTTGTTGTTGTTGTTGTTGTTGTTTCCGAGAGCATCAGTTTAGACCACATAACTGTTAACAGCATCCTTTCCTCCTTCTAGAGAATGGTGTTAGTCACTGCTACTGAGCCGAGTAAGAGAGGAATAAAGCAACACTAAGACTCAGCCCAGTAGGTGGATGAAGGTGGATGATGTTGACAGCCAGGGGGAAACTGCATGAGCCTCTTTTCATTCTTTCCTTCTCACCTGCATACCTCAAGGGCAGGGGACAGCACAAAGAGTCTGAAGGGGGTGAGGAGGAGGGACAAAGAGAGGAAAAGAACAGATCAAGCCCTCTTTCTCCCTGCTGGCAACTAAGACAAAGCCGGGCCTGAGCCAGGGAAAGGCAATAGAAACTTATTATTTGTGAGATACATTCAAATTTGATCACAGTGAACTTTTTAATTCTTTTTAAAAATTTTTAAAAATATTTATTCTTTTTTTAAAAACATTTTTTAATGTTTATTTATTTTTGAGAGACAGAAAGTACATGAGCAGGAGAGGGGCACAGAAAGAGGAAGACACAGAATCCGAAGCAGGCTCCAGGCTTTGAGCTGTCAGCACAGAGCCCGACGCAGGGCTCGAACTCACAAACTGTGAAGTCATGACCTGAGCTGAAGCCAGAATTCTTAACCCACTGAGCCACCCAGGCACTCCATCTTTTTAATTCTTAAAATTAGTTCTACATCCTAAAGCAACCTAAGCTACAACTACGCCCAAGATAGCATCTAGAGGTTGGGGAGTAAGACCCAACAGGAAGTTTTAAACTGTGGTAGGAGAAAAATAAAATCATTACTCGATTATCCCTGTTGAATCCGTCCCAAGAAATATGCCAGTGGCCAGTGTAATATTTGGCTCCTTGATTTATTTTTAGGGTTGCTTTGGAATCTTTAAATGAATAGCATAATAACTTTAAGAGGTGACAAGTGAATAATTTCATTCTCCTGGCTGTTTTCAAGGTGAAAAGATGAATAAGGAAGTTCAATGACTTGAATAAAGGAGGCTTTGAGGATGAGTGTGTCTAAATTAACTCAATAGGGGAGAATGAGTAAGGCGGGAGGGCCAGGATTCCGTTTCTGTCTAATTAATTCATGCCCCAACTTGCAAAGTCTGCATCAACCTTGACAAACTAATTTCTTTCCACTGCCGAAATAGTTTGCTAACATAGTTTCCTTTCTCTGAGACATCTTTTACCTCCCTGACAGGTGCAAAACACCTCCTCATCTAGGGCATCACATCTTCCATGTAACCTTTCACCATACCATAGTCCTCTCTCCCACATGGAACTAACTGCTTGCTTTCTTTCCAACATTGAACAATATCCAGACTCCTTTCAGATTCCTGTATTGTGACAGTTTACTTACAAGTCTGTCTTTGTCTAGTTACTGTGTGAGCTTTTTTGAGGGCAAGGACCTTACCATATTTCTATTGTATTCCTAACATGTAATACCTTGCTTAGAATATACTGGATGTTCAACAGGTTTTTATTGAAAAAAATGAAAAGATTTATTCAAAGAATGACTTTGTCCCCATAATTGAGAGGAGACCAGGAAGGTGATCCAAAGTGACAGGAATAACGAGCAAGGATAAGATTCAGATATTATTGCTCTAGACTCCCAACATTTGTTACGTAAGTACTTTTTTCAATCCTCTAGAGTTAAAGATTCTATTACTTCATTAGTTATTGAAATTTAAATTTAAATGGAGCTGTTCAGTTTCCAATTGCACGTGCATCCAAATCTATCTTTAGTTTGCTTTTCCTCGGTGAACTTTTTATGTGAAACAGATCCCAGCATGAGTTATGTAGTTGAAATAACAACACGGCTATGTCTGTGTACTTCTTTTGTTCATTGTTTTCCTTTTTTCCCTTGCATTACAAATAAGGTAATGTGTTTGTTGAAATTGGGATAAATTTTAATTCTTGGTGAGTTCCTTCAATATTTAGACAACTTACGTTCAATCAGTGTGAAGTTGGTAAAGACTATCTTGTATAGTCAGAGTGAATGCAATTATATCAGTTGTTGCTTGTAGATGATATGATTGCTTGTATTCAGTTTGTTATACGAGGCATTTGTAAGCACTTAGCAGTGTAATCAATTGTTTATGTAATAACTATCTTTCAAAAAGTAATTATTTGCAAAGTGTTGGTGTGTTCTCTTGAAATATAACATGCAGTCTCCTTCTATTTGTGTTTTGATGCTGAAAGAAAAAGTTTAATTCAGGAAATTGTGAAATGAATTTGGTGGACATCTGTCTTGAGAGTAACTGTGACAGTAGTTCCTTAAAATTTGTTTCATGAGAGTGTAGTTAGTGACATTGAAATATGGCAAGTTTTAGTTTGTGGAAACCAGACAAATTTTCAACTGCTATTGCTTCATTCTGAAGTAGCATATGTGTTTGTTTGGGACTTTTAGAGACTCAGCTGGCATGATGGTATTGGTAAACTGTTTCAGAGCTATTCACAGAACCATGTAGGAGCATAGACTATCTGAGAATAGGCATTGTAAATGCCTTGAAATCAAATAAAAATAGATCCTAATCTGGGAGCTTATTATTTTGTAGGTAAGGCAGATTCTGTTGTGCATTGTGCTGGCTGCTGTACACAGGTCTTAGAAATGTACAAATGGCAATTGTTCTCTGGAGTCATATCACAGAGGGGCAATAACGTAGCAATTCCCCAAACTTTAAGAAGATTGCTGGACATGGTAAGCTGGAGAATCCCTCTGCCAGATGGTTCACTGTGGTCCCGGACAAAGTGTACAGAGAGGGGATGTTCATTAAATGATGACCTGAAAAGGTGAAAGCAAAGAGATTGAGAAAGTTTAGCATATTTTTTCCAAGTATATCTGTTGCATGGTAAGTGGCAGT